>NC_059389.1:3485000-4085000 GCF_019703515.2 Myxocyprinus asiaticus | reverse complement strand
ATAAAGATAAGACTGTATGTTTAAAGAAGTCGTATCATATCAGATTTTAAAAAAACTCTGCAACCTTCTTTAAAAAAGGCAAAAATCTGTTACATTGAGGCACTTACAATAGAAGCCAATGGGGCCAGTTTTTGGATGGTTTAAAGGCAGAAATATGAAGCTTATCATTTTAATAAAAGCACTTGCATTAATTCTTCTGTTAAAACTTGTGTATCTTTTGAGCTGTAAAATTGTTTATATCATTTTTATGGTTAATTAAGGGTTTTAGGGTTTACAGCGTTATGTCATTATGGCAACAAAGTTGTAAAATTGGATATAACTTTACAGAAAAGGTTAGCAAACGATTTGATCACAATAAAATCATGTTAACACACATATTGTTTACTTCTTGTGGCTATTCTTTTGAAATAGTGAGTATTTTAGCATTTACGGATTGGCCCCATTGACTTCTATTGTATATTTTTGCTTTTTTTTGTTGAAGAAAACAGGGTTGCTGCAGAGTTTTTTTAAATCTTAATTTAAGACTTTTTAAGACCTTTTTCAAGACCTGAACAAATAAAATTAATTATTAACAACACTATATCATCATCTTCAACAGTTGATCTTTAGTGATCGCTTGTCATATATTTCCGATATGGCTTAATGATTGTGAATTGCTCTGCAACAGCTGGAAACACTCACAAATTTCACTCTGAAGAATGCAGCGCATGCATTTATTTAATGAAATCGTATTCTTTTGAAGTTTGTTAATCACATTAGGTCATATCATGATTCCTGTCTTTCCGTCCCCAAATTTAAGACCTCTTTAAATGATAATTAAGACTTTTGTTGTATCACTTTTTATGACCTTAAATTTAAAACAAAAAACTGAATTTAAAACATTTTAAGACTTTTAAGGATCTGCAGGAACCCTGGAAAAGGAGGAATGAGTCAAAATAATAATCAACATTATGCCACAAATGCTGTCGATTGAGCTTAACTTGTATTGAACCCAGAATATTCCTTTAACGTCTGTAATGAGGGAAAGAGTTACAGTCCCACTAAGCATTGCGAATGATGTAATTGATATAAAAATATGAAACTATTGATTAAAAGTTGTTGATTTTAAAAATAGAAACAGTATATTTTGATTTTATTGCAATATATTCCAATATTTTCAAATACATAAGTAGTTTGAGACTGTAGGGAGAGAATCTCGATTGCATCATTCACAGTGCATCATGGGAGTGGGCCGTTGATGCAGAACTCTTTAGGCGCACTTTGTTCACCACAGTTCTCTGATTGGTGGATCATTTACCCATAGGATCATGGGTAGTTTAGTCAGAGACTATTTAGCAGAGACGGGCCACTTCTATTAAAATGAAAGGGAGAAACTGAAATGCCCAACAATCAATGGATGTAAAAAGGAAGTCCCACCTTACAGTTTAAAGAGCAATTACCTTTTAGATACAGACATTGCCTGTCAATCAATCTGAGTAAATGAGCATTAGCTATTCAAGCTAGTAAAATTGCGTTTTTTAGCGTAATCTGAGATAAAGCACAATTTATGATACTAGTGTCACAGATCGCCAGGGGTGAATAGAGAGGACCCAAATGCAGGATGGCGGATAAGTGCTTATATTAACAAAATAACAGAAAACAAACAAAAACTACCCAAGAGGGGAAAATTCAACAGTCCAAGGCAGGCAAAGAGAAGACTGATTGGGACAACAGGATCTGACTAACAGACACCTGACAGTGAAACATTCACAGGAACATCCACAACAAACTGGCACGGGACAGAAAACACAATGAGGTTATATAGGGAAGACAACATGGCGATAACAAGGAATAACAGGTGGAACAATCAGCTAATAATCAGACAGGTAACAAGGCAAACGAGAGGGCGGGGTTATCACTGAAGACAGACAAGAATGCACAAGGGAATGTGAAACAAACCCAAGTGCATTCACACAACACGAGACAAAACACAAGTACCTGGACTTAGCCACAGAGTAAATAAACCAAACCAACCAAAGTGGCTGAATCAAGACACAAGACATAAAACAGACATGGAAACACGTACATGTCAGGGCTCTGCCACAAAGAGAGAAAAATTCCAAAACTAAGCACAGAACCCTGACAACTAGTGTTGTCAGATTTTACTGCTGATTTGAAATATGTTCTTTGATCGTAACCTTGACCAGCCGTTTTGGAGATTTCGGTCTTTCCCCATTCAAGTAGAAAGGAGGTGTACTTTCATGACAGGAAAGAGCTTCTCAGGAGCATTCCAAAGATGACTTGGTGTTCACGGCAGGTCTGTCTTTAAAGGTTTATCCACAGTTTTCCTGAGCAACAACTGGGCCACGCCATGATGATTCTAATTGCCTGTTTTCGGTTTCTGGTCTCGAGATGCAATGTAAAACTAACCGAAACGAGCAATCCAGATGGAGAACAACAACCATTTAAGTGTTATTTGGAGTAAAAATGAATTTCACGCTCAACTTGTGCAGTTGTTGGCTATCATAACAACTCAAAGTAGCTAATGATATCAATATAACTAACCTCGGACCATTGCTTCATGTCATCTACATAGATGAGGCACTGTAAAAAAAACTAAAAAAAACGGTCATCTTGACTCTGTGACGTATCAGCGCTCTAGAGCCACGTTTTTTTTTGTTTTTGTTTTTTGTTTTTTGCAGTGTAAAAATATTACATTTTTACAAATGTAATATTTTACCCACTAAGAATAAACGCAGATGCCGTTGAAAACACTGGAGACCGGAAATTGAAAACTGCTGAACCGTGGAGCACTTCCATGTGGATAACATGGATAAGTTAATGTTAAAAGTCAATTCACCTATGGAAAAAATGTGTAAGATTTTTACTTCTGGAACCAGACTGTTGCGCTCTACTGGAAATTAATTATAAAAAATAATAAAAAAAACTGCCACACTTTAGTACATTGACAATATAATCACATAAGTTATTTAATATTAAAAATATTAAATATTAAAACATTTATATATCATTTTGCCCTGAGGTTCAATGTCTAAGTACCTTAGTCTAATGTTCTTCTCCATCTCTTTTCTTCTTTTTCATGCAATTTAATTCTCTCTCTCTCTCTCTCTCTCCAGTCCGATGCCTACCTACAGAGTGGACGCAGATAAGGGTTTTAACTTCTCCTTGGCTGACGACGCATTTGTGTGTCAGAAGAAGAATCACTTCCAGGTGACGGTGTACATTGGAATGCCGGGAGATCCCAAATACGCGAAGACCAGCGATGGACTGCAGCCGATCGAATGCTTTTACCTGAAACTCAACGGAGTCAAGGTGAACATTTGTACAAAATGACACAAGAAGTTCATCATTATATAGACCTTATTAACAGCAGCACCATCTTTGGTTTTTGAAGGGAATGACAACGAGGCTGTGAGGGATAGACGTACAGTCTCTTCAATGGGTTGTACTGCAGTTTAAAGTGTTTTTGGACCGTTCCGTGGACAAAACATTGAAAAACATATTTCTTTTTTTTTTTTTTTCTCCCAATTTGGAATGCCCAATTCCCAATGCGCTTTTAAGTCCTCGTGATCGCGTAGTGAAATGCCTCAGTCTGGGTGGTGGAGGACGAATCCCAGTTGCCTCCACGTCTGAGACCATCAACCCGCGCATCTTATCACGTGGCTTGTTGAGCGCATTGCCAGGGAGACATAGTGCGTGGAGGCTTCACATCATCCACCGCGGCAACCATGCTCAACTCACCATGCGCCCCACCGAGAACGAAACACATTATAGCGACCACGAGGAGTTTACCCCATGTGACTCTACCCTCCCTAGCAACCGGGCCAATTTGGTTGCTTAGGAGACCTGGCTGGAGTCACTCAGCATGCCCTGGGATTCAAACTAGCGAGCTAGCGAACTCCAGGGGTGGTAGACAGCGTATTTTACCACTGAGCTACCCAGGCCCCGAAGAAACATATTTTCAAGAACATTCATTAGACATAAAACTTCAGACAAAATGAGTTGTGGAAAATCAGATGTGATCTAGGAGCTTTTTACAGCTTTATACTGTTCGTGCCACTGAATAGATGTAAGTTTATCCCTCACAGCCTCGTTGTCATTCCCATTAAAAGTCAAAGATGGCATTAGTGTGAATAAGTTCTACTAGATCATCATAAATAATTCATGTATATTTACGGAACTCGGAATAGGCAACGTTTCTACTTCCACTACTCCTACTAAAAACGTCTATTATGTAAATGTTGCCTATTTTAACATAATACATTTTATTGTGTGTGTATTCCAGTTAGAAGCGATGAATCAGTCCATTAACGTGGAGCAGTCGCAGTCTGACCGCAGTAAGAGACCCTTCAAACCAGTGCTGTAAGTCTCTTTTAACTAGTTTCTGTGAAATATTACATTTGAACAGTTTTATGAGTGTGAATTTGATATTCAAATGAGTCATGTGTTATAAATGTTGACTGGTTGTTTCACAGAGTGACACTGCCACCAGAGCAGGTTACAAAGGTAACTGTGGGTCGCCTGCACTTCAGCGAGACCACAGCCAATAACATGAGGAAGAAAGGCAAGCCGAACCCTGACCAAAGGTACGAAATATGATCTTGAGAAAAAATGAACCTTTAAAAGAATATTCAGAGTTTATTTTTGTAGCATAAATCCCCTTAAACTCTATGTACCCGCTGACAGGTCCAAAGAGGGGCACTATGTAGCAAAACAAGTTTATGTTTAAAATGTTGAAGTCTCCGTATACGTAAGTCAGGCATATGAGGTATCATTTGAAAGCTTTGAATCTGAACTTTTCTGAGATAACCATAACTTCTGCATTTATGCTGCTTAAAATAACAAAATAGGGCCTCAAAACATTCGTGTTGAAAAAATACTACAGGTAATGGGATAGAAATATTTATATGAAAATAAAAGTCCTTCACATAGCAAATGGGCAAGTCACATATCAAATGAAAGCTCACATTCGTAGCAATGTGACTATACCATTTATTTTGTTGCCCTAATACCACAGTTTGAAAGATTTTCAAAAGAATCACAAAGTGAAATATGATTTCTGTAAGTCATCAAATACAAATGTCTCTTTTATGTTCCGATAACTGCTGCTGTAAGCCCCATATAGCTAAAATAGCTTTATATCTGCTTTTACCTTCAGAAGTTCTCTAAGAAATGAGCCATTTTTTACTTGTCTGTGAGCTTGCTTGGCTGAATAATCTAATGTTGTATCTTAGATGTCCAGAACAAAATATGCCATCTAGAAGGAAAAGCATTCTAAACAAATCATCAGAAAAATATGTTTTTGACTATCTATTAAATGTTATATTTATCATCAGGGAGGATCTCAGCTTTATAATGATCTAGATTGAGCTTCTAGTCCACTCAGAGGCCGAGATATTCATTGAAACAATGAGGGTGGTGCATGAACTGAAAATTAGACTGAAAATGTGTTAGAGCGCCACCTACATTTCAGATCTGTATATTGTGATGGAATGTGATAGAGAAAATTTCTTTTTTCTAGTGCTTGCTGCAATCTAGTGGAATAAAATAAGACTTTACAAAGTGAAGTAGAGTGAACAGAACCAGAATTACATGTTTACAAATTAGGACAACAAAAAAAAATTAGACCAATTTTTTTCAATTAGTCCACAGTATGTGTGATTTGTGAGCTTTGAGAGTGAAAAATTGCGAGCCCAAAAATGCACCATAGTAAGGGGTTAAGTGCTATTGACAACATCTGTGGCATGCAATCGTTTACCACAGGAAATGTCTTCTCATCCTTCAGTTTTTTTAAATGTAAGGAAAACACATACAGAAATGAAAACCTAGCAGACGAACACACAGCACCAGGAATAAACTTTTAAAACAGGCCTAATACCAAACACTTAATCCATCACATCCAGCTTTAAAATTAGTCGCTATTCAAAAAGATAATTTTAGACAACTTTATAGCTCAAATAACAAAAAGTTTTACTAAAACATTCTTGTATGTGCTTTAACAAAAATACAGGCTTCACATTTCAGCTTATAACCACTCTGAAATATTCCCTGCTAGGCCTTCATTTGAACATTTTACTGTAAACACGTTTTCCATTCATTTTTACAATCTGAGGGACGTTCAAAATACCCCAGAATATTCATTTAAAACAAAAACTCTCATGACTTTTCATGAATAAAACATTTAACTATATATTTTGTATCTTTGTGTGTGTAGATACTTCATGCTGGTTGTAGCTCTTCAGGCTCAGTGTCACAGTCAGAGCTTCACGGTGGCTGCTCAAGTCTCTGAGAGGATCATCGTCAGGGTAACCGCTGTCAGTCTGGTCGTGTCTGACCGACCTCCTCCAATCACAGCCTGTCTCTGTGTGTCAATTATCAGACTCTGACCAATCACTGTCACTGTATACAGGGCTCTAAATATTAGCATTTTCTTGTCTTATTAATTAAGTGTTTCTGTGTAATCGATTTGTTTATAATGGCTTTTTTGACCGTTTTTATTAATGTTAGTTAGAGATAATAGAAAATACTGAAACAAATGTTTGCAAAATGTTTATTTGAAGCTGAAATTGCAGTAACAACTTGCTTTCCCAGCTAATTCCTTACATTATTGTTCTATCACTCAGCCCCTTTCTTTCTTTCTTTTTTTCTTTCTTTCTCTAGGCATCTAACCCAGGTCAATTTGAAAGTGACAGTGAAGTCTTGTGGCAGAGAGGGCAGCTGGCAGACTCTGTGTACCATCACGGCCGGGTGGGCATCAACACAGATCGTCCCGACGAGGTCCTGGTCGTCCATGGCAACCTGAAGGTCATGGGTTCCCTTGTGCACCCTTCTGATATTAGAGCCAAAGAGAATGTGAAGGAGGTAGATTTGTATTTTTGTGTATGTGTTTGTGTATGTGTCTCTCTCTATTCATATACACCCACCTGTGATAATTTGCACTTTGCTGTCTTATTTCTTTCAGTTTTTTCTCAGTTTTTTTTTTTTTTTTTTTTTTCAGGTGGACACCACCGATAATTTGAGGCGGATTTCCCAAATGAGGCTGGTGCATTATCAGTATAAGCCTGAGTTTGCAGCCACAGTGGGCATTGATGCGACTGCTGAGACTGGTACTGTCACCACAAATTATAATCCCAGTCCCAATAGTTCCGGAATATAAGGGTGAATCTCACAAAATAATGTAAAAAAGTGCCTCGGTCACCCCAAAAACAGCTGGTTTAAGATTGTTTTAGCTGGTTAAGATGGTCTCCAAGCCCGACAAGGTAAAAAGTGCTTTAAAAACTCCTCTAAAACCAGATGGCTGATCAGTCAACCAGTTTTGTTTTTTAGAATGTAGTCACATAAATTTAAATCACACATTTTCACATTATAGTAATTAGAGTGTATTGTATGTGTTTATTCCTTTGATTGTGGGATGAAATATGACCTGGACTTTTTTGTGACATTCACCCAAAAAGTATTTTTTCAGATACAATTTAGAATGTAAAACTTGTCCTTAACAGAAACTTAAAGTTCACTCATAAAGTCCACTTACAATCCACTCAGGCAGTGACAGGTTAGTATGTGTGTGCCATCAGGGGTGATTGCTCAAGAAGTCCAGCAGATTTTGCCGGAAGCTGTGAAAGAGAGCGGAGACGTGTTGTGTGCTAATGGAGAGACCATCCCAAATCTACTGGTCGTCAATAAAGTACGAGAACACACACACACACACACACGTGCTCATACAGACTTCAGCATACTGATCATTTCATGGGTGTGTTTGTAATTCTACAGGAGAGAATCTTTATGGAGAATGTGGGGGCGGTGAAGGAACTCTGCAAACTCACCGATAATCTGGAGACTCGCATTGACGAGCTTGAACGCTGGAGCCGAAAACTCGCCAAACTGCGCCGGCTGGACAGCATGAAGAGCACCGTCAGTGGAGGCACAGCCAGGTGTGTGTGTGTTTGTCTGTTTGTGCAATCACAGGTGGATTTGTTTGAGTGAATTCAGAGTGAAGTCTAAAACAATTTGCTCTTTATTTTCTAGCCTATCAGGAAGTTATTTTAGCAGAACAGGAAGTGGCCCACTCAAGAAGAAATCAGCCAAGCCAGGAAACAAGGTATGATTTTAAACAGATTTCACTGTAAAAATAAAAAAGTATGTAAAAACACAAGATTGGTTTGAATCGGATGGGAATCGAATGGAATAAACTAGAATGGAATGTATTAGAATAAGATGGAATAGAATGGAATTTGGTTTAGGATAGAATGGTTTAAGATGGAATGGAATGGAATGGAAAGTGATGGACTGGATTGTCAAGTAATTTTTATTTGTATAGTGCTTTTCACAACACACATCGTTTCATAGCAGCTTTACAGAAAATCATGGATTAAAAAATTAAACTGTAATATCTATAAAGTCTTAGAGTCATCATTGTGTAGTTTGATTAAATATGATTAATAAATTGTGTATAAAAATTAAATAATAATTGTATTTAGAACCCCAGTGAGCAGGCTGAAGGCGATTGTGGCAAGGAACACAAAACTCCATAAGATGTTGGTTAATGGAGAAAAATAACCTTGGGAGAAACCAGACTCACTGTGGGGGCCAGTTCCCCTCTGGCTAACCAGCATGAGTATAATGCAATATTAGTTATTTATGTGCAGTGCAAGTCATGGTTTAAAATTAGTAAACCAAGTAAGTGTTAAGGTCTAGTGTTTAAAAAAAATATTTTTTATGAACTGTAAGATTAATGACTGATGTCTTTGAAGTCCATCCTGGATTAACTGCAGAACTTCACATAGATGCACTGTCCTTGTTAGTTGGCTGATGAAAGGTTTTGTTTGCAATTAAATGATAGTCTGTGTATTCCATTTCAAGAGTGTAGTCCATCAATAGACAAAGGTGATGCAGGCAGAGATCAATGAGGTGCATCGCAGTTCAACCGGCAGGTCATTTCGGTGAGGTTCGGTGGGGTCCATCCTAAATCCAAGATTGTGATGCAATAGAATGGAGTGGAATAGATTGTGATGGAATTGAAAGTGATGGAATGGACTGGGATGTGATGCAATAGAATGGAATATGTGATGGAATTGAAAGTGATGGAAGGGAATGGAATAGATTAAGATGGTGTGGAATGGAATGGAATAGAAATTGATGGAATGGAAGGGAATGGAAAGTGATGGACTGGGATGTGATGCAATAGAATGGAATGGAAAAGAACAGTGGCGAATTTTCAGGGCCAGCAAAGCCTTCTCTGTTGGCCTAACATGCCCAAAAATAAATATTTTTCATCCTTTCATTCTCAATCACCTTTTTGCCTATGTATTTTTAATCGCTTTCCACTCTTAATTAATCTACAAACAAATAGAGAAAAACGAAAAGTTTATCCAGTCAGAATTTATTCCTTGATGCTTACAAGCAAAGTGTGACAACTGTTTCACAAATCACGTGCCGAAGCAGTGCGTGAGTCTGAGCTCCACCCCCTCAGGTCTTCATAATTTCTTCAGAATCCCTCAACAGTGCAAATGAATGGGCAACTAAAGTCAGATTGTCAGATTTATCAGCCAATCAGATTGATTTATTTGTTCTTGGTGGGTGTGATCTTTAGGATATGTCCCGGTCGAGGCCTTCTAGCTGGCCTTGAGTGTCGCAATCACACTTTAAGTGATGTATGGTATTCAAGAGCGAAAAGCATAAGATCAAGCTGTCTGACGAGTCGACTGTCATCAGTGCTGGTATTGCCGTTGAGAAAGAGATCCTTATGGATTTAAAAACATGAGATGTTCTGCATGACCGTGTGATTGCTTCATTTATTAAACAGGAAAGGAGGACTGATTTTCACTTCTAGTAAATTGGTAAGTGCTTTTTGCATTGTTATAGCAACATCAGGAGTTTTCTAAGTGTAAATTAGGCTGCTGGAGCATTCAGTGTCGGATCAAGTTTTGAAAAGTAGTGCTGCGTTCTATTCAACTCGGAAAGTTGGATTTTACAACTTCCTACTGGGAAAAGTGCAATGGAATGCATATTGAAGTCAGAATTACAACTTGTAGGCTCGTGCAGAAATTCTCAACTCCGATTTCGCCAAGATGCAGGTGCATGATGTCACACAAACATGTGATAAGGAGATATACAAAGTGATAAACATTCACTTTATTAAGTAATATCGATAAATGAGTTTGTTTCCACATTACATGATATTAAAGCTTGTTTAACAAACGCCAGCAGAAACAGGTGTATAAAACATTATAATCTCTTTTGATAATCGTACACCTGAAGCACAAATGCTAGCGCTGCAGCATTGTTTATCAGTTTGGTTGCTAGGAGACATCTCTAATGAGAGTCAGACCCCTGCTAAGCTAACGGGAGCGTTGCAGTTTTGTTTCCTTAAACGTCATCTTCCGAATATCGGGGAATGGAATGCATTTATGGTCAGAGATATCAAGTAGGAATATCCCTCATCCAACTTGAATGGAACGCAGCATAACCGTGTACCCTGACGAAACGAAATTTATTGCAAACAACATTTAAATTGCAAATATTATTAGATCGATTTTTCCAGGTAATATAGACATCCTTGGTAGATTCATATGAAAAATTATGATTTTTGGGAGACTGCTGCAGTTAAAATTATGCTTGCTTGAGCATTAAATGTCATTTCCAGTTCTGGCTTTCGTGCATGGACGTGTTTTTAAAATGTCAATTGGTATTACTAGTTAGCTGCGACATAATGTATGATGCCCAAAGGCATAAGGGTTTGTCTTATTCATTATGAAACTGTGTTTTCTTAATGGCATGAATCACACTGAAGGCCTAGACTGTAAATGCTTGCCCTGCCACTGGAATAGAATGTGATGGAATTGAATGGAATTGAAAATGATGAAATGGAATAGAATTGAAAGTGATGGAATAAATTAAGATGGAATGGAATTGAAAGTGATGGAATAAATTAAGATGGAATGGAATTGAAAGTGATGGTATGCGAATGTTGGTTGCTTAAAGGCGAGCACCGCTTAAACTTTGCTACAATTAACCTTTAAAGCAATATTAACCAGTAAGAACTGTAATAGTTTTGTTTGCTAACTGTGCGGGGAGGGCAGGATGTTGAAAAATTCGAAATCATCGGCCTGTGGGGACATTAAAAAGCACTTACGTTCTCATGCGTCGGACACCTCGCTGGATCGGGATGGCGGGGGTCCGGTCGATGGTGGCGGCGAGATTCGTGAAGTAGGTCGGGAGATCTCGAACATTTATGCGGTGCTGATGAAAATCTCGACTGACTTGGAGGGCCTCACAGAAATACGTTGAGCAATCACATCTATGGAGGCGAAACTTTCCACCCTGATCACAAGAATGGACGATGTTGAAAAACAGGTTGAGTTTCTGGAGTCGGCCAAAAGAGAGCTACAGGCTAAACTGCCTGCTACCAAAGCTTAAAAACTAGAGGAAATGGAAAATCAGAGCAGGAGTAATAATGTTTGTTTCATTGGAATCCCTGAGGGAAAGGAAGGTCAAGATATGGTGAAGTTTTTGGACGGGCTTATTCCGAATTTGATTGACACAGCGGACTGCCGGCTCGAAATTGAGCACTCCCACAGAGTTTTCGGTCAGCTTCCTATGGCGGGTGACAGACCCTGATCTATCCTGGCAAGATTCTTGCGGTCGGCTGACAGAGACTTTGTTCTGTGAGTTCTAATTACTATGAGATCTTAATAATATGTTCTAATTACATAGGGAGGTTTAGGCCTCCACAAAATTTTGTTTTATTACTATGCTTTTAATCTTAGACACTTTCATCTCTTCCACTTGAGAGAGCCCCTCCCTGGTACTACATTGAACAAGCGGTCCTTGCCCCA
This sequence comes from Myxocyprinus asiaticus, assembly GCF_019703515.2. NCBI lineage: Eukaryota > Metazoa > Chordata > Actinopteri > Cypriniformes > Catostomidae > Myxocyprinus > Myxocyprinus asiaticus. The sequence goes on along the minus strand of NC_059389.1, from coordinate 4,073,166 downwards.
ATCTCGCAATTGCAAAGTCTTTCTATCAGACAAGTAAAAATGCATCCCATTATTTCACACTTACATTAAGTATGGACAAACGTTTCCCGTTTGTTTCATTTTGATACTCACCAAATGTTTCCTCAAGCATATGTCTGAACCCCAAATTGTGTATTAACAAGTCCCCCTTTTGCTGGAAAGAATGGATTGAGAGGGGTGTTGGTATGAAAGCGGAGCTTTGAGATCATTTGAAAATATAACACAGCAATTTGAGATTTTTAGGTCTCAATTTTTCAGGTATATACAGCTGCGGCATTTACTATTTTTGGTGGCAGTACACAGCCCCCTAAAGCTGCATACACCCTCTGTTTGGTGCTCACAGCCTTTGGAAAGGGGCATGAAGCATCAGTATATTTTTCCTCATTGATTCAGAGTCTTGGTGATGGGGCCTTAACAGCTTTTAAGAGGTTATGGGAAAGAGATTTGAACTTGAGTGGGAAATAAAACAATTTTTTAATTTAAAACTGTATCTAGGGATGCAAGGGTATGCCTTATTGAGTTTAAGATGTTGCATAGTTTCTACTGGACTCCCTCTAGATTGTTTAGGCTTGGTTTAAAAGACACACCTACCTGCTGGTGATGTCAGTTGAAGGAAGGAGACATAGCCCATGCTCTGTGGTTCTGCGCTAAGATTCAAGAATTATGGGCAAGAGTCCAGAATATTATCTGTGAGGTTTTAGATACTCAGATTTCATTTTGCCCCAGACTATGTAAATTGGGTGATGGGGCAGTTTTTAAACTAGGTGACAAATATACTAAAAGCTGGGTCCAAACTGGCGTACTGATCGGCAGACAAATAATTCTTAGAGGACGGAAGTCAATTGGCACTCCCTCATTTCAAGAATGGTTCACCGAATTGGGCAGGGTAGCAGCATTTGAAAAGATGTCATATTAACAGTTTGGCAGATTGGACACTCTCAGTGAGGACCATGTGGAGAGAAACAAAATTATGGTAGTAATTGTGGATTCTGTTCTTTGTGGAATTCTTTCTTTTCTCTTTGTTTGTTGATTTTTATACTTTTATTTTCTCAAATAAAATATTGTTTGTTTGTTTATATGTATGCATTGTGTAATTTAGGGTTTGTTGAGGGACAGGGTGTTACTGGGGGTGGTGGAGGGGGAAATAATGGGGGTTAAAGTTGATTCTGTGTGTGTGTGTGTGTGTATATATATATATATATATATATATATATATATATATATATATATATATATATATTCTGTTTATTCTGTTTTTATATATAGTATATGAATAAATAAAAAAGTGTTAACAAAAAAGATGAGATGGAATTGAAAATGATGGAATGGAGTGAAATAGATTAAGATGGAATGAAATGGAAAGTGATGGACTGGGATGTTATGCAATGGAATGGAATAGAATGTGATGTAATTGATTGCAAAGTAATGGAATGGAATGGAATGGAATGGAATGGAAAGTGATAGACTGGAATGTGATTCAATAGAATGGAATGAGATGGAATGGAATGTGATGGAATGGAACGTGATGCAGTAGAATGGAATGTGATGGAATTGAATGGAATGTGGTGGGGTGGAATGGAAAGAGATGGAATTGAATGGAAAAATATGGAATGTAATTGGATGCAGTGGGATTAGATGAGATCAGATAAAATGGGATGGGATAGGATGGATGGAGTGAGCTGGAAGAAATAAAATGGAGTGGTTGAGATGAGATGAGATGAGATGAGATGAGATGAAATAATTGTTGACTGGTGTGCTTTTGCAGAAGTCCGTCCCAGAGCAGGGCTGCCTGAGTCTCAAGTTAATGCAGGGCACCATCCTGGCACTGGTCATCATCATGGCATTTAGGTGAGAAACAAAAATTTCACGCTAAATCATTATTACAATAGTATTTCATGCTCACTATCATCTCGCTTTGTCTCATTCCATAGTGTCATCTCCATGTCCATCCTATATGTGCTCAATCTTCAACACCGTGGAACCATAACTGATGGCGAGGGGTATGTACACACACACTCACAAACACATCTTTTCTTTCTCTTTATTCCTATATACTCTCATTTTATCTCCTTACTCATTCTCTCTGTGTATTTCCTGTCATTTGTAGCTCTGCGTCCCGCTGCCTTCTCTTGATCTCTTGGACGCCCTTCCTCACTGCAACTGTCACATTCTGTCCATCCTTCTGTCTGTGGTACTCTCTCCACTCCTCTTTCACTCTGTTCCTCTGTATCACTTCATCCTCCTGTTCAGCATGGAACGACTTCATTCAGCATTTTAAAAGATTTTATGAGGAAATCTCTGACTTTTGATTGCAGAATAGGTATCTTTGCAAATCTGAGCACAGTTTTAGTCATTGTTGAGATCACTTTTGAAACTGTAGAGGAGACGTGAGATTACTGAGGTCTTTTTTTTCAAGAGAAGCATCAGCCAATCAGAGAAGTCTCCATTTGCTCTCCATTTAATCTCATTGCTGTCTATGAGAAACAACTGAGATATTGAAAAGATTTCATTAGTGATTTTTTTTTTCTATGGGTTATTAAACAGGTCTCGTTCTGCTCTGGGATTGGCTCATCAGGCCTCTTTCTCCCCTCCCAAAGTAACCACATCCACTCTTTCTCCAGGTACCAGAACAACACACACAAATAATGCAGATGTTATAATTATTTCTATATGTACTGTATACATATTCTCCCATACATTATTATTTTCAAAGTTGAATTGCAGTTTATTGTTTGTACACAGAATCAACCTCTCCATCTCTGTCCAATCACCCAGACTGCTGCCCTCCGACACCTGCGACAACCAACCAATCAGCCACCATCAGTCTGTTGCCAAGCAACAACCAATCCACTCCAGGTACTACAACAACACCAGACAAGTTTCAAATTATGACAGATCAATTATATGCTCTCTGTTTTGGCTTTTCCAGCCTTTGAGGTAGTTCCAAACAAATTGTCTAAAGTCAACATGAAATCTAAATTGACCTTATTTACTTTTTTAATACATTCTTAGACTTATATTTGCACAATTCTGTGGACGTTATTCTAAAGACAAAAAATTTTGTCTTCATAATCTTTCATCCAAAATGTTTTAAATGCTCCACCTCTGAAATGACTTTAAGTTAACAAAGCCAAATGGTCTGTTGATTTATATTACCAATTAGCTTAAAAGCTGTTAAGACATTTCAGGCTATTGTTGTAGCAGGTAATGCAGCCTTTCTAAAATCTGGGCAGTAGTTAATGCAGTAAATTAATGTTGGTTAAGATTAATTAAACAATAGTGATGACACTGTACAAATTTTATTGTTTTTCAATATGTTTCATTAACAATAACTGAAGCTGGCTGTTATGCTCGGTACACTCAAATAATACTTTTTTAAAGTATATAGCATAACACTGTACAAAAAAAGAGACAAAATGGTTAAATTCTTGGGTGCATATATATATATATATATATATATATATATATATATATATATATATATATAGTATACAATATATATATATATATACACTGTATATTAGTGCTGTCAGTCGCTAATTTTTTTAATCGCGATAAATCGCATACATTTTTGTAGTTAATCGCGATTAATCACAGATTTTGAAAGTGCTGAAATCTGACATTATATATACTTCTTTTCCTGTCAAAATGTATTTATTTCCTTCTTAGGAAAGAAAACAAAACAATATGTAATTATATAATGCTTTATTAACTTTTTCCAAACAAAGCCTTCCACAGTATAAAAATTCCCAGTCTAGCACCAGCGATATAAACTAAGACAGTACATTCATAATAAGTTGGTAGTTTAAATTGACTGTATGCAATGAATTGGAAGAATAGAAATATGAATTTACATTATTTTGTGCATCCTTGTTAAATAGGACACGTTCCTTTTATATGCATGGAAAATGTGGTTCAGGATATGGATGTAGGCTCCGTTAAATTACAGAGAATGTAAGTATTATTAATAATTTTCATCTACTGACACACAAATCATGGCTAGTATTAACAGTGATTGTTTCAGAACGCACTTCACTTCTACCGGTCGACATTGATTTTGAAAAATTGAATTCATTTATTGCAACATGAAAAAATTTAACCAAAATATTTCTAAATTAAAATTGCACTTCAAAGGAAACGAAAATATAATCAAAATAACGAAGTGGTCAAACAAATCATACCAAATCCAAACATTTTACTCTCTCCTTCTTCCACAGGCCCCTTTTGCAGTGACTTAAAGATAACAATAAAAATAATAATAATAATTTTTGAAAAAAATAAACCATGACCTCTAGATAGTTTAACACAAATCTCATAATTTTTTGTTTCAACAAACAGCTTCAACAGCGATTGTAAAGGTTAATGTTGGTTATTATTTTATGTTCTATACTTTCAGAATTTGGACATGAACTTTATTACCACCTGCTGGAGAAATCTCCAAACTGCAAAGGCAGGAGTTGAATTCGGACTTTGTGCTGAGTTAAGACGTGGTATTGAAACGTCTTAGCGCAACGACCAAATTCTTAGGAAAACAACAAATTGCGCTTTGCGGCACTTCATTTACATACAGTACACCCACAGTTTGCGTGCCTACACCAATAGTGGCGCAAACACTACTTGACTACTACTGGACTTCCCACGCCCATTTGAGTTTTGCGCTGGCACGAAAATTTTGCATAGAATTAGCACTCTCACAAAAATTGGATAATACGTTGTGCACTGTCGTTGCGCTTTGCACACTCACGAAAAAAGAGCCCAACGTGTGAATGCATGCGATTTATTAAAAAAGTTTAACGCCTTAATTTTTCTTAATCACAATTAATGCATTTCTGACATGAATCATTAATAGGGCTTCACGATTGCTGTAGCAAAGCGGAAAGTCACAGTCTGTGGAAGATAAGAGTTTAAGAGGTTTAATGCCCATTGCAATGAATATGCAGCCTATGTGAAGACTAGTTCTTTCAATTAGTCAAACTCCCACTTAGACTTTGAACATTTAATGTTACTTAAATTGGTGCTATTTTAGTGCATTTCTATCTTTATATTGTGGAAGGCTTTGTTTGGAAAATGTTAATAAAGCATTATATTGGGGGGAGTCATATGACGCCATGCGAGGTTCGGACGTGTAAACTGCTAGTTTTAATACTTTTATGTCATATACCAGTGAGATTCAATACACCCTGATCCTTAACTGTTCTAGGAAGACAATATTCAAAATCCTCGGGCTCTGGAGACATTACAAGACACTTACATGCTCAAGCGGACGCCCTTGAGCAGCAGGCCGCAAGCCCGGGAGCCAGTTTGTTCGGAGAAGAGAAAGGAAATTCGGCGAGAATTGTTGAACGTGTCAGCAATGCTGATGAAGGTCGTTGCTGACTTGGAGGATCTTGCTGTAATATGTCGATTGATCACTGCCATGGAGACAAAATTCACTGAGGTGGTTACAAGAGTGGGGGATGTTGAGAAACGGATTGATTATCTGGAGTCATCGGAGAGGGAATTAGCTGCTAATCCGCTAGCGACCAAGGTGGATTTGGAGCGCGTCTGGTAGAAGTTGGAGGACTTGGAGAATCGTAACCGGCAAAATAACATCCAAATTGTTGGAATTCTTGAGGACGAAGAAGGTCCGGATATGGTGAAATTCCTGGACGGGCTCTTCCCGAATTTGCTTGACATAACAGGCCATAAGCTAGAAGTGGAGCAAGCTCACAGGGTTTCGGCTTGGCGATCCGCTGAGGGAGACAGGCCCCGATCAATTCTGGCCAAATTTCTGAGATCATCCGATAAAGATCTTGTGCTACGCGAGGCGAGGTGTAAAGGAAGGCTTTCTTGGAAGAACCACAGCATTTTCTTGTTCCCAGACTTTGCGAATTCATCAAGAGAGAAACGTGATCGATTCAAGGAATGCAAGAAACTCTTACATCAACGGAAGGTCGCTTTTGCAATGATGTTCCTGGCCAAATTGAGAATAGATACTAAGGATGGCCCCAGCAAGCGATGTCCTTCATAAAGTCAATGGACTGAGTAAGTTATTTTGTGGTACTCACGTTGCAGCCAAGTGGTCCGTCTCACTGAACATTCACTCGACCGTCCGAGGAAACTGAGTGCCTTTTTTGTTTCTTTTTGTGCTTGTTCCGCCTAGCAGCTGGAGTTTGTTTTGTGTAGTAGCACTCCTTCGGGACAGTGTTCTGGATGAATCTGCACGTTCTTTGTGCTTATGCCTCTTATTGGTTGGAGTTTGTTTTGTGGAGTATTTCTTGCAGGACATTTGAGTGATTGGGTCATTTGTTGTACTCATGTAGCTGTCGAATGGGCCGGCTCACTGAACATTCGTTTGACTGCCCAAGGAAACTGAACGGCTTTTTTTATTTATTTTTTTGCTGGTTCTGCTAGCGGCTGGAGCTTGTTTTGTGAAGGAACACACCTTCGGGACAGTTATATGGATGAATCTACACATTTTTTGTGTTTATTCCGCCTATTGGCTGGTTTGTTTTATAGATTATCTTCTGTTGTGTAATTTTGTCTCACAAAATTTGTATAGAAACACCGGACTTGAACAATCCGACGGCAAAGTTGTCGCGGGGGCTCTCATAGGCGTATATGGACTGTTTGAATTTAGAGGGATGGACGCCAGATGGCGCTGTCGTGCGTGGGGTTAATGCGCATGTTTTTCTTTTTTCTGTTTGTTTGGTTCAGGGGGAAGTTTGGGGTTTGATTGTTGCACTACTGTTGTAATGTGGTCTTTATAATTTTATTTTTGACACACAATCTATCTTTTCTAATATGTCAAATGTTAATATGAGTGGACTGTCTCTCTCCACGTGGAATGTGAATGGGTTGGGGCACCCCATAAAAAGAAGGAAGGTTATTGATATAGTGTTTCTTCAAGAAACGCATCTTTCCCCGCAGGAAGCTGAAAAATTTGGGAAGATATGGGGTGGACATGTTTTCTTTAGTGCTGGCTCAAGTAAGAGCAGGGGAGTCATTACACTGATCTTAGAAGTTTATACGGAATCATTAAAGAATGGAAAGCTTCCGCCAACCATGACACAAGCCCGGATCAGTCTGATTCTTAAAAAGGACAAAGATCCAAGCGAGTGTAAGAGTTAACGTCTCATTTCCTGATCCAGCTAGATGTAAAACTATTGTCAAAAATTCTGGCTAACCAATTAAGAAAAGATATGACATCTCTTATACATATAGATCAGGTGGGCTTTATTCGGGGCCGCAGCTCTTCTGATAACATTAGCCTTGTCATCAATATCATGTGGTCAGTAGCGAATGATCAGACTCCGGTCGCTGCCATCTCATTTAATGCCGAAAAGGCGTTTGATATGGTAGAATGGGATTATCTTTTAAGATTTTGGAAATATACAGGTTTGGGAATACTTTTATTGGATGGATTGAATTACTTTATAGACACCCGGTAGCAGCGGTACAAACAAATGGATTAATTTCAGATTATTTTACTCTGGATAGGGGCACCTGGCAGGGTTGCCCTCTTTCCCCATTATTGTTCTGTCTTACCCTGGAACCATTAGCAGCCGTGATAAGAAAGGAAGATGATTTTCCAGGGGTTGTGGCGGGAGGTTTTACTTTTGCAGGTTCTCAGGATACTGAGTTAGTTGGTCTAAATCCAAAGCTTTGACTCTGACAGCCTACTTCCCAGTGACGGCTTTGCAGCCAGGCGTCTTCCAGTAGCCCAAACAGGGCATTAAGTATTTGGGCATTTTATTCCCAGCAAATTTGTGTGATTTATTTAGAGTTAATTTTGACCCTTTAATAAAAAGGTTTTCGAGCGATGTGGGCAGGTGGGCTTCATTACATTTATCTATGATTGGGAAGGTTAATGTTATTAAAATGAATTGTATTCCAAAATTCAACTACCTGCTACAGTTTCTCCCTGTAGATGTCCCCCTCTCTTATTTCAAGCAATTTGATAGCATAGTGAAGTCCTTCATTTGGAATGGTAAGCATCCCAGATTACATTTCAATAAGTTACAGTTGTGCTCAAAAGTTTGCAGACCCTTGGAGAATTGGTAATATATGTACCATTTTTAAAGAAAACATGAGTGAGCAGGCAAAACACATTTCTTTTATTTCTTATGGGATTCATATTCAACTGTAAGTTATAACAGAATGGCACAATCATAAAACAAAACATGGCAACAAAGAAAAAAATGAAATGACCCCTGTTCAAAAGTCTGCATACCCTTAGTTCTTAATACTGTGTATTGCCCCCTTTAGCATCAATGACAGCGTGCAGTCTTTTGTAATAGTTGTCTATGAGGCCCCAAATTCTTGCAGGTGGTATAGCTGCCCATTCGTCTTGGCAAAATGCCTCCAGGTCATGCAAAGTCTTTGGTCGTCTTGCATGAACTGCACGTTTGAGATCTCCCCAGAGTGACTCGATGATATTAAGGTCAGGAGACTGTGATGGCCACTCCAGAACCTTCACCTTTTTCTGCTGTAACCACTGGAAGGTCAACTTGGCCTTGTGCTTAGGGTCATTGTCATGCTGGAAAGTCCAAGAGCGTCCCATGCGCAGCTTTTGTGCAGAAGAATGCAAATTGTCTGCCAGTATTTTCTGATAACATGCTGAATTCATCTTGCCATCAATTTTCACAAGATTCCCTGTGCCTTTACAGCTCACACACCCCCAAAACATCAGTGAGCCACCACCATGCTTCACAGTGGGGATGGTATTCTTTTCACTATAGGCCTTGTTGACCCCTCTCCAAACATAGCGCTTATGGTTGTGACCATAAAGCTCTATTTTGGTCTCGTCACTCCAAATGTCAGTGTGCCAGAAGCTGTGAGGCATGTCAAGGTGTTGTCGGGCATATTGTAACCGGGGTTTTTTGTGGCATTGGCACAGTAAAAGCTTCTTTTCTTTCAACCATGCAGCTCATTTTTGTTCAAGTATCGTCGTATTGTGCTCCTTGAAACAACCACACCGTTTTTTTACAGAGCAGCCTGTATTTCTCCTGAGGTTACCTGTGGGTTTTCCTTTGTATCCCGAACAATTCTTCTGGTAGTTGTGGCTGAAATCTTTCTTGGTCTACCTGACCTTGGCTTGGTATCAAGAGATCCCCGAATTATCCACTTCTTAATAAGTGATTGAACAGTACTGACTGGCATTTTCAAGGCTTTGGATATCTTTTTATATCCTTTTCCATCTTTATAAAGTTCCATTACCTTGTTACGCAGGTCTTTTGACAGTTCTTTTCTGCTCCCCATGGCTCAGTATCTAACCTGCTCAGTGCATCCACGTGAGAGCTAACAAACTCATTGACTGTTTATACACAGACACCAATTGCAATTTAAAAAGCCACAGGTGTGGGAAATTAACCTTTAATTGCCATTTAAACCTGTGTGTGTCACCTTGTGTGTCTGTAACAAGGCCAAACATTCAAGGGTATGTAAACTTTTGATCAGGGCCATTTTGGTGATTTCTGTTATCATTATGATTTAAAAAGGAGCCAAACAACTATGTGATTATAAATGGCTTCATATGATCACTATCCTCAATTTTTTTTGCATGATCAGTCATATTTTCAAAATCAATGGCAAAATTTCACAATTTCTGCCAGGGTATGCAAACTTTTGAGCACAACTGTACATAGGCCAATTGACAAAGGTGGGCTAGGCCTACCCAAGATTTTGTTTATTATTATGCATTCGGTCTCAGACATTTGGCTCATTGGTCGCTTCCACCTGAGAGAGCCCCTCCCTGGTTTTGTATTGAACAGGAAGTTCTTGCCCCTATTTCTCCATTGCAAAGCCTTTCTTTCAAACTAATCAGAGAAGTTAAGTTACACCCCGTTATCTCGCATTTGCACGCGGTATGGACAAAAGTGTCCAGAGTGTTTAATTCTGACATTTATTTAAATGTTGCCTCGAGCATATGGCTGAACCCAAAATTATGGATTAATAAATCCTCTTTCTGCTGGTCAGAGTGGATTGTGAGTCGGGTTACTACACTCTGTGACCTATATGAGAGTGGAGTGTTGAGATCCTTTGAAAATTCAGTTCAACATTTTAGGATACACAGATCTCACTTCTTGAGGTATTTACAGCTGCGCCATCTCTCTGTTCTATTTTTGGGAGTAGCATACACCCCCCTAAAGCGGCAGATACTCTGGGAGTGGTGATTACTGCTTTTGGAAAAGGTCATGAGGCATCAGTGTATTACTCCCTACTAATTCAGATGGAGCTTTAACTTCTATCAAGAGATTATGGGAGAAAATTTCAGCTTGGTATTGGAGGAGGGACTGTGGGCTAGGATTCAAAAAAACGTCAAGTCTGTATCTAGAGATGCAAGGGTGCACCTTATGCAATTCAAGATTTTACATAGATTCTATTGGACCCCCTGTAGATTGTATAGGCTTGGTCTTAAAGACACGCCCACCTGCTGGTGATGCCAGTCAGAGGATGGAGACACAGACCATGTTTTTTGGTAGTATGTTGAGATCCAGGAATTTTGGTTGAAGGTTCAGAGTTTTATATGTGACGTGTTGGGCACTCAGGTTTCGTTTTGCCCCATACTCTGTGTTTTGGGTGATGATGCAGTCATTGATATAGGGGATAAACACATAAAAAATTGGGTGAGTGAGAGTCAGGAAGAGCATCCGGCACGCCAAGTCAAATATACGGATCACGGATGGTCCACTGTGGCGACCCCTAAAGGGAGCTGCCGAAAGAAGAAGAATCAACTGTCAGCACTGCTATATATACACATACCAACACATAGATACTTATACACTTTTGACTCCATTCTTGTATCTAATGCCCACTTTTCACAATCCAATCAATTCCAAATTATATATTTATCTTGTTTCACTCTGAAATATGTCGTGTTACGGAAGTAAAATGTTGATTTCAACAGCTGAATCATTGAATCAGTTTCATGAATGAATCAGTAAATCAATATATTAAAATAATTTTTGTCATATTATTCGAGTTCTCAAAAGCTGCTCTGTGCTGCTCATGGCTGCTCTTAAACCAGTTATTGCTGATTTATTTTTATAGTGAAAGAACTCATTCAAACATTGCTGCACGCCATCTATATTAAGTTTATATACAGTATCGTTTTTCTCTCTCAGACTCCAGCACTGCTGTCCCCACCCAGGCCACTATTAACAAGAAGGCAAAGTCGCGGCCGCTGGACAAAGACAGCCGGAATAAGAATCGTCTGAGTCACACATCTGCACCTCTATTCTTTAACAAATCCAAACGGCCCCCTCAGCCACCAGAACTAAGCGGAGCCACCAAACGCATGCCTGGAGGACAACAGCCACCGCCCAGAAGACAACGCAGTTTAAACACACAGGGTACTCATATTTGCTTAATTTGCGTAAAACATATTCTACTTTACCTTTTTTTCCTTCAAACATCACTTGTATCGTATTTCATCTCAAGCATGCTATTTACTGACATTTTTGTCAACTTGGTAAACAAGTACACTAACTTTTGAAAAAAAGAAAAACTTATTAGGCACAATATTGACAGTCATAATTTTTTGACAAATTGATAGAACTCATTTTCACACAATAAATATTTAAATTGTTTTCATTTATTTCACTCTTTGTTTAGGTTATCATAGTTTCAAACATGTTATATATTTTTGTAATTAATTTTCATAGTTTAATATTGATAGTTCTGGGACAAGGAAACACCCACATATACAGTGGGGTCCAAAAGTCTGAGACCACTTCTGCTTCTAATTTGCATTCTTCTATAATTTAATAAAATAAAAAATTGCATTTCAAATCATATTGTTAGCATAACAATTTGAGTAAAAAGATTAATTGAAAAGTTTCGGCGTTAACATGGTCAGTGTCACAAATTTGCTTACCTTTAATGAATGACCTAGAAATAGTGCAGAATATTTAATATTTTACAATATAACTGTTCTTTGTTTTAAATGTTTAAAATGTTTGTGCTTAAAAATGTTTCAAAATATGAAGGTTTCTTAAACTTTAAGGTTTAAATGAAAAACATCTTCATTGTGGTCTCAGACTTTTTGGACCCCATAAAACTTTCATAGTTACAGAGTTTACTTTGTATTAATGGCACTTTGTTTGCTTTGCATGCAGATGGAAATCCACCAGCCTGTCTGAGCAAACTACACATCCTCGAGACAGATCAGGAGATGAGAACACTCGATTGTTCCTCACCTGAGAGCTGCAGGTGTGTTTTTGTGGTAGTGAACAAATCACACACATAATGTGTGCCTGTCAATCCAAATGTAATTTTAGAGTTTTTAGTAAAAATGGATCTTAAACAACTTTAGTTTTTCCCCCTACTATTTTAACCTGGTTTTCGCATTGAAAATAGCCATAGAAGCTGGCATGGCGTTAAGAAACAAACAAACAAAAAAAACATCTGAAATAGTTTTGTGTTCCCACACAATTAGTTTTGCATTCCCTCACAATACCTTTATCCATCCCTTATGTAAATTAACCTTTTTTTAAAAATTAACATTTTACTACGGTAACTATAGTTCAACTATGGTATTTGTAGTATAACCATAAGCGTAGTTTTGGTTTTCCTGTATTATTACTTTTTCTTTAATACGAATATCACGGTTAAAATATGGCTGCTATAGTAAAACAATGTTACATTTTATGGTTAGTGTTTTTACTACAAATATTGTAGTTCAACTATAGTTACTGAATAAATTTGAAAACAGCGTTTTCGTTTTCGAAATGCTCTTCGTCCACACTGCCGTTTTCATACATTTTCCAAAAGTTGCTCGTCCACAATGAAATGTCTGAAAACATTTAAATCCCCTTACTGCGCATGTGAAAATTTGTAAGAAGCGTGGCCCTGCGTCATTTCCATGTACAGTCTGAAATGCAATTGTCCTCATGTTCCGACGCCGGATAGCAATTCCAAGTTAACTCCCTGTCGCCTTTGAAGGAATTCAATGTGAAGTTTGTACAAAGTAACATTTATCTTAAACAAAATTATGCATGTGAATAGTTGGTACAACAACGGCGCTACAACATAGGCCTCCATCTTGATTGTTTTGAGTTGGATTGATCACATGACTGTGTCACATGACAACAAATATGTCATAATTTTCAGATATCTCTGTATTTCTTGTCCACACTACAATGCAAAGACAGCGTTTTCAAATGTAACCAATTGTGAGAGCGTTTTTGAAAAGTGCTATTTTTGCTGGACAGAAACACCGTCTCGGTGTGTATGGAAGGCAAAAACGTAGCGAAATTAATACGTTTTCATATGAAAAACTTTAGTGTGTTCGTGGCCTAGGAAATTGCTAAAACTACCCATGTGAATTCTGTGTTGGGATGTTTAATCAGTGGTAAATGTAGAAATCTGATGTGTGTCATGCTAATTATTGATGTTTTGTATTATTTGCTTGTAGCTTCACAATGTTTCCGCGTGGTGAGAGAAACTCATCTATGTCACAGGTTACTGTACACATGATGTAAGTACAAGCACACACGGTGCATTTGGTCCCCACAATGATGGAAAAACCTGATCCACCAGTACTAACACACTACTTGAAACATTGAGATCTCTTGTTCTTTTTAAAGCTCTTCTGAGGTTGTGCGGGTATGGCAGTGTGGAGCCACTAGGGGGCGCCTCTGTCCAAATCACCCAGAAGCTTCTTTATTACTAGAGCGGAGCACTTACACAGTGGTGAGCTTATTGATTTGAATTTAGAATTTAGAAATAAATTCTCTCCCTAAAAAGTCTACGTTTGTCACATACATAATTTTCTGGTTTTACAGGGAACCAGTCACCTGTGGTCACTTCCTGTTATGCCGTTCCAAGAGGTCACCTATCATTTCCAAGTGTCACGCTCCGTGAGTGAACCTCAGACGTCTCTTACTTTTTTATAGTGTAATAACCAGACGAGACATGACAAATTTCCAGCATCAAAGAATTTGTGCAATTCTGGGGGAAATTCTTGAAGAAAACAAAAATGCTGTGTGAAGCCAGAAAATAACAGCTAATTAGAACACACATAATGATTTACTGTCATTGCATGTTTTTGCTGTCATGTGAGGCTCTTTTGTGAATCAAACCATTCAAGAGGTCAATAAAAATGGTTTGACATGAAGCTTTAGTGTAAAAAATGTTCAGTTCATTCCAACAGGAGGATGTCCACCACCTTTAACCTTATGTGGTTCAGTTGAGCGCATCACCAGCATCATTTGTAAAACTTCTTGAGTAAATCAAGACTGTAAGAGTAATATACCTCCCTTGCAACTTGAAGAATCTTCAAAGAAATTGATAGAATGCCCGAAGAAGGTCTTTGACCGTATTGCTGTAAGCCACGTCAAGACTTTTTCTATTTTTTTCCGCTATGCGACTAAAAATGTCTGTGATTCGCCACTGGCTAGTAAAGCTTCATATTTCACTTACCATAATTGAGTAATATAGTGAAGAAAGAAGTTCAGCACTGAGATCCTTTCACTGCGTGTTGAGAGTAAAAGTTTGGTTTAACTCGTTCCGTGTAATGTGTGTCCAGAGATCCACACTCAATTTGTCATTGAATAATGTCTCTTTTAATATCCTTTTTGTTATCAAAAACAATAAAAAAATCAACATTTAATTCACACATAATCACACAAAGCACGGGTGCCATAATAAAGCCATATGACGTCACTCTCTTTAATATGTGCTCAACCAAAACATTTCTGTGGGACACTCACTGAACTCTCTTTATTCTTAAAGAGACAGTACCGTTTTACCACGTGTTCTACACATCACTTGTAAGTTGAACAAATTATTCATGAAAGCAATAAACATGTTACAGTATATGCAATATGATAATGTCATTTCAAGACATCATATTTATTGATGCAATTTGCAATATTTCTAAAAAGCTCAAATGTGACCAAAAATGATGAAAAACGAATCATAAAATAAGACTATATTTTCGTAATGTACCAAGTTAAAAGTTCACCTGAGAATTTCTTTCATATGTAAACAAAATGGACATAACTTTTACCATTTTTAATCGTTTAATATATCTACACATTATATACTATTATTTCAGAACCTCAGGATTTCCCATGTTACATTTAGTTTATTTGTATATGTTTGATGCATGTTTAAATATTTATACATGTTTCAGAATGTTTAAATGCTTGGTTAAAGTTTAGTCTGTTACAGTTTGACACATGCTTTTGTCATTTCACACATTATTTTCATTGATTAAATTAAAAGACATTAACCTCTCCAAAAGGGGGGCGCCATGTCACGAAAAAAGATTGCGCTTAAAATGTTCTTAAAAAAGTATCCGTATACATAAGTCAGACATATGTAGTATTGTTTGAAAAGTTAGAATCTGAACTTTTCAGATAACCATCACGTCTGCATTTATATTACATAAAATAACAAAATAAGGCAACACTGATTTGCGACGTGAAAACATCGCAAATCAGCGCCACCTAGAGGTCATGTGGAAGAAATATTAATATGAATATAAAAGTCTTTCAGAAAGCTCCTAAATGGACAAGTCGTATATCAAATGAAAGCTCTCATTCTCAGGAATGCGACTGTACAGAATTTTGTTATCCTAATACCACAGTTTGAAAGATTTTCAAAAGAATCACAAAGTGAAATATGATTTCTGTAAGTCATCACATACATACATCTCTTTTATGCGGCGATCACTGCTGCTGAAAGCCTCATATAGCTTAAATTTTATATCTGCTTTTACCTTAGACAGTTTTCCTCAAAATTAGCCATTTTTACTGGTCTGTGAGTTTGCTTGGGTTAATAATCCAGTGTTATATCTTAGATGTCCAGAACAAAATATGTGATCCAAAAGGAAAAGCATGCAAAACAAATCATTGAAAATAGCTTTCTAATGACAGCTAGATTGAGCTTATAGTCCACTCAGAGGCCGAGATATTCAATGAAACAATGAGGGTGGTGCTTGAACTGAAAATTAGACTGAATGTCTATGGATAAGCACATCTGTGAGGGCTAAAATGTGTTAGAGCGCCACCTACATTTCAGATCTGTATTTTGTGATGGAATGTGATGGGGAAAAAAAAATTCTAGTACTTGCTGCAATCTAGTGGAATAAAATAAGACTTTTTAGAGGGAGACGGGGTGAACAGATCCAGATGTACATGCTTACAAAGTTTGGACAAGAACAAAAATATGTATTTATTTTTAAATTCTATTCATCATAAGATTGTAAACATATACAATATTATTTATAAATAAGTGGAGTCTTTTTTTAATTATTTGGGGTGGTTGTATGTGTAAATGGTGAGCTTTTACATTTGAGTTTGAAAAGAGCTGAAGAGGTTAAACTATGATAAAAAAAAAAAAAAAAATGTAAAAACTAACCCTGATTGTATGTGATTTAACTGTTTAACCTCTCTGTTCACAGAATAAAACTGGATGTAGTGGAGAGGAAGATGTCGTTACACCCCAGTTCACTGAGTACAGTTTCCACATTCAAACCACATGCTAAAGAGCTTTTACAGCATTTCTACTTCTCGTATGTCTGCTCGTATCGCCGCCCCAGATTCAGAGACTGTTATATCTGGGTGGACCGATAAAGACGTCTTATCTCTGTTTGCTCTTTAATATGCATATTTGTACAAGGCGAGAGGAAAATTAGCATATTTCAAAAATATTTTTTGTTTTCGGCACTCAGAGATCACTTAGCCTTGTTTCGCTGAGATATTACAGCTTATATACACCCTTCCACACACACACACACACACACACACACACACACACACTTACAGTACATATTAAATGTCTTTTGATTCGCCAAGATATAATATAAACAGGTACTAGTGTGTAGTTGTGAGGTGATCATGTTTTGCAGTTGTTGTTGGACATTTTTAGGTTGTTTTAGTCATTGATTATATATACACTGGAAATGGCTTTAACTGAACCAACAGGCTCATTATTAATTAATGAGACAGAAATTGTGTTATTTACCTCATGTTTTGTCATTTCTGCTGTAGAGTCCAGCCAAAATATATGTGTCCACTGGAGCCAAAACGGGAAAAAATGGCAACTACAATTAAGAGATACAGATAAGTCATAAACGATATAGAAAGTAAACATATTGAAAAGTTAGCTACTGTAGTAAATACTGTATATCAGGTCATCTCAAAAATTAAACAAGAAAAGGGTAAAACCATAAATAAAACCACTGGATTTCTCTAGCTTGCAAAAACTGGAAATAAAAATCTCGATTTGAAAGTCAAACACTGTGGCAAAAGCACTGGATCATTGTTACCATCATTTTAGATAACTATACGCTCAATAACAAATGTCAGGAACCATTTCACATTGAGTTTGAACAATGTTACTTTATTCGTTACTTTTCCTAACTTCCTTTTACACTGTATATTCTTTCAATTTCTATCAATGCTTTGCATACTTAGAAGGCCTATTTACCGCATGTAGTATACA
This sequence comes from Myxocyprinus asiaticus, assembly GCF_019703515.2. Taxonomy (NCBI): domain Eukaryota; kingdom Metazoa; phylum Chordata; class Actinopteri; order Cypriniformes; family Catostomidae; genus Myxocyprinus; species Myxocyprinus asiaticus. Next base: position 4,055,715 of record NC_059389.1, on the reverse strand, counting down.
ATATATACATCAAAATACATCTTTGGAACAATATATACAGTAGCATTATAATCTTGTATAGTTTTATGAACATTATTTGTCTTAACTCTAATTGTAAACAGGCATGTTGACATTAAATCACTGTTGCTCAAAGGGCAAAACAGCTCTTAAAATACTTCGTTAGACAACTTATCAGCTTCATTAAACAGAACTCAGTAGATTTACTTTACTCTCATGGTCATTTCTACTCTTTTTTTTTTTTGTAAAATGTTTCCCTTCTTTATTTTGTCTTTTTTTTTGTAATCCAGCACTATGTAAATTTGGATTCACTTTTTAGTATTTGCCTGTTTCTTATTCTTGTATAAATAACATTTTGATGTCATAGATTTTTATGAAATACTTTAAGCAATAAGGTAAGCCATAATGAAGTCGTTGTGAGGCTGGATGTTATGTGATTATGTTAGTTGTGTATTCACGGTGAAATTATGAACCGAAAAAGAGAAGTGTTTGAAAATGTTGTGCACTAAAATTACAATTTTCCTAATTTACCACTAATGGATAATGATTTTGAGTTTTAAACAGCGAAAAAAAAAAAAAAAAATGGTGATGATTATCTGAAATCTATATATGTTTTTTTTTTTTTTTTAAAACATCACCACATCTGAATAAAGCCAAAAAAAATAAAATTAAAAATTAAAAAAACGTGAAAACACGAGGAAGCACTTCCAAGCTATGCACTGTAAATAGTTTTCTTATGTTTTCTGTGGCATCTAAAACAATGTTAAAATGATCTGTAATATATAAAACTTCTTTTACATGCTTTTGTGAGAATGCAGTTTGGTTTTTATTGTTAGTTTGTAATAACTCATATTTCCATGATCCTTTCATTCTGTTCTTTTCACTCTTTTACAGACATATCATGGGTAGTTTTAATGACAAGTAATTTTTGTACATTTATGGTTTGTGCTTTATTAATCATAACACTTTACATTGAAAAACATAGCATGTTTTATTTAAAACATGTTTCAACAAACGTTTTTTGTTGATATTTGGATGTAAATCTGTGGTATAAAATTTGATACCACCAATGGGGCAAAATATATATGTATATATATACATATACACTGGCAGCCAAAAGTTTGGATTAATGTACAGATTTTGCTCTTATGGAGAGATATTGGTACTTTTATTCACCAAAGTGGCATTCAACTGATCACAATGTATAGTCAGGACATTAATAATGTAAAAAATTACTATTACAATTTGAAAAAAATGTTAAACTACTTCAAAGAGTTCTCATCAACAAATCCTCCACGTGCAGCAATGACAGCTTTGCATATTCTTGACATTCTAGCTGTCAGTTTGTCCAGATACTCAGGTGACATTTCACCCCACACTTCCTGTAGCACTTGCCATAGATGTGTCTGTCTTGTCGGGCACTTCTCACGCACCTTACAGTCTAGCTGATCCCACAAAAGCTCAATGGGGTTAAGATCCATAACACTCTTTTCCAATTATCTGTTGTCCAATATCTGTGTTTCTTTGCCCACTCTAACCTTTTCTTTTTGATTTTCTGTTTCAAAAGTGGCTTTTTCTTTGCAATTCTTCCCATAAGTCCTGCACCCCTGAGTCTTCTCTTTACTGTTTTACATGAAACTGGTGTTGAGCGGGTAGAATTCAATGAAGCTGTCAGCTGAGGACATATGAGGCGTCTATTTCTCAAACTAGAGACTCTGATGTACTTATCCTCTTGTTTAGTTGTACATCTGTCCTTCCACATCTCTTTCTGTCCTTGTTAGAGCCAGTTGTCCTTTGTCTTTGTAGACTTTAGTGTACACCTTTGAAATCTTCAGTTTTTTTGGGCAATTTCAAGCATTGTATAGCCTTCATTCCTCAAAACAATGATTGACTGATGAGTTTCTAGAGAAAGCTGCTTCCTTTTTGCCATTTTTGACCTAATATTGACCTTAAGACATGCCAGTCTATTGCATGCTGTGACAACTCAAAAACAAACACAAAGACAACGTTAAACTTCATTTAATGAACCAAATATCTTTCAGCTGTGTTTGATATAATGGCAAGTGATTTTCTAGTATCAAATGATCAATTTATCATGATTACTCAAGGATAAGGTGTTGAAGTGATGGCTGCTGTCTAGATTTGATCAAAAATGACTTTTTTTCAGGTAGTGATGGTGCTGTTTTTTACATCAGTAATGTCCAGACTATACTTTGTGATCAGTTGAATGCCACTTTGGTGAATAAAAATACCATTTTCCTTCTGAAACAGCAAAATTTGTACATTACTCCAAACTTTTGTCCGCCAGTGTATATATATATATATATATATATATATATATATATATATATATATATATATATTCTTCTTTTTTTCTTCTTTTTTTTCAGTTGTCTGTCTTATGTTTATCTTTAAGGCTTAAAGCCCAGTAAGCACTAAAATATATATATATAAAAAATCTAAATTGTCCATTTACTCTTGTGTTTATCTTCTAGAACATGTTCCCTGTTCCATTCTTTTATTCAAGCTTTATGAAAGCCTCTTTTGTATGTTGATACATAATCATTTTTAGTTCGACTGCATAATGTTTCACTTTTTTCAAATGTATGTGTACTGATGCCATAATACAAATGCATGCAGGTATGATGCATAAATTAAATAAAAGTTTTTTTCTGGATACTAAATGAAATTGAACTTCACTGTCTATCTATTTGTCTGTTTTTCTGTCTGTCTGTGTCTATCTGTATGTCTATCTATCTATCTCTCTGTCTGTCTGTGTCGATCTATCTATCTGTCTATGTCTTTCTGTCTGTTTTTCTGTCTATTATTTATCTGTCTGTCTATCTTTCTGTCTATCTGTCTATCTATCTATTATCTGTCTGTCTATCTTTCTGTCTGTCTATCTATTTGTCTTTCTGTCTGACTATCTGTCTGTGTCTATCTGTCTGTCTGTCTATCTATCTCTCTATCTTTCTGTGTCTATCTGTCTGTCTGGCTATCTATGTGTCTGTCTATCTGTGTCTGTCTGTATCTATTTATCTATCTATTATCTATCTGTCTGACTATCTATCTATTTGTCTGTCTGTCTATCTATCTATCTATGTGTCTGTATTTCTGTCTATCTTTCTGTCTATCTATCTGTCTATCATCTATCTGTCTGTCTATCTATCTATTTGTCTGTCTTTCTGTTTGTCTGTGTCTATCTGTCTGTCTGTATGTCTTTCTGTCTATATGTCTGTCTATCTATTGGTCTGTTTTTCTGTCTGTATGTCTGTTTATCTATCTGTCTGTCTTTCTGTCTATCTATCTATTATCTGTCTGTCTATCTATCTGTCTTTCTGTCTGTCTGTGTCTATCTGTCTGACTATCTGTCTGTTTGTGTCTATCTGCCTGTCTGTCTGTCTGTCTTTCTGTCTATCTGTCTATCTGTCTGTCTATTATCTATCTGTCTATCTATTTGTCTGTCTGTGTCTATCTGTCTGTCTATCTATCTATCTATGTGTCTTTCTGTCTATCTGTCTGTCTATCTATCTATTGGTCTGTTTTTCTGTCTGTGTCTGTCTATCTATCTGTCTGTGTCTATCTGTCTGTATGTCTTTCTGTCTATCTGTGTCTGTCTGTCTATCTGTCTGTCTGTGTCTATCTGTCTGTCTATTTATGTCTGTCTATCTGTCTGTCTATTTATGTCTGTCTTTCTATCTGTCTATCTATCTGTCTGTCTATCTATCTATTATCTATCTGTCTGTCTGTCTATCTATTTGTCTGTCTGTGTCTATCTGTCTATCTATCTATCTATGTGTCTGTCTTTCTGTATCTATCTGTGTCTGTCTGTCTATCTATTATCTATCTATCTATTTGTCTGTCTTTCTGTCTGTCTGTGTCTATCTGTCTATCTATGTGTCTGTCTTTGTCTATCTTTCTGTCTTTCTATCTATCTATCTATCATCTATCTGTCTGTCTTTCTGTCTATCTATCTATTTGTCTGTCTGTCTATCTGTCTGTCTATCTATCTGTCTGTGTCTATGTATCTGTTTGTCTGTATGTCTTTCTGTCTATCTGTCTGTCTTTCTGTCTATCTGTCTGTCTGTCTATCTATCTAGCTAGCTAGAGGACTTTTATTTTGTTTTCTATTATCAGTTCCTCCTTTTCCGGTCACGCTGCACTTACGTGGCTGTTCCTGCTCTTTTCCGGTCGGACAGATTCTTCTCTCTTCCTGTCACACGATGGTAAATTCACCTGTTTATACATCCATGTATTATATTTATTAAACGTCTGAATGTCCAAATACTAATTTAGATGTCAAATAAAGTGTGTAGTAATTCGTTTTTGCCGCTCGTGTTTTGTAACGTTGTGTAAAAGCTGCAGTTTGACAGCATTAGCTGTGAGCCTCAGTTATATGATTCACTGTTTTGCACTATTCGCACAGATATTAAACTTAGACATACATTTGCATGTTGTACAAGCTTTATACAAAGTCTGTACAGATAGAAATGTTTAACTAACAGCTATATCCAGACTGCAGTTAGTTTGTATCTGCTTTGTTCGTGTCATCAGCGTTCAGTTGTACTCAGAGTTTATATATGACTTTAATATTTGTTAATATATATATATATATATATATATATATATATATATATACACACACACACACACACACACACTGTCTGGCCACAAAATAAGTTGCCGTTTGGATTTAAATAATTATCATATAGTTATGATTTGATTTTGCTTCAATTGGTCAGGTCTAGTTATGCAGTAATAAAATGAAGTCAGCTGACTACCTGAATATACTGAATGACCAGGTTATCCCATCAATGGATTTTTCTTCACTGACAGCACAGGCATATTCCAGGACAACAAAACCAAGATTCATCACGCTCAAATTGTGAAAGAGTGGTTCAGGGAGCATGAGGAATCATTTTCACACATGAATTGACCACCACAGAGTCCTGACCTTAACCCCATTGAAAGTCTTTGGGATGTGCTGGAGACTTTACAGAGTGGTTCGACTCAGTACCGTCAATACCGCCTTTAGCTCTGATTATGGTGTGCATTCATCGTGGCATTGTTTTGACTACCTTATGCAATGTCACAACATTTATTTCCGTCCAGAGTTGCATTAATGTTTGGCCGAGATCTTGTATTGATGACGGGAGAGTCGAACCACTCCATAAAGTCTTCTCCAGCACATCCCAAAGACTTTCAATGGGGTTAAGGTCAGGACTGTGTGGTGGTCAATTCATGTGTGAAAATGATTCCTCATGCTCCCTGAACCTCTCTTTCACAATTTGAGCGTGATGAATCTTGGCATTGATGTCCTGGAATATGTCCGTACCGTCAGGGAAGAAAATATCCATTGATGGGATAACCTGGTCATTCAGTACATTCAGGTAGTCAGCTGACTTCATTTTATTCCTACATAACATTGCTGAGTCTAGACCTGAACAATTGAAGCAACCCCAGATAATAACCATTATTTAAATCCAAACGGCGACTTATTTTTTGGCCAGACAGTGTATAATATTATGTCTGTATATCGGACAGGCCTATAAATCAACAGATTTTTGTCTTGTCAGTTCCAATATTTTCTGTTTTAATTTGAATTTTGACTACATATTGTGTAAATTAAATGTTTATTTGTCTTGTGTTTGTCTCGTTTAAATAAGTACTCTTGATGAAGAGAAAATAATAGCTTTTTTCAAAATCCTTAAAATGAGACCAAAATGTAGAACATTAATTCCTCCTAGAGATTTCACGCTAGATCCACCAAAATTGGTACAGACCTTCAGACTATTCTGGAATAGGGGGCTGTGTCTTTTCGTAATGATTGGACGTACAGTTTTTGCTCAGCGGACAATCAAAAATCACAAATGTAAACAAACCCACAAAAGCTTTTGATCTGCTTAAAGTCTTTATAGCGAGTCAGTCCACTGTCGGGCATGTTTGGAACGCTCTCGGAAGGTTATTTCCAGTCATGCCAGTGCAGCTCCTATCTACTTGAATGGGAAAAGACCGAAATCTCCAAAACAGTTGGTCAAGATTACGATCAAAGAACAGAGTTCAAATCAGCAATAAAATCTGACAACACTGGTATCATAAATGGTGCTTCTTTACATCACATTACGCTAAAACATGCAATTTTCCCGGCTTGTATAGCTAATGCGCCTTTGCATTCTAGAGTTGATTGACAGGTGATGTCTATCTAAAAGGTGATTGGCTCTTTTACCTGTAAGGTGGGACTTCCTTTCTATATCCATTAACTGTTGGGCGCTCTGAGCTTTTTGGTTGAGCGTTCCAATTTCTCCCATTAATTTAAATAGAAGTGGCCTGTCTCTGCTAAATAATCTCTGGCTTTAAGTTGTCTGATGTTTGATCAGTGTAGACGGGTAAATTCATGGTATTCTTTGTGCTGTATGTGTTTTGTGCAGGAGTTGGAAGCCATGACGAGATACACCAGCCCGGTGAATCCGGCGGTGTTCCCTCATCTCACTGTAGTGCTGCTGGCCATCGGCATGTTCTTCACAGCCTGGTTCTTCGTGTATCCTTCAAACGTGTTTTCCAGAGAGCTTAAACCTGTGAACTAAGTCCTTGGTATTATCTGTCCCAAAGGCGTCTCCAGTGACCATTTTTGGGGGACTACTGGGTTTCGTGACCTCACTGCATGTTCATGTTGGATCACCTGAGACGGATGCTCATACCAGGTGTAAACAGGGTCTCTCAAAGTTACATTTCTGTTTAACGAATCACAGAATTACATTTTTTAATCTCATCAGGCGTCTTGTGAAAACGTGAGCCTTAAAAGAAGTTTAGATTTGCATCTTTAACGCTTTATCAGATATGAAGTCACGTCCACAAAGTACACACGAGATGTGTACAAAGAGCTGCTCATCTCTCTGGTCGCGTCACTCTTCATGGGCTTTGGCGTTCTGTTCCTTTTACTCTGGGTCGGCATTTACATCTGAAAGTGAGTATCTACAGCATGAACTGGGTCAAAATCTCTATCAGCATTCAATCAATTTAGCTGTTTGTTTTACTGTTTCAGTAGTCTAGCTGTAAAGTTTGATAAATTGATTTTATACTCATTGAAGTTGATAGAAAGTCATTTGTTTTTAACTTATATTTGCAGTGTTGTAAATGAAACATTTGTCCTTTTAAAGCGAGTATTCATGATATCTTGTGTTTGTCAGGTTGAGGAAAAAAGAGACGGCATGTACAGCTAAACATTCCGGGTTGATCCGAGCGTTCCGAGGACGAGTGCTGGAATCTGGGGTGGAGTTTGCACTGGCAAAATGGCGGGATTGTGGGTTAATATTTCACCAATAAAATCTGTTTTTGTTAGAAAACCAAAAATGGTTCTGTGCTTTCATTTTATTGTATTATTGCGAATGCATACATTTTCCTTCCTTAGAATTATATTTTTGTTCTTTTTCTCTGGAAATGTTGAGTCCATATGGATTTATTATTATTGGAAATCGTACTAATTTTCCTTATTTTAACTTTCATCTATAATGAACCTCACTTTGAAACTGCATCTTGTCAAGCTACACGTTACCCTTTTGAAAAAGTAGTTAAATACATTGAAGCTATTTATTGGGGACCATTAATTTGATCAGAATATATCATATTAAAAAGCAGGAGTATTTTTTAAAGGAATATCCTGGGTTCAATACAAGTTAAGCTCAATCGACCGCATTTGTAGCATAATTGTAATTACCACAAAAATTAATTTAGACGTCTCTCCTTGTCTTAAAAAAAACAACTCAAATTTAGGTTACATTGAGACACTTACAATGGAAGTCAATGGGTCCAATTTTTGGAAGTTTTAAAGGCAGAAATGTGAAGCTTATAATTTTATAAAAGTACTTCTATTAATTGTTCTGTTGAAACTTTATATTGTGTATTATTTGAGATTTAAAGTTGTTTAAATCATTGTTTTAGGGTTTACGGTGTTATGTCATCATGGCAACAAAGTTGTAAAATTGGATATATCTACACAGAAAAGGTTAGAAAGTGATTTTCTCACACTAAAATCATGTAAACACAATATTGTTTTATGTCTTGTGTCTGAAACAGTGTGTATTTTAACATTAACGGATTGGCCCCATTTAATCATTGTAAGTGTCTGACTGTAGGCCCATTGAGTTCTGTTATAGAGGTCCTGACCCTCAACAATATATAACAAAACAATGAATAAAGACATAGCTAAAAAAGACCAACCTTTCCTAAAACATCTACTTCGTGAGTTCCTCATGGTTACACACACAATAAGAGGGGTGAGTTGGCTCTGTGTGCTATTTATGTCCTGTAGGCTGTTTGTGGTGCGTAAAATCCCAATCCCAACTTAATCTGAGAGATCAGAATAGAACAGTCTGTTATCGTAAACATCCCCGTCTGTCTCTAAGCTCAAGCCGTGAAATAACCTGCAACTATGAACCACTACAGTGAGAATGCACCATAATGATTCTAGAACAATTTTGATTGGAGTACCGGTAAATGTATAGTTGTTTCATGTTCAACATGCATGTGCATGTATCATGCATGAATAATAATATTCAATTTTCACTAGTTAAAATGCTAATTATTGATATCAGGAATGGAATTACTACTAGTAATAGTTGATTTCAGTAGTTACATTTGCACAAGTAAAAACATTAATTCTTGAAATCATAAATTACATAATTTAAATTCAATTTAAACTAGGAAAAGCCACAAAAAAAATGTGTATATATATATATATATATATATATAGCTTTAACTGCATTTTTACTAGTAGATTTTAAAATTATCTGCCATTCATTCCTATTTAAAACACAATTACAGATGTATCTATAATAATTTTGTACTAGTTGGAATTCCAATTTCACATATCACCTATGTACTTATTAGTAGTAAAAATTATCATTGTTGATATAATTACATTGTTAGTAGTAAAAATTTAATTCCTGATATCAACAATTTAATTATAACTAGTGAAAACCAATTTACAGATATAAAACATTTAAATTTTTACTAGTAAGAACTGCATAGTTGATATGTGAAACTGGAATTTCAACTAGTAAGAAATAAACGTTAGATATCTGTAGTTGTGCTTCGAATAGGAGTGAATGACTGATCATTTTGAAATTCTACTATAAAATACAATTACAGAAATTGAGAATTCGAGTTTGTACTAGTTAAAAATGTATTTCCACAATGACTATTTTTTTATCTAGAATTAAAGTTTTTACTATCGCAAATGTAATTACTGATATCGAAAATTAGCATTTTTACTAGTGAAAATTGAATTTGTTGATATCTATAATTCACATACTGCACGATTAAAAGTCAATTCGGCTTGCCATACAAGCATGCGCAAATCAGTCCAATGGAAGATTTTATTATAATGTCAGCAACGACACAAAATAGATGTACAATATTTGCCAGAAAAAGAAAATGATTACAGCGTACAAGTGCACAGTCGCTGTCGCAACTGCGCAGTTTATTTGCTTTCCGTAATGACTTTACAATGAGGCACTTTGTTTACGCTTTGCCGACATCCGTAAAATTTGAGTAGTTTGCTGAAAATACACATTTACAAACAAAATGTTAAAAACTTGTTGAAACATATAAAATTAAACTATAAAAACAATGGTGATTCCTCCAACCAAATCCAACTCCACTTCTCAAAAGGCAAACTGAAGTTTATGAAACCTTTCTTGGGTCGTCTGTACAATCAAACCACTGTAACTAGCCCAGATATAACAACATTGGCTCAACCAATGGTGTGAGTTTAGGGTGGAGCTACCTGCTAGACTGACCAATGGCAGATTGGGGGAGTGTAATAAACAGTCATTATTTTGCAATTTATAAGGTGCACTAGTGGCACATTTCAGCTTCAAAGTGATTGTAAAGACTTAACTTGGAAAAGCCAAGAACTTGGTCAGAAAAATAGCTACAAACGTCTGTGTATGCAAGAGAAACACATGCTGTCATCTATAAAAAGACAATACCTGTATTAAAACTGCTTGATGAGGTTTAAAGAAATTCAAATTACAGTTTTCACCTTGACATCCAATGGTCACACCAATTTCTTGTTGACCTCAACATGAGTTATTTCAGAGATGGGATTAAATCTCCATTTGCTCTTCTGCTCAGAGGCTTTTTCCTTTGCAGTTCAGCAGTTTTTTATCAGTCTTTTTTTTCCTGCTCAAAGCATGTATTTAGTTTTCTTGAAATTCCTGGTCATTATTCAAAGAATTTGAAAAACAAGTCATTTCTTTGATGTTAACTGTCGTCAGTAATGTTTTTCTTGTACCACACTGTAATATCTCCATTTTGGCTTAAGTTTCAGTAGTTTCTCACTATCTGAGCTCACTGTCTCGCTCTAGCGAACGCGTCGCGTAGCCACGGGGAATCTTCGTAAAGTCTGGGGTCTCCCAGGTACTCGGTTGTGCGTTTGTAGAAGTAGTAGTACAACACAGCAGCTGGGGATACACAAAACCAACACACAGTTATTTCGTTTTTAAAAATGATATTTATAACCAACAACTGAATACAAATATGTTGGGAATTTTACATGCTCCTATTGATCAAGCATCAAAACATTAGAAATGTCCAGTAGAGAAGATAGATAACACATTTTCTCTTATTAGAAGAGAGGTTATATATCTCTTAACATGCAGAAAGGGATTGAGAGGTTCTTGACGAGATTAAGCGTGACCTCTGTGTGAAATCCAATTCAAGGTTTGGCTGACACATGCTGGCTTACCCAGTCTATGGAAGACAAAGAGAACCTGCAAACCATCCGTCCATACGAAACGATTGGACTCCATCCACCTCAGGTTCTGACGGAAAAAAAAGCAGTACGTAAAAATGACTTCTATTATTCGGAAAATTTTTAAGGCCAAAAAATATTCTACGCAAGTACGTGAAGGCAGACGATTCGATTTTGTGCGTAGTTATGTTTCAAAATGTGTCGGACCACAATTCATAACGCAATGCAAATATGCGCTGCATTCTCAATGTTGCCACAAGGGGTGCTATAGCGAGATTAGATCGAACTGACCGCTTCAACAGTGAGTTTTCTCTTTAAAGTCAACTACTGACATGGTGAAGAAACAGTTTGAAAAGAATATTGCTGGGCAAGTTAAAGTCAAGAAGGTACTGTGGTTTGTTCCCGCCACGGTAACACAAGAACGCACGTTCAACCGGCCCACGCATATGATTAGTTGCGTAGAGTGTTTTGGCCTTAAGAACTGATCTGTACAGGATCATATTTGGACTCTATATTAACAATTTCATTTTTTTTTTTTTTTACCCAATTTGGAATTCCCAATGTGCTTTTTAAGTCCTCGTGGTCACGTAGTGATTCGCCTCAGTCCGGGTGACGGAGGGCAAATCCCAGTTGCCTCCGCGTCTGAGACCGTCAACCTGCGCATCTTATCACGTGGCTTGTTGAGTGCCACGGAGACATAGCGCGTGTAGAGGCTTCACGCTATTCTCCGCGGCATCCACGCACAACTCACCACGCGCCCCACCGAGAGCGAGAACCACATTATAGCGACCACGAGGAGGTTACCTACCCTCCCTTGCAACCGGGCCAATTTGGTTGCTTAGGAGACCTGGCTGGAGTCACTCAGCACACCCTGGGATTCGAACTAGCGAACTCCAGGGGTGATAGCCAGCGTCTTTTACCACTGAGCTACCCAGGCCCAACCCCAAATTAACAATTTTTTTTAGTTCTATATTATACATATATGTGTTTGTGTACACACCATGACCCAACAGTGAAAGCAGATGCTGAAAGTCAGGTAAAGTGCGGACAGCATGAGCAGTGCTCTGAATCGCTCCAGTAACAGGGACACCAGTCCCACCTGAAACACGTATGTGTTAAACATCATGAGAAGAATGATGATTACGTTAAACAGGATACCAATGTCCTGGATTCTGCAGAAAGAGAAAGAGCAGATGGTTAATAAAAATGTGTCTTTTTTTCCCCCAGCCTACATAACATCAGTTTACAAAGACTTACATGTTTCAATTAGGGATGTGCCAATAATTGTTTTCTAAAGTATTCGGTAATGGAGAGCGTTTACAAAACGCTTTGTTTAAAGTGGAAGAAAATGGCAACTAGCGAAATGAATGCGTTCTCAAATGAAAACGTATTAGTGTGGACGTGGCCTGAATCTATACTGTTTTGCCTGTTGTTTTTGTTCGATTGTGCGATATACTGTAGTAGTTTACTTGCTCAGTAAGGCCACATCCATACCAAAACGTTTTCGTTTGAAAAAACATAGATTTTCTCACATTAACTCATCCACACTGTAATGGACATTTTTCTCCACTTCAAACGGAGCGTTTCGAAAACACTCTACATAACCATACGTATCATACGGAGTGCAGATGGACAGACAAACATTAGTTCAGTGTATACGGCCCTCAATATGTTTTCGGGTAAAAACAGAATGTTTTCTGTTTCCTAACGCCATTGTTTTCCAAAGTAAGCGGTACTAGAGAGCATTTTCAAAAATCTGTTTTTGGTGGAGGAAAACACCATTCCGGTGTGGATGAGAGACATAAACATAGCAAAATGAATGTGCTTTCAAATTAAAACATATTAACGGGCTTTTCAGACCCAATGCGTTTTTGCTCTAATAAAAGCTAGACACAGCGCATATAACAGAACGCAAGTGTCTCAAGACGTGCTTTTAAAAGTCGACATTCTTTTTTTACCTTACACAGCATCTAAAAAGCGTGCTGTTCCTGCACTAGACGCTAAAAAAAAAAACTGGATGTGGCACAACGGTTGAAAACGCCTGTCTAGCAAAAATGTACATAGAAAAACTATGGAAAATCGCAGATGTAAACAAAGACGCGTTAGACAAGTTTTCGGTTGAAAACTTTGTTTTCCGTTTCTGACGTCATTGTTCTCCATGTGTCGTTTTCGAAAGTTTCTGTTTCTGCGGGGAAAACGTCTTTCCAGAGTGGATGAGAGAGGAAAACATAGCCAAATCAATTCTTTTTCAATCAAAAGCATATTATTATTGTGGACGTGGCATTAGAACTACAGTCTTACTTAGCCAGACTTCTGACTAACCGCATAAAGTCTGGTGAAGTCTTTTCTTAAATCGATTTTAAAATGGACTTATGTGTCTTTACTTCCTCTGTATTATTTAAACTCACCGAGCGCTAACACCTGTACACCTACTTATTCATGCAATTCTCTGATCAGCCAATCGTGTGGCAGCAGTGCAATGCATAAAATGTGATCTCAGTGATTTGGACTGTGGCATGATTGTTGGTGCCAGATGGGCTGGTTTGAGTATTTCTGTAACTGTTGATCTCCTGGGATTTTCACACACAACAGTCTCTAGAGTTTCCCCCGAATGGTGCCAAAAACAAAAAAAACATCCAATGAGCCAGTGTTGGCTTATAGATTTACGTTAAAATCGGTATTGGTCAAAAATGAATATATGTACCACCCCTGGTGTCGTGAGTTTGAATCCCAGGGCGTGCTGAGTGACTCCAGCCAGGTCTCCTAAGCAACCAAATTGGCCCGGTTGCTAGGGAGGGTAGAGTCACATGGGGTAACCTCCTCGTGGTCGCTATAATGTGGTTCTCTCTCTCAGTGGGGTGTGTGGTGAGTTGTGCGTGGTTGCTGCGGAGAATAGCGTGAAGCCTCCACATGCACTGTGTCTCCGTGGTAACGCACTCAACAAGCCACGTGATAAGATGCGCGGATTGACGTCTCAGATGCGAAGGCAACTGAGATTTGTCCTCCGCCACTTGGATTGAGGCGAGTCACTACGCCACCACGAGAACTAAGAGCGCATTGGGAATTGGGCATTCCAAATTGGGGAAAAAAATTAAAAATAATAATATTAATTTATTGGTGCATTCCTAATTACCACTGTGTATAAAATATGCTCTTTGTTTTTAAATGTCATTTAGGGTGTTTATATATATATATATATATATATATATATATATATATATATATATATATATACATACATACATACATTATACCACAATCTTACACTGGTAGGGATGGGAATCGTAAGGAATTTAACGATTCCGGTTCCAATTCCTCTTAGCAATTCTTTCAGTACTTTTGAGGAAGAATTATTTGGAAATAAGAGATGCAATTCTTATTGCAGATATAACAAATCAAAAATATATTTGATACAGTTCTTTTAAAAGGCATGTTTGCAGACTATTTAGAGGCATAAATTTCATTCAATGTATTAAGTGTTTTTGATTCACTAAAAAGAACCGGCATTCGTTTAGGGAATCGGACTACACTGGACGTGCTGCGTGTTTCCCGCTGCGGATTCATTGGGGGCAGCGCTGCCGCTGAATTGCGCAGCAGGAAACACTGTCAGAGTAATCTGGTTCACATCGGCGAAAATATGAACGTGCGAGAACCGTTAACAGAACCAAAAGTCATGAAAATCAAACAGTTACGGTATTTTTTTTTTTTTTTAATGGAACCAGTTCCGAACAAGAATTGGTTCATGTTTCCCAAACCTATAGACTGGCATAGAAAAAATGTATTTAAATAATGCCACGGCAGATTGTGTATACACTTGTCCGTCCAGAAGTAGTGATTATTTCACAGACATACAGTATATAAAAACTCACATGAACAGCACTAGCTGGATGACCGGTGCAGCCCTAAGGAGTTCACTGAAGGAGTTGACGAACAGGTCAAAGGTCAGCAGTGCTAGCTGGATCAGCAACACCAGCGAGTAGTTATTAGTCTGGAGCATTTCTGCAGCGAACTGGACCTCCTCGACCCAGACAAGAACTCACAAAGATGGGTAACTCCAGAATAAACTAGCACACAGCGGTGCCACAGCACTCCTCTATAGAACACACATCAGACAGCAAGATTATCTCGTAGTGACTATATGAAAAGCACAGGGAGGAAATTCCATCTTATTTCCTGCTTCTCCATGAAAAACAGAAAGATATCAAGGATAATTCCTGGAACTGTTGCGTAGACTGTTTGATCCAGGCGTCAGCCATGCTGGATTAAAAGAGGAGTAAACCTGAGGATCTTTAGATAAATATTAAGTGTTCTTTTGAGAGCGCAGGATTCCTCATAAGAGCGTTTCCACATATTGTAGATCTTCAGCCATGTTGCACCTGTAGGGAAGACAGAACTGTTTAAAATCAATTGATATAATGTGTCTCTGTTTGTCTGTCTATCTATCAGGGATACGTCAATATGAACATTTTTGGCTGATACCGATATATTGCCACTTATCTTATTTTGTCATCAGATCACGGTTTTACTTTGGAATTATACTTAAAACATGTACAAAGAGGTAAAAAGCTTTTTTTTCACTGTTCTAACAAGAAATAATTTTCATTGAACATGGATTGGATCTGTTGAACACATGAACTTTTTAAGAGAGTCACAGTGAAAAATAAATAGAAGATAAAAAGAAGAAATAAGTGATAACATGATGATTGATTTAAAAACAATTTCTTTTGTACTTTGTACTCACATTTTACATGTTTGTACTGTATATGACAGAACATTACAAATTCATACTATGCATATTTTGGGCAGTTCACAGAAATGTCAACCACATCATGGAAAAATAAAACGTTTTAACCAAAGGAAGAAAACCTTATTAATTAATATTTTAAAACGCAGCTTTTTTTAAGGTTTAGTAATCGCTCAAGTCCATATTGTGATTTTAATCTTAATTCAATCAATCATGCAGCATTAGTGGATATCATACTGATGTCTCAGAAGTCTGCTGGTTTCCCTCATCATGTGGCCTATAGAGAACTTTCATGTCCGTTTGTGGAGGTTAAATATTACATGTTATTAGGAGTGCCAACGCTTCTAAATATTGTGGCTATTATTATTTCTGGATCTATCTATCTATCTATCTATCTGTCTGTATGTCTATCTATCTGTCTGTATGTCTATCTATCTATCTGTCTGTCTGTCTCTCTATCTATCTGTATGTCTGTCTATCTATCATCTATCTATCTGTCTATCTATCTATCTGTCTGTCTGTCTGTCTCTATCTGTCTGTATGTCTGTCTATCTATCATCTATCTATCTATCTGTCTGTCTGTCTATCTATCTGTCTATATGTCTGTATGTCTATCTATCTGTCTATCTATCATCTATCTATGTCTGTCTGTCTGTCTCTATCTATCTATCTGTCTGTCTGTCTGTCTCTATCTATCTGTCTGTATGTCTGTCTATCTATCATCTGTCTATCTATCTGTCTGTCTATCTATCTGTCTATCTATCATCTATCTGTCTATCTATCATCTATCTATATCTGTCTGTCTATCATCTATCTATCTATCTGTCTGTCTATCTATCTGTCTATCTATCATCTATCTGTCTATCTATCATCTATCTATATCTGTCTGTCTATCATCTATCTATCTATCTGTCTGTCTATCTATCATCTATCTATCTGTCTATCTATCTGTCTGTCTGTCATTTTGAACATTCTATCTATCTATCTATATCTGTCTATCTATCTGTCTGTCTGTCTGTCTATCTATCTATCATACTGAACGTGTCTGTCTATCTATCTGTCTGTCTATCCATCTATCTGTCTGTCTATCTGTCTATTTGTTTATCTATCTGTCTATCTATCTGTCTGTCTATCTGTCATATTGAACGTTCTAACATATTGAACGTTCTATCTGTCTGTCTGTCCATCCGTCTATCATATTGAACGTTCTATCTATCTGTCTGTCTATCTATCTATCTGTCTGTCTATCTGTCATATTGAACGTTCTATCTATCTGTCTGTCTGTCTAACATATTGAACGTTCTATCTATCTGTCTGTCCATCCATCTGTCGTCATATTGATCTGTCTGTCTGTCTGTCTATCTATCTGTCTATCATATTGAATGTTCTATCTGTCTGTGTGTCTATCATATTGAACGTTCTATCTGTCTGTTCGTCCGTCTGTCTATCATATTGAACGTTCTATCTGTCTGTCTGTCTGTCTGTCATATTGAACGTTCTATCTGTCTGTCTGTCTGTCTATCATATTGAACGTTCTATCTATCTGTCTGTCTGTCTGTCTATCATATTGAACGTTCTATCTATCTGTCTGTCTGTCTGTCTATCATATTGAACGTTCTATCTATCTGTCTGTCTGTCTGTCTATCATATTGAACGTTCTATCTATCTGTCTGTCTGTCTGTCTATCATATTGAACGTTCTATCTATCTGTCTGTCTGTCTGTCTATCATATTGAACGTTCTATCTATCTGTCTGTCTGTCTGTCTATCATATTGAACGTTCTATCTATCTGTCTGTCTGTCTGTCTGTCTATCATATTAAACGTTCTATCTATCTGTCTATCTATGTATCTATCATATTGAACATTCTGTCTGTCTGTCTATCATATTGAATGTTCTATCTGTCTGTCCGTCTGTCTATCATATTGAACGTTCAATCTGTCTGTCTATCTATCTATCTGTCTGTCTATCTATCTGTCTGTCTGTCTGTCATATTGAATGTTCTATCTATCTATCTATCTGTCTGTCTGTCTGTCTGTCCATCTGTCTATCATATTGAATGTTCTATCTGTCTGTCTATCTATCTATAATATTAATCGTTCAGTTTAATCTATCTAATCACCTTTCAAGCCATCTGGAGAAAGTTTATACGGACTCTTGAGAAAGTGTGCTGTGAGTCATAGTCTTTCGCTGTGTGTTATTCAAGGTGTTATCTAGGAAGAGCAGCAGACAGAGGTTACTCAGGGGATTACAGTTTAATATCACTGAGTGCAGAGGGAGCTGAGACGTTCTTGTCCTGTCTAATCTCTGTCCACAGACTCTAAACAAAGAGATTACTGTGTAAAAACAACAGATTCTCTTATCATTTGTGACTTTCACAATAGAATAACTACAGTATGCAACAGCACTGGTGTGTTGGATGTGGGCAGGTTGTGTATAATGACAGAGAGAAAGAGATTAGTTGTTGTTTCACAGACTCAATCCAATCCAGCCCTGTATGAAATCTAAAATCTTTCAAAACTGACTATGATTAATATGCTCAACATGAGATGGTGATCAAAGATCTCTATCTATCTATTTACAATATTGAATAATCAGTCTGTCTATACATATATTATCTATCTATCAACACATTGTTAAATGAATAACAGCTTTAATCCTGAAAAGAGGGAGAATTTTTAATTCTAAAAGTCATATGAGGTGCTTGATTATTCTGATCTACAGGAGATTAAACCAGCTAACCTGCTAACTGCTAACCAAACAGACAAAGCATACACCATATTTATTAACGCGTCTTACCCGTATGAGACTGCAGTATTTTTGTCCCTGAAGTATCCTGGAATCCGTCTGAATCATAAAATCGTCCTGATTTCCCGTGATATTAAATGACCTGTTCATAACACGAGCCACAGAGCACGTGCGATGCCGCGTCTCCCATGGCAACGTCGCGAGGACTCGCTTACCGTAATGAATGAAATATAGGGGCGGGAGTGGTTCTGTCTGAATCATCAGAAGAATACACCTAAAATAATAACAATACACTATGTGACCAAAAGTATCTAGACACCTCAAATTAATGGGCACGAGCCCCAGTTAAATTTGTCTGACGAGGCAGATAACCGTATTCCGACCAGAGAAAAATTTCCCCTTACAATAGAGCGCAACCGTCTGGTTCCCGGAAGTAAAAAATCCCATTCATTTTTTCCATAGTCGAATTGATTTTTCAATAATAACTCATAAATCTTTAAAGACACACCTACCGTAAGCTTCGAGGTTGTTTGCCGATGGTATATGCTTCTGTGGAAGCCATCAGTCCGCGTTATTTCTACTTAATTATTTAAAATCACGTTTGATTGTAGAATTCCTTGTGAACAACTACATTACCCAGAATACAGCAGAGAAAGACCCACCAATCAGAGAACCGCAACCAACGAAACCCGCGAAACTGTGAGCTCTCACAGTGAATGACGTAATCCAGTCGGTCTCCCTTCACCCTTAAACTACTTATATATTTGTACATATTGGAATATTTAGCAATAAACTTAAAATATTTTATTTCCATCTGTTTTTATCAGATTACGTCATTTGCAATGCTTCATGGGATTGTAGTTCGTGCCCTCATGAAAGATGAGAAGTACACAGTGTTGTACCTTTGTCTTTTAATCCGATTTTCAAATCCTTTTTTGCTTTAAATCAAGGTTTGTACCTCGGAGTTGGTTGGTTTGGTTCATGGCTCACAACTCTTTTATGAAGGATTTTTTTTTTTTTAAGTCTATGGAAGAAATGAATGGGGAAAATATTTCCAGAACCGACACGGCTGAAAAAGTGGGCGGGCAGTGTTGCGTTCAGCCACCTGGGTTCTGGGAGTATTTTCCCCATTCATTTCTTCCATAGACATTTTATAAAATCCTTCATAACAGAGTTGTGAGCCATGAACCAAACCAACCAGCTCCGAGGAGAATTACAACATAAGCCAACAAAATAAGGCTGGACATAGAAATGCATCAACACTTCGACTACAAACTCTTCAGACATGTCTAGTAAGTTCTGTTCTTTTTTTGTGTGCAGCTGTGTTGTGTTCTGTTGCCACTATAGCTGTGGTTAACCTGTATTTAGATAAACAAAACAATCGTTTTCACTTGAACGCCCCAATGTTGTGAGGGCACTGCGTGAACTGTTGCTCTCGTGCCCTATCATGAACACGCACAGGAGATCAACGGTCAGTGAACATTTTCACTAAATAATACATTCGATTTCAGTTTGTTTCTCACCAAATCTTATCGTATACTTTCATAACAATCATGAGTCTCATGGAATAATTTATTAGACTCCTGAATTATACTTTTGTGTTCTTTTGAAGCTTGAAGAGGTGATCACCATAAACTGCCATTGTATGACATCACTAAACACAACATTTTTCACAATTTCTCCCTTTGTGTAAAGAAAAAGAAAGAAAGTCATATAGGGTTATAACAACACAAGGGTGAGTAAACAAGGACTGAATTTTTATTTTTGGGTGAACTATCCCTTTAAGTTTAACCTCTGCAGGTTCAGCTTTTAAACAATAAATGCATGAAAATGCTTTTTATTATAATGATTACGGTAATCTGAGGAGTTTGTCTCTCTACTGCCACCTGGTGGATGAAACAGGTACTGTTTTGTTAACTTTATAAGACACCTGCCGCTGTCTGCAACAGGTGACACCCCGAACACCTGAGGAACTGCGTGTACCTGGTTCGGTGAGTATCGTTTCCTTCTTTCATTTATTAGATTTCTTGCTCTATTTACTAAATGTAACAAGAGTTTAATACGTTTTAAGGCCGTATTGCTGTATTGCTTTTACAAATTCAATGCTGGTAATGCTGACATATGGTTTAAATTATTTATGACACCAACATGATACTTTGTCCAGACTTAAGTCATCGATTTTACTATTCATTAACTGTGTGCAGTAAAACTCTATTAGATCACAACAGTATATGTGTCCTTTTATGGTCCATCTCCTTTACCATTGTAATACCATGGTATATACATTGGAGTACCATGTAAGCACCATAGTATATTAATATAGCAACTGGTAGTAACATGTTGATTTAGTGCCATGGTATATCAAAGTGCATTGGTACCACCACAGTACTGTATGTACGGACTCCCTATCCTGAGGTCACACTATAGTAATGTATGAAATGCTTAATGTAAATTTACAATACTGTTGTAGTGCTCTTAAAAGTCGGTCATTGCACCTGTATTCGCTGATAAAGTGTTTTCTTCCTGGGTTTACTGATTCACCTTAACTAATGAATTATTTAACTTGCCTCATTGGAATTTGGCTTGACTTTTCTTCTGTTTGATTTAATGCACAGCGTTGGAAAAATTAAATTAAGTATATAAAGCAGGCTTAATTCTGTTAGAAATCAAACTAATTTCAAACTTATACAAACAGCATAAGAGAATGCATGTGTGAACCATTCAGATGTGTCTTATCTGAAGTTGACATATGGCTGTCAGACTTTATCTCTCAGGTCATTTTCATGTGTAACTCTAGGAAAGAAAGTGATGCTTATACTACCTTGAGTGTCGCAATTTCTCTATTATTGTAGGTTTAAATATGTCATGCACACACAGTATGTGCAGTATATCTCATGTACCAAATCAACAGGTCTTATGTTAGCTAAAACAGTAGCCTATTAAAGTATTTGCATGCTGAAGATAGATTTATTATATGAACATAACTGCATTACATATATATCTAGTTGACGTTCAACCAAAGTATTATTCAAGAAAGTTCTTTAACTGTTGGGCCCCTGATTGTAGTCTTTCCAGACTTTTCATCACTGATTCAAATCACATTTGCTCACTCTTATCTGCACTAGGCCGGTGTTGTTCCAACCATAACCCAAACCCTAATTCATTAAGAAAATATTCCATGTTGCATGTGATCTGTGGTCATTTATTGTGTGGAAGTATTTCCCCTGTGCTCAGACCTCATCCGAGTGGACAACACGAAATCGTGATTGCTGGTAAGAGTGCTGCATAATGCCTATGTAAACTGAGCTAAAGACTTTATTTGCATCTTAATTTGTTTCTGTACACACTCCCTCTCCGTACATACACAGTCATGTCACATGACTCCATCCTGTTCTGCTATGCACATCCTGGAGATCTGCAGGCAAGAAAACAAAAACATAGGAAACTGTCTATGTATGCTGCCTTATTTGGAAGGTTACCTCATATATACCACAGTAGAAGTTTATTATTTGCTTGGTTGTAGAAATGACCATTGTTTGCGAGTTAACGTATTTGTTTATGGCCTAGGAGGGAGTGTCTCTCCAAGCTTGTTCATATTTTAATGCCAAATCCATTTATCTACAGTGTGTGAAATGCGTTTGCTGCCACCATGTGCAACATGTTTCCTACGAGAGTGCTGATTAGATAACACTTTGTCACCTAGTTCGGCAGGTACATATCAACCTGAAAACTTCTACTGTCCTCTTACTATAATTTTTTTTATTTTTATTTTGCGACCAAATTTTAAAAAATCATTTTCAGCTTCACTGAGTCTGGGTATCATGTTTATGGGAATTGACTTAAACTGATATAATTTGTCCATGACAGTTTATTAGCCGATATTTGATAGATTATCGGTATTGTCCTATAACTGTGCCTGTTTGGCCGATTAACAGTAGTTTGGTAGTTTGAAGTCTGCATGTCGTAAGCCTTGTCAATTAATAATGAGAAGTGTTTGGCTACCACCCCTGGAGTTCGCTACTTTGAATCCCAGGGTGTGCTGAGTGACTCCAGCCAGGCTTCCAAAGCAACCAAATTGGCCCGGTTGCTAGGGAGGGTAGAGTCACATGGGGTAACCTCCTCGTGGTCGCTATAATGTGGTTCGTTCTCTGTAGGGCGCGTGGTGAGTTGAGCGTGGATGCCGCTGTGGATTGCGTGAAGCCTCCACACGAGCTATGTCTCCATGGCAACGTGCTCAACAAGCCACGTGATAAGATGTGCGGGTTAGCGGTCTCAGGCAACTGAGATTCGTCCTCCGCCACCGGACTGAGGCGAATCACTTCACGACCACAGGGACTTAAAAGCACATTGGGAATTGGGCATTCCAAATTAGTGGGAGAAAAAGGGAAAAAAATAAAAAAAAATAAATAAAAATAAATAAATAATGAGAAGTGTTCAACCGATATATCGGGCAGGCAGGTTAATAAACCGATATTTGGCCATTTTGAGATTATCAATTTATAATCGAGTTATAACTGTGCCTTACTGGCTGATTAAGAGAAGTTTGCCAGTTTTGAAATCTGCTGACATCCTTGTCAATGGATAATGAATAGAGTAAACTGATATATCAGCTGCCATATTAATCAGCCTATATTTGGTCATTTTGAGATTATCGACTTTATAACTTTTTCTGATTGGCCGATTAACAGAAGTTTGTCAGTTTCGAAGTCTGTTGACATCCTTGTCATTGGATAATGAATAGATATAGACCGATATATTGGCTGGCATATTAACAAGATGATATTTGGTCATATTGAGATTATCAACTTTACAACTGTGCCTGATTGGCCTATTAACAGAAGTTTGACAGTTTCGAAATCTGTCAGCAGCCTTGTCAATGGATAATGAATAGAGTAAACCGATATATGGACTGCCATATTAATCAGCCGATATTTGGTCATTTTGAGATTATTGATTTATAACTTTTCCTGATTGGCCGATTAACAGAAGTTTGTCAGTTTCAAAGTCTGTCAACATCCTTGTCAATGGATAATGAATTGAGATAAACCGATATATCGGCTGACGTATTAATTAGCCGATATCTGGTCATTTTGAGATTAACGACTTCATAATTAACGCTGATTGGCCGATTAACAGAAGTTTGTCGACATCCTTGTTAATGGATAATGAATACAGTAAACTGATATATCAGCTGGCGTATTAATTAGCAGATAGTTGGCCATTTTGAGATTATCGACTTTATAACTGTTCCTGATTGGCCGATTAACTGTTGTGGTCATTCCACCTAGTGTTTGTTCCAAAATCTACCAACAGATTTGTTAATGCATAATGTTCTGTTTTAAATCGTTTTTAGTGAATTTGGAGTTAATATTTGTGTAAAAATAGTGTTAATTTAAATTCTGCAATTTGGTGGACATCTTATATGCATTATAGATATGGCATTATATAATCCATCCGCCACCCTGCTACCTAGATATTGGTGTCGTCCATTAAAACAATATTGTTCAACTACTGTTAATGAACGTTTTCTGTTTTCAAAAAAGAATCATTGTATTATTGGCTCTTTAGATATCAGCATTAGGAATAGTTATTGAAAAACCCATATATGTTGATGGTTAGGATTGATGTCATTAGTTTTTCTGTGCAGAAATGGAGTAGGTCACTTAAACAGGCTGGACATTTACCAAGGGAGGAGTTCTGTTTTCTTTAGCTATCGTTCGAAATCACAAAACTATCCATGTGATCACAAGTGCTGAACAATATTAACACAAACACAGATGTCTTTTAGATGCGTCATGTGTGCAGGGAATAACAGCTTAGTAGATAGAGCGTCTCAGTTTTCCACCTGTTGGCTCGTTTGGTGTGATGCCTTGTGACTTAAAATCTACAATTGTTCAGGACATTAAGGAGGGGGAAACCTCCTCTAAGGTTGTTGGATTGACCTTTTTTTTTTTTTAAATTAGCTCACCCAAGTTAGTCTAGATGGATGATCTGCTGGACTACCAGCTGGTGAACCTGGTTTTGATCTGGTTGACCATCTTGTTCAAGCTGGTTAGGGCTGGACCACCTTGGACCATCAATAAACCAGGTGGCATGTTCCAGAAACCAGCTTGACCATCTTAAGCTGGTAGGACCTGTTTTTTTCCAGCAAGGAATTTCAAGAGGTCATGACTTCATATACAGTTACAAACAACTGCTTTTTTTTTTTGCTCTCTAAAACTTTAACTAAATAATGAAGGGGTAGAACTTTGGATATTTCCCAGAAATTGAATGCATCTAGTATAGAGATCACAGCTTCTCTGATACGCCCCTTGATAGTCCCATGATCTAAGGTTGCAAAACATCACACCTGTGTAAAGAATTATTCAACATCCTGGTTAATGTTTATTTGGAGTTATTTTAGGAGGCAAGATTTTTAGTTGTCCTCCCATATTCTACTTATAAAGCTGATTATTAACCAACTGACTTAAGTGGCAATTTAATGAACTAACCACTGTAAAAAAAAAAAAAGTAAATATTGGATTCTTCCTTTCCATCTCTCTCTCTCTCTGTAGTTATGTCGGGCTGGTTAAAGGACGGGGTGGTATTGGAGGGGACGGGAAGTGGTCAGATGTCCCCAAGCTCCAGACTGCAGAGCCCCTTGCCAAGTCGAATAACGAGGTTATCATCCAGCAGCGCGGGGAGCAGAGCACCCTCTCCTGGCTCGGACAGACAGGACAGTATGAGTAAAGCTAAAGAGCTCTTTGAACTCTGTGATAAAGAATGTAAAGGATTCATCACAAAGAGAGACATGCAGGTAAGACTAAACAAGGCCGGTGTAAGTCCATGTCATGTGATTTTTTAAATATATATATATAATCTCAGCAAAAAAAGAAACGTCCTCTCACTTTCAACTGCTTTTATTTTAAGTAAATTTATCATGTGTAAATATTTGTATGAACATAAAAAGATTCAACAACTAAGACACAAACTGAACAAGTTTCACAGACATGTGACTAACAGAAATGGAATAATGTGTCCCTGAACAAAGGGGGGGTCAAAGTCAAAAGTAACAGTCAGTATCTGGTGTGACCACCAGCTGCATTAAGTACTGCAGTGCATCTCCTCCTCATGGACTGCACCAGATTTGCCAGTTCTTGCTGTGAGATGTTACCTCACTCTTCCACCAAGGCACTTGCAAGTTCCCGGACATTTCTGGGGGGAATGGCCCTAGCCCTCACCCTCCGATCCAACAGGTCCCAGATGTGCTCAATGGGATTGAGATCCGGGCTCTTCGCTGGCCATGGCAGAACACTGACATTCCTGTCTTGCAGGAAATCACACACAGAACGAGCAGTATGGCTGGTGGCATTGTTATGCTGGAGGGTCATGTCAGGACTCATCCTAACCCTGGAGGAAGGGTACCACATGAGGGAGGAGGATGTCTTCCCTGTAACACACAGCGTTGAGTTTGCCTGCAATGACAACAAGCTCAGTCCGATGATGCTGTGACACACCGCCTCAGACCATGACGTACCCTCAACCTCCAAATCGATCCCGCTCCAGAGTACAGGCCTCGGTGTAACGCTCATTCCTTCAACGATATACGCGAGTCCGACCATCACCCCTGGTGAGACAAAACCGTGACTCGTCAGTGAAGAACACTTTTTGCCAGTCCTGTCTGGTCCAGTGAAGGTGGGTTTGTGCCCATAGGTGACATTGTTGCCAGTGATGTCTGATAAGGACCTGCCTTACAACAGGCCTACAAGCCCTCAGTCCAGCCTCTCTCAGCCTATTGCGGACAGTCTGAGCACTGATGGAGGGATTGTGCATTCCTGGTGTAACTCGGGCAGTTGTTGTTGCCATCCTGTACCTGTCCCGCAGGTGTGATATTCGGGTGTACCGATCCTGTGCAGGTGTTGTTACACGTGGTCTGCCACTGCGAGGATGATCAGCTGTCCTTCCTGTCTCCCTGTAGCACCATCTTAGGCGTCTCACAGTACGGACATTGCAATTTATTGCCCTGGCCACATCTGCAGTCCTCATGCCTCCATGCAGCATGCCTAAGGCACGTTCACGCAGACGAGCAGGGACCCTGGGCATCTTTCTTTTGGTGTTTTTCAGAGTCAGTAGAAAGGTCTCTTTAGTGTCCTCAGTTTTTATAACTGTGACCTTAATTGCCTACCGTCTGTAAGCTGTTAGTGTCTTAACGACCATTCCACAGGTGCATGTTCATTAATTATTTATGGTTCATTGCATGAAAAACATTGTTTAAACCCTTTACAATAAAGATCTGTAAAGTTATTTGGATTTTTACAAAATTATCTTTAAAATATAGTGTCCTGAAATTTATATATATTAGTTTCAGTAAACATAGCTGATTGCTGAGGTCATATTGGTGACCATATGAGTATCGGCCAATATTAGTGTTTTTCTTTTAATTATCAGTATAGGTTTGATTAGGCCAATATTGGAAGCAGGTAATGTCAGGGCTTATTTTTTTTTTAATACAAATAGTAAAGTATTTTTTTGAAGTCACATTTCCAAACAAAATAAACTGCTTTCCATCTCTGTAATGCTGTACATTACAAGTAGTGCTCAACCGTTATGGGTTTTTCAATTCCCGATATCTAGATTTCATGGTGGCCGATTCAAAGCCAATATATTACAGTTATTTTAGTTTAATGATGGCATATGTGTAAATATGTAAATAAACACCCTTATTTTACACAATATTTACTCAAAATGATTTTAAAATAATCTCAATACTCTTGAAATGCTCAAAAATCAGCCAATATATTGATCTATTTCTAATTCTAACATTTTGCCATTTGATATTTGATGCCTTTTGAAAACCACCCATAAAATAAAAATAACGTTGTCTGTATCAAGCAGTATATACTTCTCTGTGTTTTACACTCATAATCATGTATTCTCTGTGTGTGGGCGTGCATGTGTGTGTTCACTAGCGGTTACAAGGAGAGTTGCCTCTTTCTCAGGAGCAGTTGGAGTCTGTGTTTGAGAGTCTGGACCGAGACCGGAATGGTTACCTCACCCCCCTCGAGTTCCACACCGGCCTGGGTTAGTAGTATATACTGTGTATACTGTGAAGTAGGCAGGATGCTAGTATTCCATTCTTAAATTGCTTCTCTGAACTATCTCAGGAGAGCTAGTTGGTTCTGGGACTCATGAGAGTTCTGGGCCGGAGGAGAGATTGAGGAGAGAAGAGGGAGAGAGAGCTATGGATCGAAGAATAGAGCCAGCGGAGATGCGATTCGCTCAGATCCTTATGGAGCTGGGAGCTGATAAACTCTTTAAGGAGTGAGTTAATAAACTCTATTGTGTAACATAAGATAACAGATAAACTGTGCTTGTCTATTTGAACTTTAGATTATTATGTTGGCTTTACAATGCAAACATGCTCTCTTAAAATTTTCCAGGTATTCAAACAACATAATGCCTGTATAACCTTCAAACTTTAAGACTTATTAAGCTGTTTTTAACTTTCGGGCAAGGCTTTCTCAAGCCAACACAAAGGCTTGACAACCTTTTTCTAGTTGGTTTCTACAATTTTCTCAAAGATTGTTTATTCGAGTGATTGCTTGTCTATGTGTGTGTTAGTCAGTGGGAGTTGTGTACTCTTTGGTGTGAGCTCCAGAGAGACAAACCTGAACTGTTGGAAGTGTTGGAGGAAGTTCTCTCTCACACTGTGTCTCATCTTCAGGATGCACTCAAAGAGAGAGACAATTTAGAACAGACGCTACACAGGTCAGTCCTTACTGATGTCCTCAGACCACATTCTGCTCAGCTATACCTTTTGATGCTCATTATTTCTTGTTTATGTCCATAAAGATCTGAGATGAATGAAGCAGCTCATTTGTACTCTGAGACTGAAGTGTTTAAATGTCCTGTAGGAGAGAGGAAGATCATGACAGAGTGGTTCGGTCCATGTATGAAGACATGGAGAGTCAGTTAAAAGAAGAGAGAGAGAAACGACAAGCTCTGGTAAACACACATACATACAGTACATACTATAAATATTGGAGCACAGATTTAGGCTTTGATTTACATTCAGCATGGGAACTGTGGTTATTTTGATTCGAGAACAGTACTTGTATTAGAGGAAATACTTATTATGGAGATGTGATGATGATAATGGTAATAATGATATTGATGATGGTGATTATGATGGTGATTTAAGTCAAGATGTGATGAGCATGATGGTGGTAATTATATTGATGATGGTGATTATGGTCTTGATGCAATGACAATGATCTTTATAGTGATAATGATATTGATTATGGTTATGATGGTGATTTTGGTCATGATGTGATGGTGATGATCATGATGGTGATAATGATATTAATGATGGTGATGGTTATGATGGTGATTTTGGATGTGATGGTGAGAATGATATTGATGGTTATGATGGTGAGTTTGGTCATAATAAGATGGTGATGATTTTGAATTATGGTGAGGATGATGATCATGATGGTGATAGTGTAATGATATTGATGATGGTGATTGTTATGATAATGATTTTGGTCATGATGTGATAGTGATGAGCATGATGGTGATGTGATAATGACATTGATGATGTTTATTATGGTCATGATGTGATGGTGATTATCACAATGGTAATAATGGTATGAATGATGGTGATGGATATAATGGTGATTTTTGACATAATGTGATGGTGATGATGATAATGACATTGATGATGTTTATTATGGTCATGATGTGATGGTGATTATCACAATGGTAATAATGGTATGAATGATGGTGATGGATATAATGGTGATTTTTGACATAATGTGATGGTGATGATGATAATGCTTTTGATAATAGTGAACACGATGGTAATGGTTATGATGGTGAGTTTGGTCATGATATGATGGTGATGATTTTAAATGATGGTGAAGATGATGACCATGATGGTGATAGTGTAATGATATTGATGATGGTGATTGTTATGATGGTGATGATGATATTAAAGATTGTCATTATGATGGTGATTTTGGTCATAATGTGATGGTGATGATCATGATGGTGATAATGGTTTGAATGATGGTGATGGTTATAATGGTGATTTTGGACATAATGTGATGGTGATGATGGTAATGCTTTTGATAATAGTGAACACGATGGTAATAGTTATGATGGTGAGTTTGGTCATGATATGATGGTGATGATTTTAATGATGGTGATGATGATGATCATGATGGTGATAATGTTAATGATATTGATGATAGTGATCATGATGGTGATTGTTATGATAGTGATTTTGGTCATGATGTGAAAGTAATAATGATGGTGATGTTATAATGGTGAGTTTGGTTATGATATGATGGCGATAATTATATGATGATGTGAAAATGATCATGGTGATGTTATGATGTGATGATTGTGTTGATGTGATGGTGATGATGTGATGTTTGTCTGTGATGAAGGACAGTGTAAGGCAAGGAGACAGGAAAGAGCAGTTGCTGCAGGAACTGAGGACACGAGAGCAGGAACTGGAGTTCACACTTACGAAACAGAGAGAGGTACAGACTCATCATTCACTCAACACATCTCATTTATCAGACTTGAGGGAGTTATCTTATCTCACCTGTGCGTGTGTGTGTGTGTGTGTGTGTGTGTTCAGCTGGAGAGCAGGATCAACACTCTGAGCAGTGATCAGGCTGACACTCGTGGGGAGTACCGCAGATTGCAGAACATCAACCAGCAGCTACAAAATGAACTGGATCAGAGTCGAGAGGAGCTGCAGCATGCTCTGAGTCAACTACAACAACTGCAGAACAACATCAAACACCAGCAGAGGGGTAAAGAGAGGTATGTGTAAGCTCCGGTCATTTCAACTCAAAGTGTCATAACCAGGTGCACTGTGACAAATCACATCTCTTCCATGTTAATCTGTGCAGTCGCGACTGTGACAAGCTAGTGAAACGACTTTCTGTTTCTGATGTGTGGTGCTGGGTTGCTCCATCCAAAGTGAAATCTCATTGGTCCAAAATCTTGCTTTAGCCTACCTAACTGTATATTAAACATCACATATGTTTTAATTGGCTGTGAATTTTGTCGCTTTGTGCAGCATTTGAGCATTCAGTGAGGATAGAATAATTACATTAGAGACTTGTCATGTCCTGGTTAGGATATCATATTCTACACAAACAGTCATTTGAAAATATTTCCTGCTACTAGACTTATTCATGTTTCACATTTGGCTGTTTATGACTCCAGAGAGGTCCTGAAAGTGTCCCGAAACATGCAGAAAGAACGAGAAAGCCTGATGAGACAGCTGGACCTGCTCAGGTAAGGTTACCTGACTGTCCTGATCACACCTTTAGCATGCAGTGTGATGGATGTTTAAAATGTAGGGTGTGTTTTATGTTTTTATCTGGGAGATAAGGCCACAAGAATTGGCCAGTCAAAACAGAAATGAATATATCCTATAAGGAGCAGTTGCAACAAGGATTAAATGCTGGTTTCAAGAATGTGAAAGGTTGTTAGTCTTTCTAATTGATAGCTAGAGTTGTTATCTGTATTCAGAGGCTGTAAATCTCCAGTGGATAAGAAATCCCAAAAGTAACTATAGCTCTGTTGTAAAACCTAGTGAGCTGCCTTGCTGTTTACTTGCTACACAGGCACCTGCCTTCTAAATCAACATTCTAACTGTGTTGGAACCTTTACAAGTGATTGATTTGGAACACTAAATAGGTAGCAACTTTAGGTAGCATCACATAAATAGCACTCCACATGTTAGCATGTTGCTAAGCTAATGACGTGAAACTCTGATCAGCATAAACTACACCACACACACACATAATTATTGAGTAAAATAGTACATTTTTCATTAGTTTAAACAATTTGTATTAATACTTTTCAGTATCGAATGAAATAGAAGTATATTTCTAATCAACATTTCTCTTGAATGGTCTGCTATTTTGGAACAGAGCTCATATTTGCTCTCTCTCTCTCTCTCTCTCTCTCTCTCTGTCTTAGGGATATGAACAAGCGCCTTCGGGATGATAAAGATGCCCACCAAGCTCAGATGACGGTTAGTCTAAAATACCCCTTCATGACCCCTACTCCTTACCCACCATGCCGCTGTGTGCACGCCTCTTCGCCGTGGGCACGCTCCATTTACCCTTATTGAACTTCACCCTCAACATGTCCATGTATCATTTCCCACAACACACTACTGTGGACAGTGCAGCTAAATGTGAACGGATGCATTCATGTAACTGTATATAAATCTCTGGGTTTCCGCAATACCATGTTCTCGCGGGATTTCAATTGATTCTGGATGATGGCAGCCACTCCTTCTTTTGGAATAATACAGAAGTCTGAATTCATAAACATTTTTGTATTCGCCAGATGCAGCTGTGTTTATTTTGTTTCTCTGGAGATTGTAGGCTCTTAAAGGAACAGCAACAAATGACTTTAAGGAAACTTTGAACACAATAACGTAAGTCATGATGGAGCTCATGTGGAACATTTGAAACTGTTAGTATGGAAATTGAGCTGCTCTTGTTCTCTGAATAAACGGGATGACAATGGGAGAAAGATGTTTTCCGTTTCGGTCTGTTACTGTGATTCCATTACAACCTTTAAAATGTTAAATTACAGTGTCAGTAGGGACTTTGTTTTCCTTAAATGTCCCTTTATCATTGTGAGCCCTATTAAAAAAAAAACTTTCTGGATGAAAAAAAAGAAAGAAAGTTGTAATTATAAATAGGTGATTCCCTTAAAGAAAAGTCCAGGTCATATTTTCTCCTAAAATCAAAAGGGAAAAAAAAAGAAATAAAATTTTGCCTATTTTAAAGACTTTTTGCATTGTAAAATTATTTCTTGACAATCACATTACAAAATCCATTGCATAATAAAATTGCTTTTTTTCTTGATTTGTTTAGGTGAAATTTGACGCAGATAATTTTCATGCGATTTAATCTAAAATAAGAATTAATTGCCAAGTTAATTGCTTGTAATTTACCAGTTACATTAATAATTGATCATTTCAGGACCCTGAAACAGGTCAGCTTACCTCATTACCTCTTGTTTTATGTCTTTTGTTTTATTTTTTTATTTTTTTGTAATATAGTACAATTTTGTTAGGAGGTTTCCTCTGTATTTCATTTGAAATGAACAGTTCTGTCAAATGACAGTTTATGTGTTTTTCTCTGAGTGACTCGAGAACAAAATGTAAAGATTTAATATAGAGATGAGATAAAGCTGAACAAATATGTTATCAATCATTGTGACATTGAACAATAAAAACACATATTCATTTTGATGTGTCCTCATTCAGAATATTCTACATACACATACACAAAGCAAAGTGCTGCTGCTATTTAAAAATAAATTGATTACCTAAATTAAACTTGCTCATTTTACTTAATAATGTTTGTTTAATGTACATAAACATTTTCCCAAACAAACACCTAACCTTAATCCAGTTAAACCTGATCATTAATATATTCTGATATAAATACTGTATTATATTATTACATTTGTCATTATTATTCATTATCATTATTTAATATTTAAAACAAATCTACAAAATTATATAAAACATTCAGCTTTAATTTTAAAGCTAAAATATTCTCTCATATCTCATTACCTGTTTCTCAGACGGCTAAAGAGAAGAACCCTTTACAAAGGAAGGAATCCATCCTAGGGGACTATTTCCTGCCGAGAAAATCCACTAAAAGGTCTGTAACTGAACCTGTAAAATACTTATATATGTATATATACAGTACTGTGCAAAAGTTATAGGCACTTGTGATAAATGTTGTATAGTGAGGATGTCTTCAAAAATAATGACATAAATAGTTTTCATTTATCACTTAATGTCATACAAAGTCCAGTAAACATAAAAAAGCTAAATCAATATTTGGTGTGGCCACCTTTGTCTTTAAAACAGCCCCAATTCTCCTAGATACACCTGGACACAGTTTTTCTTGGTTGTTGGCAGAATTCACCACAGTTCTTTTATCTATGTAGGCTGTCTCAATTGCTTCTGTCTCTTTATGTAATCTCAGACTGACATGATGTTCAGTGGGGGGATCTGTGGGGACCATGACATCTGTTGCAGGGCTCCCTGTTCTTCTATTCTAATCTAGTCTATTTGCAAAAGTAATGTTTGGGAGTCTAACATTTATATTTCCCATTGACACACTAAAGCTGAAGATATAAATAACCATCTTAAGACAGATGTTTTTGTGAAACATATATATATATATATATATATATATATATATATATATATATATATATATATATATATATATATATATGCTGTATTCAAATTATCTTTTTTCTCATTAATATTAAAGACAGCTGATGAAAGCCTCTCATGATGACCCAGAAGATGCTTTGTTAAACGACTCTGGTCCAAAAAGACTCTCTATAGCCGAACAGAAAGAGGACAAAACAACCAGTGAATCAGAGAGAACCACGGTACTGATCTGATTTATTTTTTACTAGATTGTTTCACTCTTTCTCTCTCTGTCTTAGATGCAAATGATGCACCTCAGATATTTGCATGACAAAGATGACACACTTTCTGTAGTTTCACTTCCAAACACTACAAACGATGTTCCTCCAGAGACTGTTTAGCCCGAGACAGAGCACTTGTATTAACATAAATGGGAGAAATTGGAACAGCCAAAATGGCGGATGTAGAAATGAAAGTCCCGCCTTACAGGTAAAAGAGCCAATAACCTTTTAGATACAGATATGCCTGTCATTCAGCTCCAGTACGCGCATGTGCATTAGCTAGACCAGCCGTGTCCGTTTTGGAGATTTCTATCTTTCCTTATTCAAGTAGATAGTAGCTGTACTTTTATGCTGCTTGAATCAATAGAAAATAGCTGCCTGGGAGCATGCCAAAGATAGACGCCTAGAGGACTTGCTTAAAATGGACTTTATTGTTATGCTTATAAATTCAAGATCTTATCAATACAAATAAACATTACTGATTCAGCTTTTGGTTTCCCAAGAGTCTATTTATTCTTGGAAAAGCTTTCTGAAAAAACTTTGTTTCTTGTACAGAGTGTTATATGCGATCCACAGCGTGTGTTTAAGGTGGTGTTTTTGGGTAATTCTGGAGTGGGAAAGAGTTCCTTCATCCATCATTACTGCAGCGGTCAGTTCCCCAACAACATGGCTTCAACTGTGGGTGAGCTTGTGTCCAACTGTGCCCTGACTTTACCTTACCACCTTTTGTATGCTGACGAGTCATGTGATGTTTGATTGACAGGGATGGATTTCCAGGTGAGGAGCGTAATGCTTGATTCCACACCTGTCGCTTTGCAGCTGTGGGACACTGCAGGACAAGAAAGGTCTGACATCTTTTGCAAAATATGGAAAATTAAAGGTAAAGCATGTATTTATTTGCCACTATAGAGGCACCAAATGGAAGAAAATTGTAGGAAGGGAATTGATTTGGAGGGAGGGGTTTAAAACTAGGAGGGCTTGGTGGCGTCAGCCTAAAAATAAATTTATTTCAGGGGCAGAACCAGTTATTGCATTTTGATTAGGGATGCACCAATGTATTGGCTGCCAATATTTATCGGCCAATTATTGACCAAATTAAAACCATAGGTATATCAGTAATAAGCATGAAAACGCACATATGAAAAAATGCTTTGAAACCAGCAGACATTGACTTCTGAGATATCGGTATGATATCCATTAATGCTGCATGATTGATTGAATTAAGATTGAAATCACAATATGGCCTTGAGCGATTACTAAACCTTAAAAGGCTGTGTTTTAAACTGCAAAAACGAAAGTGCAAAAATGTCTTAGAAGTACAAAATAACCTTTTTTCAAATCTATCATCAACTGTAATCGTTGGCTTTCATATAAGTTTTCAGTTGGGACGCCAGTGGGGTTATCATAAAGGCCCTATGCTTTTTGGGATTTAACCTTTCCTTTAGTGTGTAATATAGCTGTTTGTGCATGTAAAAGGTCTGCAAAGTTACAAAGTACAAAGTCCACACCAAAGGGAGTTACTCTCTCCCACAGAAAACACTGCTCAAGAACTACAAGAAACGGCTGGATTGTAGTCCAGCCATTTCTTCCGTAAAGTATCTACGTCACTATGTAACACATTTTCATAATGCCCGCCTAAGTGTTTACAGCTGCTCAGGAAGCTTCGGGAGCTGAAACTCTGTTATGGTAAGGGACGTTGCATTTCCAACACACGCTCTAAGCGGTTGACCAATCACAACAGACTGGGCCAGCTGACCAATCAGAGCAGATTGGGCTTTTCGGAAAGGGGGCTTTAAAGAGACAGGAGCTAAAACAGAGCGTTTCAGACAGAGGGTGAAAAGAGGTGCTGCAGCAATGTACAGTATGAGAAAAATAATGTGTTTTTTGAACATTAAAGCATGAAACCTATTCTAGTACACCCCCAAAATAAAATGATGAACCTGTAAATGAGCATAATATGGGCTCTTTGAGATTTTTGGAAAGTTAGAATGCTTCTGTAATACTCTTTTCCCTGATTATATCAAAACAATCATGTTGACACATGTAATGTTTATGTCTCATTGCTGTTGTTTTGAAACCATTTTAATTTTAACATGTATTAACTGGCCCCATTTACTTCCACTTTAAGTGTCTCACTGTACCCGCGACTTTTGCTTCTTCTTTTTTTAAATAAACAAAAGAAATCTTGAAAAATAAAACATTATAGGTGCATCTTCATCGTGTAATAAAATCTGAGATTTACAAACGTTACAACGTTTAAAAGATTACAAGGTTTACCAGCGTTGTAAAATTAGATAACTTGACACAAAAAATGTTAGTAAGCTATTTCATCACAATAAAATCATGTTAACACACATATTGGGTCTGTTACAAAACCTAGTGAGCTTCCTCCGGAGCCAGCATTTTAAAACATAAGACGCTCCTGACGTGAAGGATGACTATTTTACCCAAAATGTGTGTGTGTACTATGCGTATTTATGCTCATTAGAGTATCGCGTTGTTACTCTCACCTCACCTCTATTGAAATCGGTTGCGAGTCAATTCTCGCGTGCGTTGTGCATGACGAGCGCAATTTCAATTGACCCTTTTCACACTTCCGCGTTCGCGAAGCGGAAGTCGTCATAGTTGGGTAAACTATGTTCCTTTAATACATAAATATGTGCCTGCAGATTTAATGCACAACCTCTAAATAATAATCTATTTTTATCGACTTACCTTCGTATCCGTGCAGATAACCCTTGAAAAACAACCTGTAAATTTGTTGAGTTTAGATTTAACCGTTGATGGACGATCTGGTTAACGTCTCCACACACATACACCTCGGCAGCGGTCATAGTTGCGTTTACCCAACTATCATGACTTCCACTTCGTGGACGTGTGAAATGGCTCCATGATGCGTGGAGCTGCCGCCTATGTAGAGCGTTCTAAATCGCTCTCTTATAAGGCATCATTTCAGTAAGGATGCTGCCATAGAAGACAGCTGCCTATGTAGGCAGGAGACAGCAAGGCAGCTCACTAAGTTATGGAACAGACCCAATGTTTGCATCTTGTGTTTATACTTTTAGTGTATTTTAATGTGTAACATCTTGTTTAATAGACATTAATTAAAATGTAACGTTTTCCAGATGAAAAGATATAAAACAGACATCTTGGAGATGTACGTGTGCTTTCTGGGAAGTGTCCCAATGTTCAGTGCCTGAATTCGTGTTCACGATATACTGATTCACAAGCTAGGGAACTGATTGAGAAACACCCAATGTGTCCGTGGACAATGACAGTTTCGACCTGTCAATCATTTTGCACATTCTCATTGTATTGTAGTTGTAATGAATTATTGAAGCTTAATGCCATTTTTAATCCATGTTGTTCATAACAGTTGTCAGTTGAGGGCGCTATTTTGCTGCTGTTGTTTTTGACAACCATTTCTGCTTGATGTCAGTCTCATTAAAGCTCAATTGTTATCTTTGGAGTGCGGGGTTTTGGAATGAGGGGGTGTGGCTAATTCAACGGCTCAGTCTTGTGGAAGTAGAGCGGCTGAAATCGCTTACAGCACCTTTAACAATGTTTTATTATCAAGACTTTATTTTACATTGACAATCAGCCCCTTCTTGTCCCCCCGTCAGATTCCACAGCATCACCCAGCAGTACTTTCGGCGAGTGGATGGAATCATCGCTATGTATGATGTCACCCAGGAGACGTCTTTCACAGCTGTCCGCCATTGGCTGGACCAGGTGCAGGTGAGTTTAACCAAAGTCTTTCTAGCAAGTCAGTCCTCTGGTGGCCACCTTTGGAATGCTCTTGGGAGGCTATTTCCAGTCATGCCAGTGCAGCTCCTATCTGCTTGAATGGGGCAACACCGAAATCTCAAAAACGGTTGGTCAAGATTACTATTAAAAAACATATTTCAAATCAGCAATAAAATCTGATAATATTGGAATTCTTTACCTCATATTACGCTAAAATACGCAATTTTCCCAGCTTGTATAGCATATGCATGCGCGTTAGCGAGTTGATTGACAGGCGATGTCTGTATCTAAAAGGTGATTGGCTCTTCCATTCTGCATCCGTTGACCGTTGGGCACTAGAGCTTCTTGGTTGGGCGTTCCCATTTCTTCCATTCATTTAAATATAAGTGGCCCATCTCTGATAAATAGTCTCTGGTTTAACTTGATTCAACATTCAGTTTACCTTCTGGAACCCAAGAGCTACAAGATAACATTTCTTGAATTTGAGAGGCAAAAATATTAGCTTGCTAGGAAATCTGCTAGATGGTTCTTTAGCTGGTCAAAACTGGTGATGGTCCAAGCTGGTCCAGAAGGTTGATCCATTGCACAACTAGGTGGTGGATCTGAGTATGACCTGGTAGACCATCTTGGTAACTAGCTTAAACCACACTAGAATGGTGTTACCTATTTTCCCCAAAAGAGAATCGCTTTTCTTTTTGTTGTTTATTTGTTGTTAAGGTAAAAATGAGAGTAAAAAGTGTTTTGAATCTGGGGTAACTCCCTGTTAACAGAGATACAAACAAAAACAAAAGTCTAGGCTGGTTATATAATAAAGGATGGCAGCATTCATATGCAAAAGATGTGTTTAAGGTGCTTTGCATACACATTAGTAACTTTGATTTAAGGTTTACTGTGAAATGTGCATCTGATTTAATCTGTTAATGTTGACTGCATTGCCCCCATAATTGCTTTATGAGATTAGACAGAGTATCATTGTGTGTGTGACTTGCAGGAAAAGATGGCTGAAGAGGCGTGTCTATTGTTGCTAGGCAATAAGACCGACCTGGTGACCATCGACAGGAGGGAGGTGACCGCGGCACAGGGCCGGATGCTGGCAGAGGTGATGAATGACCTAGTTCTTTAATGACCTAGACTGCTTTTAGCCTTTTGCATGACAATTTCAGTATGTTTGTATGCTGTTTGTGTTGACAGCAGTTTCAGGCTGAGTTCTATGAATGCAGTGCTAAGAGTGGACACCAGGTGGAAGAGGCCATGACACACCTGACAAGGTGTGAATCTGGATTAAAGCACTTTGTTGCATATTTTTTGACCATAGGTGTAACTCCCTCAGTATTTTGAAACCGCATCACAGTAGTGATGACTGTTTTTAATTATTTATATAGAAGGGGGGAGGTGGGGGGGGGGGGTTACCTCCCCCATCCTCCCTGGAATCTATGTCCCTGGTTAAAAGGGTCCATTACGTTTTAAATTTACATTGAATAATTTTTTTTTTTTTTTAATGAAAATATAATGTGTTTGATAGGTTTAGGAGTTTTTATTATTATTATTATTATTATTATTATTATTATTTCTCTCTTATATTTCTAAATTTATTTATCTCTGTCTCAGGTTACTCGCCTCACAGCAGGATAATCAGTGCGAGTCTGCGCTCAGTCTTGAGAATTCTCCCAACAGAGGGCGCTGTTGCAAATAGGCGGATCCTCATTTCCGAATTCAGGCTTCCTCATGAATATTAATTAAGGCTGTACACCTCTGAATATTCATGAGCTAATGGATTCCTAAACTCACGAACCTCTAAATTCAGAATGTTCAGGAAATATGTCAACTGTAAAAAGTTATAAAATATTATCTGGAACAATTATACGATTAATTTAAAGGAATATTCCGAGTTCAGTACAAGTTAGCTCAATCGCCAGCATTTGTGTTACTCTAAAAAAGTCATTAATTACTAACTACTAATTACATCGTCTACAGTGTAATTAGATTACTGTACTAATTACTCTGTCTGAAATGTAATTGCATTACTTGTTACTAATTACTTTCTAAAACCCTTATCAACCTCGACCAGATGAAAAATACAAGGATAGACATGAAACTGTTCTTTTAATTCTTTCAAATAAATCATATAAAATCAAATAAATTATTCATGAAGTGGCCAAAGAATTTAAAGGGGCGGCGTTAAATTAGAAAAAATACATTTTAACATGAGATGTTAAATTTCGATTTTAAATTCACTATTGATTTATATAGAATTGTTCTAGAGTCTATACAGTAGTAATCCCTTGCATTACTTTTTATACATTATAGCACAAATTCTGTTGATTGATCTTAACTTGTAATGATCCCGGAATATTCTTTTAAGATTAAAACACACTCCAGCTGGCAATGTATTACACCAACTTAACTGTTTACATATTTACAATTTTTTTATTAATCGAAGTAGGCTACTTATTTTCATTTAACAAAGTCTACTGTTAAAATTAAGGTCTGAAACAAAATGAGTATTTAAAAATAAGTATTTATGCATTTTATGTTAATCATTTTGCGGGCTTGTGGCAATACGTATCATATAAACAACATTTCTGGAAGTACAGAATTAAATGTTATCTGTCAGTTTTACATACACAGACTGAATTTGGCAAACTGTTAACTTACAAATAATATTATTGTATTTGTAAATGGAAGTATGCATCATAAATGTTTTATTATTTATATTTTACTGTTGTAACAATGATGTCTTCTTTGGGGTTTCCAAGCAATAAATATGTTACTTGACATGTCCGACAGCCCCTTCTTTCTGCGGTTTGTTGTATTAGCGCAGTGCGTACTCTGGGTCGTTATTTATTGAGTCTAAATAGATGCACAACTTACATAATTTCAGTAGTACACCCATATGACAACAGTCAAATCATACTGTTCATGTGTTTTACTTGCTATAGTTTACTTCGATGTTGTTTCTTTGTCAAATAGCAATGTCAAATGTAAATCAAAACAATCACTGAAACATCAGTGCCACCTTAAGTAAGAAATAACATGTATATATGTATGTGACTGTACACGCATATAAAGTATTGATAATTCACCATTGTTGATAGTTCACTGTTGCACAGAAA
Source organism: Myxocyprinus asiaticus (assembly GCF_019703515.2). Taxonomy (NCBI): domain Eukaryota; kingdom Metazoa; phylum Chordata; class Actinopteri; order Cypriniformes; family Catostomidae; genus Myxocyprinus; species Myxocyprinus asiaticus. Next base: position 4,015,134 of record NC_059389.1, on the reverse strand, counting down.
GTCAACGTGATATAGTATTTATTTGTATGAATAGTCAAGTCATTTTTATTTTTCTCCTGTTTTCTTCCCAATTTGGAATGCCCAATTCCCAATGCGCTCTAAGTCCTCGTGGTGGTGTAGTGACTCGCCTCAATCCCGGTGGCGGAGGACGAATCTCAGTTGCCTCCGCGTCTGAGACCATCAATCCGCACATCTTATCATGCAGCTTGTTAAGCGCGTTACCACGGAGACATAGAGCATGTGGAGGCTTCACACTATTCTCAGCGGCATCCACGCACAACTCACCACGCGCCCCACCGAGAGCAAGAACCACATTATAGTGACCACGAGGAGGTTACCCCATGTGACTCTACCCTCCCTAGCAACCGGGACAATTTGGTTGCTTAGGAGACCTGGCTGGAGTCACTCAGCACGCCCTGGATTCGAACTCGCGACCAGTCAAGTCATTTTTATTTGTATAGCGCTTTTCACAACACACATCGTTTCAAAGCAACTTTACAGGAAATCATGCATTAACAGACAATGAAACTGTAATATCTATAAAGTCTTAGAGTCATCATTGTGTAGTTTGATTAAATATGATTGTAAATTGTGTATGTCTGCATTAGTAGCTGTATTGTAATAATATTGAACATGTTTAGTGTCTGTACCTAATTTCACTTTACTCTCAGCCCACCAACGCAATGACGGTTTGTGTTCTTGTATTCTTTTTGTTTTTATTCTTTTTTTTTTATCCCCTTTTCTCCCCAATTTGGCATGCCCAATTGCCATGTCCTCGTGGTGGCGCGGTTGCTCACCTCAATCCGGGTGGCGGAGGACAAGTCTCAGTTGCCTCCGCTTCTGAGACCGTCAATCCGCGCATCTTATCACATGGCTCGCTATGCATGACACCGCGGAGACCCACAGCATGTGGAGGTCATGCTACTCTCCGCGATCTACGCACAAATTACCACGCGCCCCATTGAGAGCAAGAACCACTAATCGCGACCACGAGGAGGTTACCCCATGTGACTCTACCCTCCCTAGCAACCGGGCCAATTTGGTTGCTTAGGAGACCTGGCTGAAGTCACTCAGCACACCCTGGATTCGAACTCACGACTCCAGGGGTGGTAGTCAGCGTCAATACTCGCTGAGCTACCCAGGCCCCTATATGGCATAATGTTGATTACTAATAAATAAATAAAATAAATACATATAATAATAATAGTCCCTCCATTTCTTTAAAAAAAAAAAAATCTGTTACAGTGAGGCACTTACAATAGAAGCTAATCCATAAATGTTTCGAAAGTATAGCCATAAGACACAAACAATATGCACGTTAACATGATTTTAGTGTAATAAAATTGCTCATTAACCTTTTCTGTGTTAAGTTATAGCCAATTTTACAACTTTGTTGCAATGACAATGTAATGCCATAAATCCTGAAACCCTAAGTGACCATTTAAACAACTTTACAGCTCAAATAATACACGAGTTTAATAGAAGAATTAATGCTTCACATTTCTGCCTTTAACCCCTCTAAAAATGGGCCCCATTCACTTCCATTGTAAGTGCCTCACTGAAACCTTGATTTTTGCTTCATTTTTTGGTAAACGTGGGACGAGTCGAAATTAATGTTTGTGGTAAACAAAATGATGCAACAAGTTTTGTCGATTGAGCTTAACTTGCATTGAACCTAGAATATTCCTTTAAATGTTTACGTTATCGTCGGAACTACTTACTGCAGACGCGGTTTCACTCGGAACTTTAGAACAGACGGACGACGCGTCAGAACAATCATATGATCAATTGATATCAGTTCTGTGTATGTTTAACATGAATTAAAAACATTTATTGCTCTTTATTTCTTTTATTTAGTAGGGTTTGTTGCCCTGTGTGTAGCGTCATTATCGCTCTTTATTGGTCAATTTCCGAAAAACCTAGAAAAGTAGTAAATTAGGTGATATAAAGCATCTATAATGACATCTAAACCCACATGTCTCATTGTGGCCAGTGCAGCATCTGCAGGTAAGACTGAAAAATATCATGAGAAATGTCCTTAATGCGAGCTTTTGCTAACCAGCATTCCTGTATCTTTTTTCTTCAAAGATTAATCTTCAGTGCAGGAAATTGTACAAAAAAACAAAACAAAACGTATTAATGTACGTCACAAAAGTCTCTAGAAAAAAACATACAAACACACAAATGTAAATAGAAAGTGCTTAAGGAAAAAAGATTAATTACATGGAAACAACAATATTTAGATGACAAACTATTTAAAAAGTAATACTCTCCCTTTCTAGCTCTTTTGGATATTTACTATTTTTAGTGCATTTAGCTAATTAAATATTTTATTAAAAAAATAAATACATTTTGGTTCCTTTATGTCAGTGTCAGAAATTAACTTTTCCATAAAGCGACAATAATTGCCCCCTGGAATTAATTTTCAATGGCATTTCTTATCTTTATGAGAGCTTTTTTCTTATATGTATGTATGTATATGTCTTTTATTTAAGGTTAGTTATCATATGAAGCCATTTATTATCAATTAGTGTCTGTGTATAAATAGTCAATGAGTTTGTTAGCTCTCACGTGGATGCACTGAGCAGGCTAGATACTGAGCCATGGGGAGCAGAAAAGAACTATCAAAAGACCTGCGTAACAAGGTAATGGAACTTTATAAAGATGGAAAAGGATATAAAAAGATATCCAAAGCCTTGAAAATGCCAGTCAGTACTGTTCAATCACTTATTAAGAAGTGGAAAATTCAGGGATCTCTTGATACCAAGCCAAGGTCAGGTAGACCAAGAAAGATTTCAGCCACAACTGCCAGAAGAATTGTTTGGGATACAAAGAAAAACCCACAGGTAACCTCAGGAGAAACACAGGCTGCTCTGGAAAAAGACGGTGTGGTTGTTTCAAGGAGCACAATACGACGATACTTGAACAAAAATGAGCTGCATGGTCGAGTTGCCAGAAAGAAGCCTTTACTGCTCCAATGCCACAAAAAAGCCCGGTTACATTATGCCGAAAACACCTTGACACTCCTCACAGCTTCTGGCACACTGTAATTTGGAGTGACGAGACCAAAATAGAGCTTTATGATCACAACCATAAGTGCTATGTTTGGAGAGGGGTCAACAAGGCCTATAGTGAAAAGAATACCATCCCCACTGTGAAGCATGGTGGTGGCTCACTGATGTTTTGGGGGTGTGTGAGCTCTAAAGTCACGGGGAATCTTGTGAACATTGATGGCAAGATGAATGCAACATGTTATCAGAAAATACTGGCAGACAATTTACATTCTTCTGCACAAAAGCTGCGCATGGGACGCTCTTGGACTTTCCAGCACGACAATGACCCTAAGCACAAGGCCAAGTTGACCCTCCAGTGGTTACAGCAGAAAAAGGTGAAGGTTCTGGAGTGGCCATCACAGTCTCCTGACCTTAATATCATCGAGCCACTCTGGGGAGATCTCAAACGTGCAGTTCATGCAAGACGACCAAAGACTTTGCATGACCTGGAGGCATTTTTCCAAGACGAATGGGCAGCTATACCACCTGCAAGAATTTGGGGCCTCATAGACAACTATTACAAAAGACTGCACGCTGTCATTGATGCTAAAGGGGGCAATACACAGTATTAAGAACTAAGGGTATGCAGACTTTTGAACAGGGGTCATTTCATTTTTTTCTTTGTTGCCATGTTTTGTTTTATGATTGTGCCATTTTGTTATAACCTACAGTTGAATATGAATCCCATAAGAAATAAAAGAAATGTGATTTGCCTGCTTACAATATACTGTGTGATTCTTATATTTAAATACTTAAATTTAATAAATTAATTTACATACGTTCTCAAATTGAATAATTAGATTAGAATAGATAGAACATATTTATTACATCATACCAATAAAATTAAATCAACATAATATCATATTTTATGTGATAACTATTTACTTAGCTTAGAATAGTATGTTAAGAACTATTTAAGTGTTAAGAACTATTGTTATAAATATAAATAATAAAAAAAAAAAACAGAAACTGGGGCATTTTTGCCCCCATATTTTATATTTCAGGGGCATTACTGTCACTTTTGGGGGCATTTTTGCCACGAGCCCCCTTAATGTCTGACGCTGACAGTGGTAATACCATTTCATTGCATTGTTTTATTTCAATTTGTCTCTCTTTATTTAGACTCCATTATTCATTTGAAACCATTTTCAGATTAAACTTTCATTTATTTTAATGTTTATAAATTATTTTAAACTTGACTTTTCTTTTATTGTAATATGGTATATTTTTTTTACATGTCATAAAAAAATAGAAAGAACAAATTGTACTTTTTGGGTTGTGGTTTCTGTATATGAATGTAAAATTTGTCCCTAAAGGGTTAAAAACTTGTTTTTTTCTCCTGCAGGAGTATCAGCTCCTTCATTCCATCAGTGTTTCAGTCTGTGCAGTTCAGTGTTTAACCTGCAAACAGCGACACCTGGAGTGAGTGAACAAACACTGCAGCATCCTCATCCAGTCATATCAATGGATATTCATCAGTCTCTGAGCTGAAGGTTTCACACCTTTTTATCTTTTTGTCACTTAGGGGAAGCCCATTGAGTTTGTTGGCGTGGATGAGAGCACATCCCGATGGGTACAAGAGTTCAGCAACAAACCGTACGCCAGCCCGGCCAAACTGGAGTCTATTGATGGTTATAAAACTAACTATGCTTTCATTTGTAAACGTGTAATAGGCAAATGGATCACTAGATACTATAATGTTTATAAACAAAATATGTATAAATTTCTATCCAAACAAAAAACTAAAATATACAAGACGACAGTAAAATTACATGTCATATCAATCTATAGGTAAATGTATAAGCAGTAAAGGTACAGGCGTGTGTGTTTGGAATGTTTTAGGTGCTCGGTACCAGGCGCTGTTAATTCCTGACTGTCCGGGGGCCCTGAATGATCTCGCCCACAGCGGCTCCCTCGCCAGAATCCTGTCACACTTCATCGCGCAGCAGAGTGAGAGTCGATACAATACAATATAGATATTTCATACAGCATTTTATACATTTTAAGGGCAGAAAAGATGACACGTGTGTTTGATTGTGGTGTGTATGTCATAGAGCCCATGTGTGCAGTGGGTCAGGGTGTCGCTGCACTTTGCTGTGCCACAGAGCAACAGAAATGGATATTTCGTGGCTACAGCATGACTGGGGTGAGAGTACATTTTCCATTGATCAAAAGTGGTAGTTTATAAACAAACTATGATTTGATGGGGTCCTGGGTAGCTCAGCGAGTAAAGATGCTGACTGCCACGCCTGGAGTCACGAGTTCGAATCCAGGGTGTGCTGAGTGACTCCAGCCAGGTCTCCTAAGCAACCAAATTGGCCTGGTTGCTAGGGAGGGTAGAGTCACATGGGGTAACCTCCACGTGGTTGCTTAGGAGACCTGGCTGGAGTAACTCAGCACGCCCTGGGATTCGAACTAGCAAACTCCAGGGGTGGTAGCCAGCGTATTTTACCACTGAGCTACCCAGGCCCCTAACTAGTAGAATTTCAAAATAATCTGTCATTCACTCCTGATCAGAATGCAATTACAGATATCTGTTACGAGTTTTTTACAAGTTGAAATTCCAATTTCACATATCAGCAGTGCACTTTTTACAAGTAAAAATTCTCATTTTTGATATCTGTAATTTGATATTTACTAGTGGCAATATTCATTTCTGCTGTTTGTAATGTGATTGTTACTAGTAAAAAAAAAAAAAAGCCTGTTTAGATATCTTTAATTCCGCTCCAATTTATTGATATACAAAATCAATTTCCAGATATCAGAAATACCAAATCTAACACGTTGAAACACTTTTATAGAAATCTAAATTTTCACCAGTTCTAATAACATTTTTGTAACCATGTAATTATTGATATAAAAAATTAGCATTTTACTAGTAGGAAGTGCGTTGCTTTTATGTGAAATTGGAATTTCAACTAGTAAGAAATTGATTATATAAATTTGTAATTGTGCTTTGAATAGTGAATAACATCATTTTGAAATTCTACTATTAAAAATGCAGTTACAGATATAAAAAAAATTATGATTTTTTATTAGTACATTTTTTTATATCAAGAATGTGTATTTCTGCAAGTGATGATGTTAGTTTTGATATCAAGAGTTAACAATTTTTACTAGTGCAAATGTAATTACTGTAATTGTAATTAAAGGTGAACTTTTGTCTTTGTGTCATCTTGGACTTACAGTGACACCTAGTGGCTTGGATGCAGCATCATTTAAAATCAGTAGTTTTCAGTGTCAGATGCCATTGTAGAAATTTAGCATGGGCAAATTTTTAGGAAATGACTGGAGTTCTGCCGTGGTTTTATGGTAGATTTTTGTTGTTCTGTCTTGTTTACAGCCCTCAGTGTTTGAGCTGGTGCGTTCTCCAGAATTTGCCAATCTGCCACTGATTGTGGAGGATTTTGTTAAAGACAGCGGTGGATCTTACACAGGTGATGAGGTTTATATTGAGTGTATTCAAGGGATAGTTAACCCAGAAATTTAAATTGTGTCATTTACTCACTGTTGTTCCAATCCAAACCTGTATGACTTCCTCACTTCTCTGGAACAAAAAAGATGTTTAGCAGAATATGAGCTGCTCTTTTCCATACAATGAAAATGAATGGTGATTTATACTGTCATGCTCCAAAAATACAAAAAACACCATAAAAGTAATCTGACTTGTATGCTATATTCTAAATCTTCTGAAGGCATACCATAGCTTTGCTTGAGGAACTAGCTAAAATTTAAAGGCTGAAAAATAGTCTTCGCAAGTATGCAGATACACTAGCTACGCAAGCTCGTGTTGTAACGTTCCAAAATGTGTCAAACCGCAATTCATAACACAAGTATGTGTTGCATTATCAGCATTGCCACAAGTGGTGCTATAGTGGACATTATTGTGAACTGTCCGCATCTACGGTGAGTTAGGTAAGTTAGAGTCAATATATTTATAGCAACTTACCTGAATAATAACTCATCCAGTTTAACAGCACAAACTTTTAAAGGTGACTCTATCGCCCCCTTGAGTACTGAAGTTTGTTACCGCCACGAGAATGAACGTTAAGCATGTTCAACCAGACAGCTAATTGGCAATGCGTTTCCCAAGCACTTGACTCTGCGTACATGTGTTTTTTAGGGCAAACTCATTGCTCGCTGATAATGTTGCCTAGTAGACGTTGACAGAATTTTCATTTTTTATGGGCTATAAGACCATATATATACAGTATATATATATATATATATATATATAAGCATGTTTATGCTGCAAAGTCAGAAGTACTGTTTTAACAAAATCTGACCTTCACAGCAAGCATCGAGGACGCTGTTCATGTGGTTCTGGATCGCCACCTAGTGACGGGGCAGAATATTCAATCAACAACCGCGGCCGTCAATAACCTCATACTCCTGTGTAACAGCAGATAAACACTTCACCTGTTCAGGTGTGCCAGAGGAAATGAACAACGGACCACGTCACAAAATGTGAGCCTTAAAGGGATAGTTCACCCAAAAATGAAAATTCTATCATCATTTAGTACTCGCCATACTGGTTTGGAACAACATGAGGGTGAGTAAATGATTAGATAATTTTCATTTTTGAATGAACTATCCATGTAAGTATTACCAAACATATAAGAACATTTAAATTATGCCAAGAGAACAGTCAGTATGCACATTCTTTATTACTCCAATTTTGTTTTCATACACCAGAGTTTAAAAAATATAGCTCTTACATTTTGTCTGAAGTGTAAGTTATTTTATGTCTGTAAAATGTGATTGTTGAATTATAATGTGCTAAAAAAAAGGCACAAAATGAAAGTACTTGCATTTTTAAATGTTTAAAAACCTTAAATTGTGATTCATAGCTTTTATTTCAATGTACCGAGTGATTTCCGCAGTGTTACGATATTTAAAAAATACAAGCAGAGATCGGACAGTTTAACACAGGATATGATGTGTTTTTTTAACTGATTATGTAGATCTACTGATATAAAAAAAAAAAGGCCAGGCTTTTCTGAGAGATGCATTATGATCTTTATGCATTTTTGTTTATGCTGTAACAATGTGTTGTACAATTTGCCTCTGAAAAGGAATCAAATAATGCATGTTATGTAATACAGCATGGAAAACCAAATCTGTCACGTCAAAATTGTAATTCTAAATAATAAACTAATTGCATTAAAATTCTGATCGTCTGTCAAGAAAGCTTTGGAAAACGTTGACGTAATTAAAAATAGTTTTATTGACGTGCTCCACAATAGTTTCTGAAGTGCTTTCATAAATCACTTTATTATTTGGAGGCAGATCAGACACAAGACAAACAGGTCACAATAAGTCGTAGAAATAGTCCAGTCCTTGTCCCAGCTCCCACATGGATATTCCTGTGCCCAATTCAGCTGCCAAGGCAAGACGTAGCTGGAGAAACTGGAGACGGAACAGAATTCCAGAACTGAATAACACCCAGATTTCACTATTGCATTTTCTTTTTATTAGTATTGACTGTCAGTTACCTTTAAAGTGGGGTAGTAAACAACATGTCTCGCTCCATTACTCCTGAAATACAAAGAGAAACAATGAAAGAAAAAGTTAGCAATGTTAAGAGTTTTTCTTTAGTAATATCTGAAAAGATTTTTTTTGCTCTGCCAGCAAAATGTTACTTATCATAATATTAATTTAATCTGATATGACTTAAGTATCAGCATAAAGTAGTTGCATAGAAGTCAGCTAATCAGATTGGATCTTGCTAGTTTTAGAAGATTTTGCCATTTCCGTGTGCAATATGCATCAGACGTGTGCATGTGAGTGACCTTTTATAATTGAAAAAATGTTCTCCAGCATTTTCATCCCACTGTAGTTTGGGCTTCAATTCCTTCAGCAGTTCTATATACCTGTGTGAGAATGAATCATTATTCAAAATATGAGATTTATTACATTAACAAAAAAATCATGAGAATTTGCAATTGTTTTAATCTATTGGCAGCACTCATTTGTAAGTCGCTTTGGATAAAAGCGTCTGCTACATGACTAAATGTAGTAATTAAGCCTTAAAGTCCTACTATACAGTATATATATATATACAAGTGCATCTCAATAAATTAGAATGTCGTGGAAAAGTTCATTTATTTCAGTAATTCAACTCAAATTGTGAAACTCGTGTATTAAATAAATTCAATGCACACAGACTGAAGTAGTTTAAGTCTTTGGTTCTTTTAATTGTGATGATTTTGGCTCACATTTAACAAAAACCCACCAATTCACTATCTCAGAAAATTAGAATACATCATAAGACCAATAAAAAAAACATTTTTAGTGAATTGTTGGCCTTCTGGAAAGTATGTTAATTTACTGTATATGTACTCAATACTTGGTAGGGGCTCATTTTGCTTTAATTACTGCCTCAATTCGGCGTGGCATGGAGGTGATCAGTTTGTGGCACTGCTGAGGTGGTATGGAAGCCCAGGTTTCTTTGACAGTGGCCTTCAGCTCATCTGCATTTTTTGGTCTCTTGTTTCTCATTTTCCTCTTGACAATAACCCATAGATTCTCTATGGGGTTCAGGTCTGGTGAGTTTGCTGGCCAGTCAAGCACACCAACACCATGGTCATTTAACAAACTTTTGGTGCTTTTGGCAGTGTGGGCAGGTGCCAAATCCTGCTGGAAAATGAAATCAGCATCTTTAAAAAGCTGGTCAGCAGAAGGAAGCCTGAAGTGCTCCAAAATTTCTTGGTAAACGGGTGCAGTGACTTTGGTTTTCAAAAAACACAATGGACCAACACCAGCAGATGACACTGCACCCCAAATCATCACAGACTGTGGAAACTTAACACTGGACTTCAAGCAACTTGGGCTATGAGCTTCTCCACCCTTCCTCCAGACTCTAGGACCTTGGTTTCCAAATGAAATACAAAACTTGCTCTCATCTGAAAAGAGGAATTTGGACCACTGGGCAACAGTCCAGTTCTTCTTCTCCTTAGCCCAGGTAAGATGCCTCTGACATTGTCTGTGGTTCAGGAGTGGCTTAACAAGAGGAATACGACAACTGTAGCCAAATTCCTTGACACGTCTGTGTGTGGTGGCTCTTGATGCCTTGACCCCAGCCTCAGTCCATTCCTTGTGAAGTTCACCCAAATTCTTGAATCGATTTTGCTTGACAATCCTCATAAGGCTGCGGTTCACTCGGTTGGTTGTGCATCTTTTTCTTCCACACTTTTTCCTTCCACTCAACTTTCTGTTAACATGCTTGGATACAGCACTCTGTGAACAGCCAGCTTCTTTGGCAATGAATGTTTGTGGCTTACCCTCCTTGTGAAGGGTGTCAATGATTGTCTTCTGGACAACTGTCAGATCAGCATTCTTCCCCATGATTGTGTAGCCTAGTGAACCAAACTGAGAGACCATTTTGAAGGCTCAGGAAACCTTTGCAGGTGTTTTGAGTTGATTAGCTGATTGGCATGTCACCATATTCTAATTTTTTGAGATAGTGAATTGGTGGGTTTTTGTTAAATGTGAGCCAAAATCATCACAATTAAAAGAACCAAAGACTTAAACTACTTCAGTCTGTGTGCATTGAATTTATTTAATACACGAGTTTCACAATTTGAGTTGAATTACTGAAATAAATGAACTTTCCACGACATTCTAATTTATTGAGATGCACCTGTGTATATATATATATATATATATATATATATATACACACACCCTGATGAGCCAAAACATTATGACCACCTGCCTAATATGCTGTTGGTCCTCCGTTTGCCACCAAAACAGCGCTGAGACTCCTCAAGACCCCTGAAGATGTCCTGTGGTAACTGGCACCAAAATATTAGCAGCGAGGTGGAGCCGCCATGCATCGAACTTGTTGGTCAAGCACATCCCACAGATACTCAATCGGATTGAGATCTGGGCAATTTGGAGGCCAGGGCAACACCTTGAACTCTTCATCATGTTCCTCAAACCATTCCCGAACAATGTGTGCAGTGTGGCAGGGCGCATTATCCTGCTGAAAGAGGCCACTGCCATCAGGGAATACAATTGCCATGAAGGGGTGTACCTGGTCTGCAACGATGTTTAGGTAGGTGACACATGTCAAACTGATGTCCACATGAATGGCCGGACCCAGGGTTTCCCAGCAGAACATTGCCCAGAGCATCACACTCCCTTCACTGGCTTGTCGTCTTCCCACAGTGCATCATAGTGCCATCACTTCCCCAGGTAAACGGCGCACACGTACACGACCGTCCACGTGATGTAAAAGAAAACGGGACTTATCGGACCAGGCGACCTTCTTCCACTGCTCAAAGGTCCAGTTCTGATGCTCGCATGCCCATTGTAGGTGCAAGGGTCATCATGGGCACTCTGACCGGTCTGCGGCTATGAAGCAGGGTGCGATCCACTGTGTGTTGTGACACATTCCTCCCGTAACCATCATTAAAATTTTCTGTGACTTCTGTGCCTCATGTCGGTTCGGAACAGATGGGATAGCCTTCATTTCCATGGCGCATCGATGAGCCTTGGGCGCCCAACACCCTGTCGCCGGTTTGTGGTTTGTCCCTCCTCAGATCACTGTTAGTAGGTACTCACCACTGCTGACCAGGAGCACCCACAAGCCTTGCCGTTTCAGAGATGCTCTGACCCAGTCGTTTGGCCATAACTATTTGGCCCTTATTAAAGTTGCTCAGGTTCTTTACTTACGAGAACTGATTGTTACCATCTAATCTACCCAGACCTTGACATGTGGCCTTGTTAAGAAATTATCTACGTTATTCGATTCACCTGTGAGTGGTCATAATGTTTTGGCTCATCTGTGTATATAGCGGAAGCATTTAGCTTCACACACATATATATATATATATATATATATATACCCATTGATAACGGAGATATATAACATATGTCATATGACAATATCATACTGTATAACGGAAGCATTTACCTACACACACATTAATTCTGTACATACACACATAAACAGTATATATATCACACACACACACACACACACACACACACACATTATACCGGACATATATAACGTGTCATGACAATATCATAAATATACAGTATAGCGGAAACATATGCTTTCACATATATAACGTATATATAATGGACATATGCTGTATAACATGTCATATATGACAATATCATATATACAGCACAAGCATTTACCTACACAAATATATAAATATAATGTATATAGCAAACAGGTTTCATACGTGACAATATGATATATACTGTATAGCAGAAACATCTACCTCCACATATAAACATATATAGGGGACATATATAACATATATGGCAATAACATTTATTGTGGAAGCATGTACCTCCCCCCCAGCAGTGGTTCTGCTACACCGTGGCTGCTGAAATCCAGTCCGTACATGTTGATTCCTAGCAGAATCTTGTGTCTCCACTGGTTCTGAGGAGCGAGCTGCAGCACACACTCACTGACCCACGGCAGCGGAGAGCTCGGACCAGGCCTGAAATACAACAGACCTGTTCAGAATCATTATCAAACTGCCATCCATGACAAAATCACCAGTATTAGTTACTGAGAGATTGTGTGTCTGACCTGCCAGGCCCTGAGTAATCATATGTCATGAGGCTGAATGCATCCACCACAGGTGCCAGTTTCTCAAAGTCTTCTTGTCCGAACATGCCAGGCTGACCCGAACTGACCACAACACAAAGAAACATTGGATAACACAGCTGCATTTGTTCAACAACATAAACGTATAACATAGATAATAAAAATACTCCAGTGACCATGAAGTAATGTTCTGACTTATTTACCCAGGTGCGACTGAAGGAGGGATGACCAGCACACAGGTTAACTTTTCAGCCTTAAGAGTTTCACACAGGTGTGTGACCAGGTGTACCAGCTCTCTACAGCACACACACACATACAGAGGAACAGATAATATACTTATGAAATACAGTACTGAGGTTTTATTGGATTGCAGGTCATATTTCGCAAAGCTGTTTGGTCTAAATAAGGGATTTTTTCAGACTTTTATATAAAGCTCATTATTATAAGCACATAATAACTACCCTTTAATTAAAAAGAATCCATTTTAACCTTTGAAGACAACTGCAAAAGAAGATTTTATCAGATTTACTCACTTTCTCTTGTTTCCCCCTAGCTGGCTCCATAACTCCAGCGTGTATCCATCAAAACCTTCAGCCTGGATTTGACACACAGCAGCAAAATTACTGTAAGTCCATGATTCTGAAAGCGAGGAACTAAAAACAACAGTATTAAAGCACTGTAGCCTTGATTTGAGAGTTATACATACATAATATATCAGTTAATACACAAAAGCGCCATCACCCTAGGTAAACACTAGTCTCGCAGATTCAGACTTTTGGCTGTCAGCATCAAGTGTGGTCATCTCTGCAGCTAATAAAAACATCTGAGGCAGAAATGAAATAAATACTGCACCTTTGCCACTTCCAGCACCTCTCGACCCAACTCCTCTATCTCATCCTCACTGTCAAAAACACTCATGAAGTCCTGATAGGACCATCCATCGAACAAAATTCGAGGAACTGAGAGAAAGAGACATGGAGAACTTCATCCATCCATTCAACAACTTCATCCATCATGACATTAAATTCACACTCACGTATTTTGTTTTTCTTATTGGCTTTCCTCACAGCTTTGACCCAACCTGTTAACACACACACACACACGAGTTATTCGTCCTTGAAACAAAATTGCTGTTTTTTTTTTCCATTAAGTATTGCCGGTAGTCTAATATAAAGGAAGAGAAATGTTTTAACCGGGGTCGTGGTCATGCAGTCCGGTGATGTGAAAACTCTCAGGTCCTCTCCGTCTCAGCTGAAGCCACACTGGAGACACGGATGTCAACTTGGGACCAAACAACTTAGCGATGTCATATCCATGAGAATTCCACTAAACGAGACACAGAGACAGATAAACAATCTTAAGAATATTCCAGGTTCAAAATTTCATTTGTGGCATAATGTTGATTACCAAATAATTTGGACCTCCTGAAACCCAAGCATGACTACTGTGTGCATTTTCCATTTTGATAGCACTTAATAAACATGCAAAAAAAATAAAATAAAAAATATAATAATAATAATAAAAAAATTCTAGCGCAAATCATTTTCCTAAAACTTGATGTCCACATATGTGGACAGCGGGACTAAGTTGTGAAATTTTAAATAATACCAAGCTATAGAAAGTCCAATTTTTTTATTTGTTTATGATGTTTCCAGGAGTGTTGATTATTCATGAGATGTTACAGACATTACATCAGAAATTAGCATAATTAATTCTGATTGTAAGTAATGTCCAGCATCATCCAATCACTGCCAACCATGTTAAAATAAAATGATACTTTATAAATTCTGAATCTATGGACTGATTATCATTGTCTCATGTCTGTCAAACATGTTGAGTGATCCAAACATCATCTGCAGCCTGAAACTGAACTCTTGATCAGATTTTAGGAGTGAATGCACTTAACTGCATAGAGAGATATAGGATGCTCCCTTGCTCCCTATTTAGTGAATGACGTAACCTCCAGTGTGCTGTCTATCTGCACTGGTCTAGCCCTAGAAAGTCTCAAAGTAAATTTGTTCAGCTTTTGGATGAACCCATTGATTCTCAATGTGATTATGCACAGTGAATACAGAATTTGTATGGAAAATGTGTGCTAAAGTACACATTAGTGTACATTGTGTTTAACAGCATGCTGTTTTGCGACCAATCGCTCAAATTGTAAAAATGGCATATCGGATAAAACTAGAGACTCTAAACTTTTGACTCAAACAGGTTTCTATGTAAAAACGTAATTAGGTTTCTTATTTTGTTGGCGCGTCTCCCAAAGACAAACTCCACTGTGGTCAGCACCATGTTGTTTTGTCACATGAAAGTTTAACCCTTTACTGACAGCACAGAGTCTCGTGAACTGAGATCAGTTGGTTTAAATGAATTTAAATCATGCATTGCGTATAGCGAAGCCAAAATACAATGTCCACGCATGTGTACGCGAGGTTGCACAAGGTTAAAAAAGGCGAAAATCTAGTTTACAGTGAGGCACTTACAATGGAGGTCAATGGGGCAAATTTCTGGAGGGTTTAAAGGCAGAAATGTGAAGCTTATAATTTTACAAAAGCACTTAAATGAATTCTTCTGTTAAAAGTTCTGTATTATTTCAGCCGTGAAGTTGTTTTAGGGTTACGACATTATGTCATCATATCAACAAAGTTGTAAAATTGGATATAACTTTACACAGAAAAGGTTAGTAAGTGATTTTATGACACTAAAATCATGTTAACACACATATAGTTTATGTCTTGTGGCTATACTTTTAAAACAGTTCATGTTTACGGATTGGCCCCATTGACTTCCATTGTAAGTGCCTCACTGTTACACAGATCTTTGCCTTTTTTAAAGAGAAGGAGGGACGAGTCAAAATAAATTTTTGTGTTAATCAATATTATGCCACAAATGCTGTCGACTGAGCTTAACTTGTACTGAACCCAGAGTATTCCTGCAAGTGATAGACTATTAGATTTGCCTGTGTTTTTCATTAACCCAGCAGCATAACTCACAGGTGTGATGTAACCCAGCACCGCTCCTTTAAAGTGTCGTGTAGACACAGACTGTGGGCAGAACCTCTTCTCTTCTCTCACTACATCTCTCCACTGGGGGTCAGTCACCACCAGACCACGATCCTGGACCGGACGCTCTGCCAACGTCGTCTTCACACACACAAATGAGTTTAGTGGGATCAGCGATGCAAATAGCTTCTACATTTAAGTATGCACCATCTCCCCAGAAGACTACACAGACAGGTCAGAAATCATAGTACATAGAAACAGAAATGTATTTTTGTGTTTTACATGGTCTCACCTCTGCTTCCTGGTTCTTACTGGCTTTTTTGGCATCTGTCTTTGATAATGTGCCTCTGACAACATGTACCAGCAGACAGATGTGTAGAAACGTCAAATCTGCTCTCATTTCAGCACCGCTGCTGTTTAAGGAAGAAAATATAAATATTTACAGTCTCATAATAACCAAAGTGCTAGTCTGTAGACTGCAATGCATATGTGTATGATAATATATAATTCATTATGCACACCTTCCTTATGCCCTTATAAAAAAGCACCATGATAATACCATGTTTTTTAGACACTAGCATAATGGTAAGACCATAGTATTATTTCGAAGTACCTTAATGTAAACATTATAGTATATGAATATGAGAGTCATTCAATACCTTGATATATACCAAAGTACAATGGTATTACCCAGTGTTGGGTGTAATGCATTACTAAGTAATTAAGTTACTTTTTCATTGCAAAAAGTAAAGTAAGGGATTACTCTTAATTTTGCAGTAATTTAATTACAGTTACTGATGATGTAATTGCAGTAAACACTGTATAGACTCTAGAACAATTCTATATAAATCAATAGTGAATTTAAAATCTAAATTTAACGTTTAATGTTAAAATATATGTTTTCTAATTTAACGCCGCCCCTTTAAATTCTTTGGCCACTTCATGAATAATTTATTTGATTTTATATGATTTATTTGAAAGAATTAAAAGAACAGTTTCATGTCTATCCTTGTATTTTTCATCTGGTCGAGGCTGATCAGGGTTTTAGAAAGTAATTAGTAATAAGTAATGCAATTACATTTCAGACAGAATAATTAGTAGTTAGTAATTAATTACTTTTTTAGAGTAACTTACTCAGCACTGGTATTACCATCTGATAACATGGTACCGCTTCCTAACTCACTGTATCACGTTATTAAATTGTAATCTTCTAGATTATAATCTAATAATATTTTTTAATCTGACCTAATCTGCCTCGTTTGCACTTTTAAATACACCTGTGCCGCAGTTTAACACGGGAGGATACAAATAAAAGCATGTCAGTTTAAACGTTTGAAGTAAATGCAAATTCTTACCAAATATTTGCGTGATATGAGTGTTTATTCTGTGATAATAATGTTCATGGACTTCATCAGAGATGATCTGGACGTTCAGGTTTGTCTGTGTGCATTGACTGTCACGTGACCAGAAAAGAGCGCTGGATTTCAAAATAAGAGTCTTTAATCCGGCGTTTTAAAGTCAGAATCTGCCACAATACTACAAAAAGGCCCATTTCTACGAGTACTCTGTTAATACAGACTGAGGACATAACAGAACAACCTGTAATTATTTTTACAACTTCAGTAGTAAACAGGAAAATATTCAACAGAAAAGGACAAAATAAAACCATATTTGTCAAGTTTTTGGCTAGTGAATTTTGCATCACTTTTAACACATCAAAATGTAATGACAGTTCCATATTAAAAACATGCAGCTGGGGTGATGTTTTTAAGAATTTACATTTATGTATGAAAATTTTGATTTGATTATTTAAATCAAAATAAATATTTTTTTCTTCCATTATTATACCAAATTTCACAATATCCCAATAAATAATAGGTATAACAGACAGATGATTTTATTTTATTTTTTTATCCAATCATGTACTGTTTCTAAATCAGAACTACAAAATTGACATATGTTTGAGTTACCAACATTAAACTTAACTCTCAAAAATTCTCCAGTTATTCAGTGTTGGGTAAGTTACTCTAAAAAAGTAATTAATTACTAACTACTAATTACATCTTCTACAGTGTAATTAGATTACTGTACTAATTACTCTGTCTGAAATGTAATTGCATTACTTATTACTAATTACTATCTAAAACCCTGATCAACCTCGACCAGGTATAGACATGAAACTGTTCTTTTAATTCTTTCAAATAAATCATATAAAATCAAATAAATTATTCATGAAGTGGCCAAAGAATTTAAGGGGGCGGCGTTAAATTAGAAAACATATTTTAACATTATAAATTCACCATTGTTTTATATAGAATTGTTCTGTAGTCTATACAATATTTAACACAGTTACATCAGAAGTAACTGTAATTAAATTACTGAAAAATTAAGAGTAATCCCTTTACTTTTTTCAATGAAAAAGTAATTTAATTACAGTAATTAATTACTTAGTATTGCATAACATCCAACACTGCATATATGTCACTTATAATTTTTAAGTGCACCTCTTCTCATTTTGGGGTGATGAGAAACAAGAGATGTTTACTTCTAATTTCACATGTTGCTTTTCTATTATAGTTGAAGAATGTAAGCTTTCCTTATGGGTCCCGGATAACATTCTTGAATGAGACATTTTCTTAAAAATGTATTGCATTTTTTTATCAATGAAATTTACTTGGTTTATCATGGAATCATGTAATTTGTGGATTGCCACTTATTCTTTTAAATGTTCTTTTAATCAACCCAAGCATATACACTTGCAAGCAGGTAAATTACAGGAAAACCATTGGGTTGCCTTTACTGTTAAATGTACCAAATGTGCTGTTCACACATACCATCAGTAAGGAAATTGATAGGTAATGATGCAACTTCGCATTAAGGAAAATTGCCAGAGCAAAATTTACCAGTATTTTCAAAAGGGTCGTATTCACACATCCTCTAAACTGGAAATTGAAGTACATTTTCTTGAAAAGGCTGTATGTTTGAATGTGACTACTGGTACAGGAACATTTTTAACACAGTGATGGAACCAAATTAATAAGACCATTGAATCACTTAGCTTAATTTTATGTTATTTATTAACTTAATTAAATGTAAAATGGCAAAAAACAAAACACTTTTTTTTTTTACTAAAAACTCTCCTTCCTGCCCAGTAGGTGGCGATATGCACAAAGAAGGCAAATTGCCAAAAATGTGAAAGTGGAGATTTATAGTGAAAAATGACTTACATATTGCTCTGTTTCACACCCACACCTATCATATCACTTCTGAACACATGGATTAAACCACTGAAGTCTTATGGAATACTTTTATGCTGCCTTTATGTGCATTTTGGAGCTTCAAAGGTCTGGTCACCATTCACTTGCTTTATGAGGACCTACAGAGCGGAGATATTCTTCTAAAGATCTTCGTTTTTGTTCTGCAGAAGAAAGTCATACATATCTGGGATGGCATGAGGGTGAGTAAATGATGAGAGAATTTTCATTTTTGGGTGAACTATCACTTTAAATCAACCACTAAACTTAAATTATTCCCCAAAAGCTTGCCAATTTATTACAAACAACACTAAACTATACACTACAGATATATTATATTTTGTTTTTTTTTTAAAAATAAGACAAATAATAAAATTACCCATATACCAAATGTAGGTCCCCCTACCTGAGGGGTCTTCAAACTGGGGTCCAGGGAACCCCAGGGGGTGCTAGGGGGGGGTCTATGGAAAAATGTAGAAAAATAAAAACTGTTCTTAAATTAAAAAGATTCACTTTCAACTTCATACAAAGTAGGCTAAATATTTTTTTCCAGATAAAATTTTCATAATTTCTTTTGGCTTACTACAAGAACCATATTAATGGCAAGTATTTAAATGTGTTTAAATTGGTCTCTATACCCCCTATATTTAGGAAGGGGGTTCCTCACAAAGCAACACTCATATTTGGGGATCCTTAACATCACAAATGTGCATACCCCTGACTACACATGTGCTCAATATCAACATACAGTGGAAAATGTGAATTCTGATTTGGCAAATCCACAGTTATTGTGATCTCTATTTATTATTTATGTTAAAGCTACTCCTTTAATGTGTATTGCATTAGACTCTTCATTAGGTGTAAATGGAGGTCTTTAATAGACCTTGAAGGTAAATGCTCTCATTTAATATTACTGGAACTGCACAATTATGTGTTTTGGTTTAAGGGGTGTTCAACTACATTTTTCTGAAGCAGAGGTCTGAGGATGTAAAACGGTAAAATCTTTTTCAAGAGATTCATTTAGGCAGATCTAGATATGCGGTATTACTTCTGGAGGGACATGCCACAAAAATTACCATAAAACTGAGACATTATTAAACAACCAATAAGACCAGACACATTTTCTTATCAAACAAATGTTTTATTTTCTAATCTAACATGATATTGCCTAAACAAGAGAAAGGGGAAAAAGTTCAGATAAAAATGGGAGAGAAAAAAGGTTGAGACGATAGGATCTGTCCTAATAACACTAAATCAGCCTCTCTCATCCTCAGATCCAGATTTAGCGGTGACTGAAGAAGCCCTGAGGGTGATTGAACTTGAAGGGCTTTAGACGACTGGGACCCCTGAGAAAGAGACAGAGAGGCTTCACTTGTAAGTGCATTTACTATAAACACGTTATTCCTTCTTTTTGATGAACTGAAGAATCTGTGAACACAGATGCTATCCATAGAACTTAAGTATTAGTTTTTAAACACAAAACAATAACCTCTTATACTGTGGTGCATTTTCAGAGGAACCCCCCACCCCCCCCAAATAAAATAAAAAAAAGTTAACTGAATATCACTGTGTTTGTCTGTGCGTTACCTGGCCGTGCGCAAACACATCTTCTCTCGAGGGAATTCTTTAGGTCCTTCTGATCCATCACACACTTGACTCTCAGTTTCCAGATAAACATCCAGACACACACACAGACGCTGGATCTGATTGGTCAGGAGCTGGAGGCCTGGGCGTGGCCCCTGCAGCTCGGACCGAAACATGTTAACCTCGCCCTCCATCGCCTGCGAAGAAAAACAGAATCATTTATAAAACAGTAAATGTCTGAACAGTACTACAGCATGTGCTCCAGCTGTGATGCTCTTACCCGCAGGTTATCATCAGTCCGGCCGCTGCGTTCTCCTTTCCAGTGCAGAGAGAGAGAGAAGAGAGGCGTGACCTCTGGGTAACGAGGGTTCAACACCACAGCGGCCAATAAACGAGCTGAGAAAGAGAGAAGCATTTTAAAGTGTTTTGAAGCTTGTGAGGTTTGTGGCATTTAATCTTTAAAAAACTATTTAGGAATTTGTTTCCTTATGCACATTAGAATATTCTGCTTTGTTCTCAGAGTTATGGCTGGATTTAAGATTTCCAGCCACTAAACATTATGTGTAACACTCAGTAGTAAATAAAACTAAGGCATCCTCGAGCACACCTGTACACATGCTCTCAGACTTACCTGCCCTTAGGCTTAGTTTAGCAAACTGTGATTGGTTGTTTTGCACAAGTTCCCTCACCTGTGCCTCTCTCCACAATGGCCATGAAGAACAGATCCGTCTCGCACACCAGACCAGCCTTCAACACGTGCTGCACGAAGCCCAGCTCCTGATGAATGAGAACCAAAGAGACATGTCTACACTCAGGGAACACAAAAATATAGTAAGACTCTTAAGTTGGAATTTTCAACCTACTACTTGGAAAAGCTCAACAGAACAACACATGATGCTAGATTTTTAGCATGTTTCAACAGCATGATTTGCTGTTGATTAACACATTATCTAATCAAAATATGCATTGAAGTGAGGATAAATATGGATGAACATTATCAATGATGAAAGATTTAGATACAGCAAATCCCTACATTATTGTTTTGATTTCACCTCTAGAGAACATTTTAACTGCAAAATCCTCTAGTGCCAGCTACAGAGAAACACAGAGGAATAATAGTAATAAAAAAATATCGGCATAGATTTTTGCCTATATTAATCAGTAACACTGATACACTATATTGCCAAAAGTATTCGCTCACCCATCCAAATAATTGAATTCAGGTGTTCCAATCACTTCCATGGCCACAGGTGTATAAAATGAAGCACCTAGGCATGCAGACTGCTTCTACAAACATTTGTGAAAGAATGGGCCACTCTCAGGAGCTCAGTGAATTCCAGCGTGGTACTGTGATAGGATGCCACCTGTGCAACAAGTCCAGTCGGGAAATTTCCTCGCTACTAAATATTCCACAGTCAACTGTCAGTGGTATTATAACAAAGTGGAAGCGATTGGGAATGACAGCAACTCAGCCACGAAGTGGTAGGCCACGTAAAATGACAGAGCGGGGTCAGCGGATGCTGAGGTGCATAGTGCGCAGAGGTCGCCAACTTTCTGCAGAGTCAATCGCTACAGACCTCCAAAGTTCATGTGGCCTTCAGATTAGCTCAAGAACAGTGCGTAGAGAGCTTCATGGAATGGGTTTCCATGACCGAGCAGCTGCATCCAAGCCATACATCACCAAGTGCAATGCAAAGAGTCGGATGCAGTGGTGTAAAGCACGCCGCCACTGGACTCTAGAGCAGTGGAGATGCGTTCTCTGGAGTGACGAATCACGCTTCTCCATCTGGCAATCTGATGGACGAGTCTGGGTTTGGCAGTTGCCAGGAGAACGGTACTTGTCTGACTGCATTGTGCCAACTGTGAAGTTTGGTGGAGGGGGGATTAATGTGTGGGGTTGTTTTTCAGGAGCTGGGCTTGGCCCCTTAGTTCCAGTGAAAGGAACTCTGAATGCTTCAGCATACCAAGAGATTTTGGACAATTCCATGCTCCCAACTTTGTGGGAACAGTTTGGGGATGGCCCCTTCCTGTTCCAACATGACTGAGCACCAGTGCACAAAGCAAGGTCCATAAAGACATGGGTGAGCGAGTCTGGTGTGGAAGAACTTGACTGGCCTGCACAGAGTCCTGACCTCAACCCGATAGAGCACCTTTGGGATGAATTAGAGTGAAGACTGCGAGCCAGGCCTTCTCGTCCAACATCAGTGTCTGACCTCACAAATGCAC
Organism: Myxocyprinus asiaticus; assembly: GCF_019703515.2. Taxonomy (NCBI): domain Eukaryota; kingdom Metazoa; phylum Chordata; class Actinopteri; order Cypriniformes; family Catostomidae; genus Myxocyprinus; species Myxocyprinus asiaticus. The sequence goes on along the minus strand of NC_059389.1, from coordinate 3,992,438 downwards.
TTCTGGAAGAATGGTCAAAAATTCCCATAAACACACTCCTAAACCTTGTGGAAAGCCTTCCCATAATAGTTGAAGCTGTTATAGCTGCAAAGGGTGGGCCAACGTCATATTAAACCCTATGGATTAAGAATGGGATGTCACTTAAATTCATATGCGTCTAAAGGCAGATGAGCGAATACTTTTGGCAATATAGTGTATATCGGTCTACCTCTAATACATTTTTTAAATTATTATTGATATGTACTTTTTTTTTTATCATAATATATTGAATTACTGTTATTTTGGAGGACATTCTCCGCAAGTATTTATATATGCGATTAATTCGGTAAAACTGATATATCGGTCTACCTCTAATTATTGATTTTTATAATTATTGAAATCATTTAATCATTTTATATTGAATTACTGTTATTTTGGGGGACCTTCTCAGCAAATATTTATATATGCGATTAATTCGATAAAACCAATATATTGGTCTACCTCTAATACATAATTGTTTATAATTATTGAAACATTATTTTGTAATAATTCTATATTGAATTACTGTTATTTTGGAGGACTATCTTGGCAATATTTATATTTGCGATTAATTTGGTAAAACCGATATATTGGTCTACCTCTAATTCATCATTTTTATAATTATTGAAATAATTTTTTAATCATTACATATTGAATTACTATTATTTTGAAGGACCTTCTCTGCAAATATTTATATATATGATTAATTCTGTAAAACCGATATATCGGTCTAAAGTAATACATTACTTTTTTATAATAATTTAATATTATTTTTTAATCATGATATATTGAATTACTGTTATTTTGGGGGACCTTCTCGGCAAATATTTATACATGCAATTAATTTGATTAATTAACCGCATGTCATAATTTATTTGATTACAAATTTTTATCGATTGACAGCCCAAGTAATGACTCAATGTTCCAAACTTACCTGATAAAAAAACACTTTTAGCAAATGTTTGCAGAGATAGGTGCATAAAGCACAATAATTGACCCTCAATGTTGATAACTGTTCATCTGCAAAACAAATCTTAGTGCTGCCATGTTGTTTCTTGAACACTCGCTAGGTGGTTGGAAGTCCTAAATGTTAAGTGGGAGTATTTGGTTTTTAATGGAACAGTATAAAGACATTTCTTGCATGTTTGCAGCAGCAAAAGGAACGTACAGTGAATTCCTGGTAGCTCATCATGGTCCAACGTGTGAGACCCGAAACCACTTTAGCAGGGAACAGATGCTGGCACTCGCTGGAGACGGGAATGATGCTGTGCTCTGGAACAAACAGTACGGGATTAACTTCAGTTAATATAATGAACCAAACAGCCATGTTTATGTAGAATACGGTTCTGTTAACCCAGTGTTGGTGTGTATGTGTGTTCATACCCAGAGAGCTGAGCTGTTTGTGTAGTGCCAATCGCACCTGCAGTCTTCCACTCAGCAGTTTCATGGTTCTTTCCATGTGACTGGCACTCAGAGCACTGCCCAACAGCTCAGACTAAAACAAACATCATGGCATTTCATCACGTTAATACACACTTTACTGTAAACAAAAAAGCAGACTACAGACAAATGACATGTAATGTAACACTTTCATACAGACCAAGTGTGCAATTCAGATTTAAGGCCAGATAATAGTGCTCTATCAATATAGAAATACTGGCCAGTTATTTTTATGTCAAGTCTGATCACTGAGATGAAGGATATGGATCTATTCCGTTCTGCCTTGGTTTGTTGTTAAATAGTGTTCATTCTTGGGCTATGATCTAAACTTTTACATGCTTCAAGCGACACTAATATGTATAGTCAATAAGACAGATTGAGTGCTTATTTTCTTTGTAATGCCCATAGTTAAAAGAAATGCTAATATTGGCTGATACAGATATGGTCACCCCTATATAATGCATTCATCCTCCGTTTAAGACTCATATGCACACAACTTGAAAGTAGTTTACAAAATCACTGTAATACACTAACACACACACACACACACACACACACCTGTCCGCCCTCAGTGGAGAATTGCAGGCCTCCGAGTTTCTGCACCCAAATATATGGATGTCCAAGGTCTGACACATAATCTGCAAACGTTGTGATACTGTAAAGAAAATTAGTTTGCTTTATTTTGTTAGTATTACTATTCAAACATATATTAAATAAGATTATATTATTTAACATGAGATATCGGCTTTACCTGACTTTATCAAACTGGTAGCGGTTGGCAGGGTTTGGCGTCTCTTTGCCATGATCAGACGCATAAAGACAATTCAACAAACTCTCCGTGTTCAACAGCTCCCTGTAAAACACACAATGAGTCATTAGAAAATAGTAAACACCTGACAATATAAACTTCTGTCTTTTGATGTTTCAGTGGTGTGGTTGTGTTCATTGACTGACCCGGAGCTAATGGCCCCAGACAGATCAACAGAGGTGTAAACTTTAGTCTTCACAGTCAGAATGTTGAGATTCATGAGATAATAGAAAAACAGATGCAGAACACTGCCATCTGAAGAGAGGGGGGAGAGAAAAAACAATTCGATTTCTGGTACTCAGTAATTACTGTACTCAGAAAGCATGCTGTATTACAAACTACATTAAACTATCATATAGTGCAAGTGTTGAGAAAGCAATTCTAAAGTTCATTATCTGGAGAAGTTTAACTCATTATACTCAGTTTAAATGAAACTAAATTAAAGCTGTTCTTTTGAAGTTGTTAGCTACAAGTTAATAACAAAAAGGAGCTAATTGCATTAAACCTACTAAATGGGGAAATACCTTTTTAATTACATAAAGTGGAAAGAAAAAGTCTGTGAATCCTTTGGAATTAACAACACACAATTATAATCTTTCATGTCTTTATTGAATACATCTCGTTAAACATTCACAATGCTGTGGAAAAAGTAAGTGAACCCTTGGATTTAATAGCTGGTCGATCCTCCTTTGGCAGCAATAACCTCAACCAAGCATTTCCGGTAGCTGCGGATTAGACCTGATCAATGTTCAGAAGAAATTTTGGAGCATTCTTCCTTACAGAACTGCTTCAGTTCATCCATATTCTTAGGATGTCTGGTGTGAACGTCTCTCTTGAGGTCATTCCACAGCATCTCTATTGGGTTAAGGTCTAAGGTCTGGGCTCTGACTGGGACTCTCCAAAAGGTGAATTTTCTTTTTTAAAGCCATTCTGTAGTGGAGTTACTTCGATGTTTAGGGTCATTGTCCTGCTGCATCACCAAACTTCTATTGAGCTTCAGCCGGCACACAGCCACCCTGACATTATCCTGTAGGACATCTTGATAAACTTGGGAACTAATTTTTTCCTCGATGATGGCAAGCGGTCCAGGCCCCGTAGCAGCAAAGCAGCCCCAAATCATGATTCTCCCTCCACCGTACTTCACCATTGGGATGATGTCTTCATGTTGGTATGCGGTGCCCTTTTTATGCCATACATAGTGCTGTATGTTCTTCCCAAACAATTCAACCTTAGTTTCATCAGTCCACAAAACATTTTCCCAGCAGCGTTGTGGAGCGTCAAGGTGGTCTCTGACAAATTTCAGGCATGCAGCGGCTTCCTTCGTGGTGTCCTGCCATGGACACCATGTCTCTTTAATGTTTTCTGTATAGTAGACTCATGAACAGAGATGTTAACCAGTTCCAATGATTCCTTTAAGTCTTTAGCTGTCACTCTAGGGATCTTTTTTTACCTCATTAAGCAGTCTATGGTGTACCATTTGAGTCATCTTGGCTGGACGGCCACTTCTAGAGAGAGTACCCATAGTACTAAATCGTCTCCATTTATAGACAATTTGTCTAACTGTGGACAGATGAATATCTAAGCTCTTCAATATAACTTTGTAACCCTTTTCAGCTTTATGCAAAGCAACAATTCTTGATCGTAGGTATTCTGAGATCTTTTTTGAGAGGCATGGTCCACGTCAGCAGATGCTTCTTGTGAATAGCACATTCAAAATATTTGAGGGCTTTTTATAAGTCAAAGTAGCTCTAACCCACACCTCCAATCTCGTTTCATTAATTGGAGGCCAAGTTTGCCAACTCCTGATCATTAGCCTAGGGGTTCACATACTTTTCCAACATACACTTTGCATGTTTGAATGATGTATTCAATATGTACAAGAAGAATACATGTGTGTAATTAAAACAGATTTTGTTCATTATTGTAATTTAGATGAAGATCAAATCAAATTTTAAAACAAATTTAAACAAATGCAGGTAATTCCAAAGGTTTCACATACTTTTTCTTGCCACTGTATGCATTATCATTTTTTTATTTATTTTAAATCATTATACTTAGTTTAAATTAAACTGAAGCTGCTATTTTGAAAAAGTTAATAACAAAAAGTAGCTAATTGCATAAAAACTGCTAGAGGGGTCATTATCTTTTAAATAACATATGATATTTTATGTTTTTTTTTTTTTTAAATGCAGTATTTATCTGGTACAAAAACAATGTGGATCTCAATTATCAAAGTGTAAACTCAATAAAAAAATAAATAAACACAACAACTAATTTATATAGCCCCTTACTGATCGAAAACATAAACAGTAGTATCTTGCAAAATATTTAATTTGCTACACAAATTTCAATATAAAATGGAACACAGGGACTTCCGGGAATACTATTAAGTAAAACAAAAAAGGAATCCACTACAAATGAATCATTTCCATAAAAGTTTTGTAGCATTTTTTCAAGCTAGTTTTAGTTAGTTACTACCCAACACTGATAGTGTAATAGGAAACAATAGGTCAGTTTTACACACCTTTACACTTGAGATCCACGCACAGTGAGAGAGGGTGACGTCTGAGCATCTCTTTACGTTTGTCATCCAGCTGAATGCCAACAGTCGCTCGCCGACGCTTCTGAATGGAGAAAGAGAAGAAACGAGAATTAACACACAAACTAAACTGCAAAAGAAAATGCATGAGAGAAGACGTATAAAGTGTCTGACTGTGTTCTGTTGCTCCTCTTCAGCATCTGAATCACTTTCATCATCTGAGACACAAACAGACACAAATAAGACTTCCCTAATTCCACAAACACAGACACGCAGACACGCAGACATGCAGTGGTACCTTGTGACTCCTCCGGTAGTCTGGAAAGGGCTTTGGCCTCATCCACATCCCCACTAATGTTTACAGACAGATTTTTGTCTATAACACACAATCACAATCCATTCTTAAAGATATAGTTCACCTTTCACTTTCACTGAATGGAGATGCAATGACAGTAATTGGTGACCGAGACGTACACATTCTACCGAACATCATCTTTTGTGTTCCACAGAAGAAAAAAAAAGTCAAACAGTAATGACAGAATTTTATATTTTGGGTTAACTATCACTTTAAATGTCTTACCACAGGCCTGTCCATAAGCACTTGCCTGGACCAACAGCACATAGAGAGGGGGAGGCAGGTGACGGGCCACATCTGCCTGCTTCTGCGTGTGCTCAAACGGCATCGACAGATACTCCTGCACTGGGAGAGACGCCTGAGAAAGTGAGAGATACTGTCAGTTTTACTAGTCTCAGATCGATTGCTCACAAAAATTATGTCTGATATACTACGTCAGATTTACATGCCCCTAAAGGTCACATTAACAAAGATAACGTGATTGGCCACTTTACATGTCAGTCAGACGGTCTCTTTCTGTCTAAGTGGGTGATTTGTGACCAGAATAAGCTGCAAAAGTCTGGCTATGTGTGACTAGATTTTTACCTGCATGATGTTCTGCAGCCCGGGCTGAAGGCTGTTTAGATACTCTCTCTTCTGCTCAATAGCTTTCTGGATTTTCTCCTTACTGGACAGAGACGTCTTATACTGTTCCGCCAACCTGATGAATGACACACACCATTAGAACAACACTGTTTATCGTATTCTGGTTAAGAACCATGAACAAATAATCATCCGATAATAATCTTCAACTATATCAGATTGCATAGTTTATATAAAAAGAAACAGCTGTATTCACCACAAAAACAATGAGGATTTCAATTAGGGTGACAGCAACAAAATTACACTTACACTAAATACAATGACGATGATTACAAGATGGTGCCGCAGATGGCAGCCTCGGTATGGAGCTCTCCAATTCTTTTGTTGTTTTTGTTTGTTTGTCCTGTGTTTAGTCATTTTTTTCCAATCAGTTTTACCAGGGATGAACTGCTGAACATACCAGACAATCGGGAGTTGCGGGAGTTTTCCTTGTTTATTCTGGTGAGTGTTTATATTCCACCAGAAGCGTGTGTGAGCGCAGCGCTGCAACAGTTGGCTGATCAGATCACGGACACGGAACAACAATACCTGGACTCAGTTATTATTATTCTCAGCGATTTTAACAAAGCCAACCTCACCCATGAACTGCCAAAATACAGACAATACTATATGCCCCACCAGAGACAGAAATATCTGCTATACACTGCTATACAACATTAAAGGATGCATATCGCTCTGTCTCTAGAGCAGCTTTGGGAATCTCTGATCACTGTCTGTTTCATCTTCTTCCGAACTACAGGCAGAAACTAAAATCTAAGGCTGTAGTAAGGAGTGTAAAGAGATGGACCAATGAGGCAGAGCTGGAACTACAAGCCTGCTTTGACTGCATTGACTGGAGTGTTTTTGAAGCTGCAGACACCAATCTGGACAAGCTCACAGATACTGTGACATCATATATCAGTTTCTGTGAGGATATGTGCATTCCTACTAGAACTTGTTTAACATTCAACAATGACAAACCATGGTTTACAGCAAAACTCAGTCAGCTTCGTCAGGCCAAAGAGGATGCTTACAGAAGTGGAGAAAATCTTGTACAATCAGGCCAGAAACACACTGACAAAAGAGATAAGAGTGGCTAAAAGAAGCTACTCTGAGAAGCTGAAAAACAAGTTTTCAGCTAACGACCCTGCATCAATGTGGAGAGGCCTGAAAGACATTACTAACTACAAGACACCATCCCCCAACATTGTAGGGAATCAGCAACTGGCTGACGAACTGAATGTGTTTTATTGTAGATTTGAAAAGCCCAGTCTCACACCCCACACCTGCTCTGACCTTCACCTCACACAAACATCAACACCCTCCTGCAACCACACTCCTCCCCCCTCCTGCTACTCCACCTGCACTTAAGTGAAGAGGATGTGTGCCGGGTCTTCCAGAAACAAAAGACAAGAAAAGCACTGGGCCCAGATGGTGTTTCGCACACTTGTCTAAAATCCTGTGCTGACCAGCTGGCCCCCATCTTCACACAGATCCTCAACAGATCACTGGAACAGTGTGAAGTTCCCTGCTGCTTTAAATGCTCCACAATCATCCCTGTCCCAAAGAAACCCAAAATCACAGGACTTAATGACTACAAACCCATCACTCTGACATCTGTGGTCATGAAATCATTTGAGAGACTGGTGTTGGCCCACATGAAGGACATCACTGGACCCTTTTTTGGATCCCTTTAAATTTGCTTAGAGCAAACAGGTCTGTGGATGATGCAGTCAACATGCGATTGCATCATATCCCGCAACATCTGGACAGACCAGGGACATATTCAAGGATTCTTTTTGTGGACTTCAGTTCGGCTTTCAACACCATCATCCCAGCTATTCTCTGGACAAAATTAAACCAACTCTCTGTTACCACCTCTATCTGTCAGTGGTTCACCAGCTTTCTGACAGATAGGCAGCAGTTAGTGAGACTGGGTAAATATAGTTCCAGCACCTGTACGATAAGTACTGGTGCCCCCCCAGGGATGTGTGCTCTCCCCACTACTCTTTTCCCTGTACACAAATGACTGCACGGCCAAGGACCCCTCTGTCGAGCTCCTAAAGTTAGCAGACGACACTACTACACTACTCATTTACAGATGTCATTGGCCTCATCCAGGATGACGATGAGTCTGCATACAGAAGGGAGGTTGAACAGCTGGCTGTCTGGTACAGTCAAAACAACCTGGAGCTGAACATGCTCAAATGATAGAGATGATAGTGGACTTTAGGAGGAACACCCCAACACTGACCCCGCTCACCATTCTGAACAGCACTGTGGCAGCAGTGGAGTCATTCAGGTTCCTGGGCACTACCATCTCACAGGACATGAAGTGGGAGTCCCACATTGACTCCATTGTGAAAAAGGCCCAGCAGAGGTTGTACTTCCTTCGCCAGCTGAGGAAGTTCAACCTACCACAGGCGCTGCTGATACAGTTCTACTCAACAGTCATTGAGTCTGTCCTCTGCACTTCAATAACTGTCTGGTTTGGTTCAGCTACGAATTCGGACATCAGAAGATTACAAAGGACAGTTCGGACTGCTGAGTGGATTATTGGTTGCCCCCTGCCCTCCCTTCAAGAACTGTACACTTCCAAAGTGAGGAAAAGGGCTGGAAAAATCACTCTGGACCCCACTCACCCAGCCCACTACCTTTTTGAACTGTTGCCTTCTGGCTGGTGCTACAGAGCTCTGAGCACCAGATCTGTCAGGCACAAGAAGTTTTTTTTTTCCCCTCAGGCTCTCCATCTCATGAACAGTTAAAACTGCCCCATTGAGCAATAATTATGTGCAATAACAGCTTAGTCTATTTATATTTATCCAACATATCCTACCTCTTCTGCCAGTACATTCCCTTGCACTATTTGTATATAACATATTTGTATTTGTACATATGTGTTTTATATATATATATATATATATATATATATATATATATATATATATATATATATATATATATATATATATATATTAGTCATATTGTGTATTTGTATATATACTTATATTTTCTATTCACTTTTTATTTTTAATCAATTTATTATCTCTGTCTTGTTGTTGTATTGTTTGTGCACTGGAAGTTTCTGTCATCAAGACACATTTTGTATGTGTAAGCATACTTGGCAATAAAGCTCATTCTGATTCTGAATAAAACCAAAAATATAATCGACACAAAAAACTAACTTTTAATGCCGCGCATGGACCTTTGGGAAAAACATTGTGATGATTCAAATGAATCCGTTTGTTTAATAAATTCATTCAAGTGAACAGATTCCCTAAAATAAATAAAATTTTAATCATTCTAGGTCTAAGAGTGTATTTGATTAGATTCATGAAAATGAATACGATTTTAATCGTTCAAGGTCTAAGAGAGGCAGAGTTCGGAATGGCATACTACCACACAGCTTTTACTATTTCTGCCATAGACAGACAAGGCAGAAGTAGTAATAGTATGGGTAGTATGCCATTCCGAACTCTGCATCTCTAAGTCCTAGAATCATCCAAGTTGAAAACATTTAGTTAAGTTAACAGTATCACTACTTTAGTTAGTTACTCTACACACCGTTATGTGCATTACCTCTTTCTCTGCTCCAGCTCCCAGTCCAGGCGGGCGAGTGTGAGATGGTGCTGGTCGTCCCGGGTGACGCAAGGGCGTGAGATCTCCGCTGGAGCTTCCTGGAAGAACTCCTCCTCACTGACCAGCTCGATATCCTCATGCTGAGACCTGACACACACACACACACATTAATATCTGCTCCATAACCATGGCATGTAATGTTCTATTTTAACAGGATCCTGTCCGTCACTCACTTAAACTCCAGACATTTGCCAATCTCTTTCTGCAGATGCATGACCTCATAGAGTAGATTCTGAAGCTGCAGGTGAAGAACATCCACTCGCTGCTTCGCCTGTGGACAGAGGGAGAGACAGAAAATTGCTGGTAATATGAATGTACAGTTATTGATCATGCCATTAAAGCACAAATAGAGAGAGAGTGTTTGAGCGTGTGTATTGGTATGTTTGAAATGGCATACTACCACCATTATTTTTCTGCATTATACCATACTACTTCTGCAGTGTGTATACTGGGTGCAAAATGCCAGTTTTCATTATGCATGACATACCTGGATGAACTAATACAGTGGCCAAAATGTGCAGTATACAGTGGAGTACAAATTAGATACCTGAACGCCACTTACTGAATTAAAAATGCAACTTAGTGAGGTCATGTGACGTAGGATAATACTGATTGTAACATTTATCGTTGCATACTGTGTAGTGTTCACTAAATAAGCAGCACTGAGTATAATCAGTGCAGCATGCAGTACGCTAGTACTGCATTCAAGAAATAGCTTGAGTGTGTATGTGCATACTGTTTCACATACTATTTTTGATGGCATTTAGTATATTCTGCACAGTATGCAGTGAGCCGAATGATAGCATTTCATTCTGCACATAGCATGTGCGTGTATCATTCATATGTTTGTCAATGCATACTGTTTAACATACTGTTTTTTTTTTTTTATACCATGCATTTTACAGTGCATACTGCACAGTATGCCATAAGGAGTACACTAGTATTACATTTTCAACATAGCCTGAATTTGTATGTTTATCATGCATACTGTATTGTGTTTCAGATACTACTTTTTAAAAAATCATGCAGTATACAGTATATACTGCAAAGTATGTAGTATGCTAGTATTTCATTCCGAACGAAGTCCAAGTGTGTATGTTTATTGTTGCATATTGCACACCGTTTCACATACTATTTAAGTATATTTTATATACTGAAAACTGTGCAGTGTGCAGAAAGTAGAACTCTAGTATTCCATTCTGAACATGCAATGTGTTTGCATTGTTTATACATTTGTTGTAGCCTACTGAATACTGTTTCACATACTATTTCTGTTGGTAAACAGTATATAATGCATAGTATGCAGCAAATAGAATGCTAGTATTCCATTCAGAACATAGCATGTGTGTGCATTTATTGTTTATACGTTAGTCATTGCATACTGCATACTGTTTTGCATACTATTTTCCTTGGTATATAGTATATATTGCACAATATCCATTATGTAGAATGCAAGTATTCCATTCTGAACATAGCATGTGTGTGTTTATTGTTTATAAATTTGTTGATGCATACTGTTTTGCATACTATTTTAATTGGCAGGTAGTATATACTGCACAGTATGCAGTAAGCCGAACGCTAGCATTCCATTCTAAACATAGGATGTGCGTGTTTATCGTTTATACAGTATGTTTCACATACTATTAAAAAGAAATACCAGGCACATTACAGTGTATACTGCACAGTATGTCATAAGCAGTACACTAGTATTCAATTTTGAACACAGCCTGTGTTTGTATGTTTTACATTTATATTTATATCCTTGCATACTGTTTCAGACATACAGTATATAAAGTATGCAGTTTGCTAGTTCCCATGTGTATTTACCTCATTTGTCTGATCCCGTCCTTTCTTCAGCCTCATGTGTTCCAGTCGGTTCAGTTTCTTCAGCGTAATGAAATGAACGGTGCTCTGTCTGCGTCTCTCCTCGATCTTAACGCTCTATAAAACATGACGCAGGTCAAAGGTCAGCTTCATTCCACTCAATGTCATTATCCTACATACAGAGACACAGCAAACTTGAAACTCACCCCATCTTTAGCACCGCCAGCTTTCAGCTCCTGGATTTCGGCCATCAGTTTGGCCAGAGCAGCACACGTGTTTTTATACAGCATATAATCCTGCTGTGGCTCTCTGCCCTCCAGCTCCACCTCCTCATTATACACACGCACATCCTGAGAGAAAACACACACATGCACTGAGCAGAGTGACTAGAGAGCAGCACATATACACACACCCTGCCTACCAGATAAACATGACCTGTGAGATAACACACCCCGATTCCTTACTTCCTATTGGGATGAAATTATAAAAGTATCTCAAAACCTTTTATAAACTCCAGTCACATTTAACCCCAAAATCCAATGTTTCTTTTTTTTTTTTTTTCCTTAAAGAAAATGAAACCTACTTTTAAGACCACTCTGATTTTGCTGCATTGTGACATTAAAAGATTACTCAAGTAGAGTGTAACTAGTTACATTGCAAAGATCTAATTATTAATTTTAACACCTTGCGTGCATGAATCATGTGCCTATGTCATCCTTTATACCCACTGTTACAGTGATAGTTTAAAAATGAAAATGATGATAACATTTATTCACCCTCATGTTCTAAACCAATATGACTTGGACACAATGAACACAATTAAGGAGCTGTTAGACAGAATTTTAGCCTCAGTCACCATTCACTTCCATTTGTTTGTCATTTTTTTAAAGTGAATGGTGACTGAGGATGTCAGTCGCTAACATTCTACCTAACACCTTGTTTTTGGTTCCAGAGAAGATGAAGACACAAAGGTTTGGAACAACGAGAGTGAGTATATGATGACAGAATGTTAATTTATGCTTAACAGATCGGGTTTGAATATTAGAAAAGTTTGGAAACGTTCCTAGCAAATATTACAGAAAGAAACTAAATGTCTCACAGGCAGTTGCACCGTATCTCGGTGTTTAGAAGCGTGTTTAGGCTTATTTTAGTTCAGAGCTTGTTCTCTGTTGTCCATAAGAAAAACACATTGCACGTGTGCTTTGTAACACATATGGCTGTAAGCCTGTGCTGCATTATCAAGCATGCGATCAGACGCGAGCGGTGCGGCACGATGCAACAAAAACAAACTGCTCCCATTATAATCAACGACGCTGTCTACAATAGATACGTCAGCATGACGTTGCAACATCGCTCGCGTCCATTGTAGACAGTGTGTAACATGGATTTATATGCACTGATGTACTGCAGCACTGATATAAGAAAATGTGTCATGTGAGATCAACAGAGCCCGTAGGTACACAATTATGCTGAAACTGACCATTACCATAACAAACATGCTCGTGTTATCATTATCACCAGAACTTACTGCAATGTGTTTTCTTAGCTGAATCCATAATTCTGTATGCTGAAATTCTCACTTGTTTAGTGTTGAATGAAGGCATCACATAAACGTAACTCTTCATTTTCACTGTGTGAAATTAAAAAAAAGTGCTTGTTTTGATCACTTACTGCTGTTGCTACAGTGATGAACTTGACTCGAGTGACAGAGCGCTGCTATAAAGTTCCGGTGCCATAAAAGTTCCATTCAAAAGTCTCTCAATAAAGTATGCATACTGATTAAAATCAGTAATGTAACAACAGAAACGTCCCCCATTGTAACGAATTTCACTTGAGTAAGAGTAAAAAATATCCACCATTAAATCTCCTCTTAAAAGTAGATTTTCTCCAAACAGTTACTCAAGTTAATGTAACAGAGTATATGTAGCGCATTACTGCCCACCTCTTCATTTTGGTCACATTTTACCTTTTTAAAAATCAATGTATTTAATCATTAAATATGATATTATATTGCATTATATTTTGTTAAATTTGTATTGTTTAATTGCATAATTTGTACTATTTACAGGTATTTACATTGATTTGTTGAACACGTTCTAAAAACCGGTACTGTCTCTTTAAGGAAATTCTGCATTTCTGTAAAGAGCGTCTGTAAATGAGCACGTTAATGAAAGAGACTCGAATGGCTTTATCTCATCTGTGCCATGCCTGATTAGAATAAAATGTTTATTTTTATGATCAACAACTGATTGTAAAGAACAGAAAGAGTATTGGCTGATGTTTTCAGATGGTCCCTTACCACACCCTCCACATTTTTAGCATGTTTTAGCTCAATGTGTGGACTTTTCAAACAGTCCCTTACCCGCCGCAGGCACGAATATCATCTTGAACGATTTCGCGGACCAGCTTAAATACGGGACAAATCGCATTGATTCGATAGGGAACGCATCATTTCATCTTTAAAAACGGGATGATCCCAAATTTTAAGGGACGGGTAAAAGATCGATCAATGGCTTTTGAGAATCGATATCAAATCGATCAAATGTAAAAAAAAAAAAAAAAAAAAAAAAAATTATAATAATATACACACACATATATATATATATATATATATATATTATATAAAAACGATTAATTGCAAAACCATTTCCCCCCCCGCATTACAGTAATGAAAATAATGTCAATGCAACATTTAAATTTGACTAAAAATGCTCCATTTTCATTATGCAAAATTAATTTCATACTTTTTATTTTTGTTTTTGAAGGGGAAATATGACCCAGACCTCATGAGAATATTGTGCACCAAGAATGTGTAAAATTGTCCTTTCACCCACATGTGCAACACAGAATTTGTGGGATGTTTGACAGCTGAAATAGAGATAGAGAGACAGAAACACAGAGAGGTCATTGAAACCTGATTCTTTAAGATGAGGTCCAGCTGGAAAAATGACCTACATACACATGCCACATGAGTCTCACATCAACATATGTGCTCACTGGAACGCATTACATCACTTACAGTTGTTGTCAGAAGTTTATATACACTTAGGTTGAACTCATTTTTTAACCACTCCACAGATTTAATATTAGCAAACTATAGTTTTGTCAAGTTGTTTAGGACATCTACTTTGAACATGAGTAATTTTTCCAACAATTATTTACAGACAAGTTTACATCCACCAAGTTAACTGTGCCTTTAAGCAGCTTGGAAAATTCCAGAAAATTATGTCAAGCCTTTAGACAATTAGCCAAATAGCTTCTGATTGGAGGTGTACCTGTGGATTTATTTTAAGGCCTACCTTCAAACTCGGTGCCTCTTTGCTTGACATCATGGGAAAATCAAAAGAAATCAACCAAGACCTCAGAAAAAAAATTGTGGCCCTCCACAAGTCTGGTTAATCCTTGGGAGCAATTTCAAAATGTACAAACAATAGTACTCAAGTATAAACACCATGGGACCACGCAGCCATCATACCGTTCAGGAAGGAGACGCATTCTGTCTCCTAGAGATGAACGTAGTTCGGTGCCAAAAGTGCAAATCAATCCCAGAACAACAGCAAAGGACCTTGTGAAGATGCTGGAGGTGACAGGTAGACAAGTATCTATATCCACAGTAAAATGAGTCCTATATTGACATAACCTGAAAGGCTGCTCAGTAAGGAAGAAGCCACTGCTCCAAAACCACCATAAAAAAGCCAGACTACAGTTTGCAAGTGCACATGGGGACAAAGATCTTACTTTTTGGAGAATTGTCCTCTGGTCTGATGAAACAAAATGTAACTTTTGCCACAATGACCATCGTTATGTTTAGAGGAAAAAGGGTGAGGTTTGCATGCCGCAGAACACCATCCCAACCGTGAAGCATGGGGGTGGCAGCATCATGTTGTGGGGGTGCTTTGCTGCAGGAGGGACTGATACACTTCATAAAATAGATGGCATCATGAGGAAGGAAAATGATGTGGATATATTGAAGCAACATCTCAAGACGTCAGTCAGGAAGTTAAAGCTCGGTTGCAAATGGGTCTTCCAAATGGGCAATGACCACAAGCATACCTCCAAAGTTGTGGCAAAATGGCTTAAGGAAAACAAAGTCAAGGTATTGGAGTGGCCATCACAAAGCCCTGACCTCAGTCCGATAGACAATTTGTGGGCAGAACTGAAAAAGCATGTGCGAGCAAGGAGGTCTACAAACCTGACTCAGTTACACCAGTTCTGTCTGGAGGAATGGGCCAAAATTCCAGAAACTTATTGTGAGAAGCTTGTGGAAGGCTACCCAAAATGTTTGACCCAAGTTAAACAATTTAAAGGCAATGCTACCAAATACTAACAAAGTGTATGTAAACTTCTGACCCACTGGGAATGTGATGAAAGAAATAAAAGCTGAAATAAATCATTCTCTCTACTATTATTCTGACATTTCACATTCTTAAAATAAAGTAGTGATCCTAAATGTCACACGATTAAATGTCAAGAATTCTGAAAAACTGAGTTTAAATGTATATGGCTAAGGTGTATGTAAACTTCTGACTTCAACTGTATCTGAACACAACTCACGAAAGAAAGATCTTAATCCTGTGAAACATGTTGGCATGTACCTGAACCTGCCTCACCCTGACCTTCCTGAATGTGGCATGTGAATTGACTACACTCTGGATGCAAGAAAGAGTTAGTGGAATGTTCTACTGAAATAATGACACAAGCATCAACACAAACTGATTGAAAACTTCAGTGTATTTCAGATGTGTGTGATATTACAACAACTCACCTGATCACCCTCTCCTCTACCCTGTTTGGTCTCTGGAGTTCCTCCTTCATTTCGGATCATCTTTGGCTTTCTCTTCTTCACAGCGTCAGAGGACATGACTGAAATATGAAACAGAAATCAGATTGATTATAAAACCATAACAAAAGCCCTGGTTTTACTACAGCGGCTGTAACACATACACACACACACTACAATTAAAGGTGTGACGTCATTTCGACCAAAATCTGAGTTAATTTGGGTACGAGGAACTTCATTAAAGCTCAGAAAACATATTTAACATCAACAAGTTAATGCCTCATGACTTTTCCTAATCCAATGTGAACTGACTATAAATCAAATTCTATGTAATGCAAAAGTACTCCATCAGAAACTTTACATCTACATGGAGTCACTCAGGCTAGTAAAACATCAATAATTGCAATGCATTTTCACAGGCTATGACTTTCTGACTGGTGTGCACACTGTAGCAGTACTCTTCTTTCAGTTTTCTTATCAAGTTTTATGATAAAACAGAGAGTTAAATAGTCAATAATATCAGCCTACTTGGTTTTCTGTAGTCAGACAAACAAATGATAAGAATGAGAATGGAAAATAAATGAATAATTTGAAAATGACAATTACTTTTACACATAAACCACGTTAAATATTTTAAATATTGACTAGAGAGTGTCTAAATTAAGCAGTAGTTTTGTAAACAATATAAACTGAACTGAATTTGACCAACTAGCCTGTTAGCTTCTTGCTAAAGTAACTACAGATTAATTTAAACGCAGCAACTTCACCATGCTGAGTTTATATATAGATGCACCGATAAGTCTGTATGGATAAAATCTTACCTTTCGATCGCCTTTATTAAATTTTATGTCTCTGAATAAGATTTAAAAATCCTGAGATGACCTCATTTAAACAGCAGGATTGAGCAGGAAGTTGAGTCGGAAACGAACAACACTTCCGCTTCTGCTTTACAAAATAAATGTTCGCTAAACGGTTACGCAATAGTTGAAATTCAAATCTTATTTATTTTTTATAAACTACACTTTTTAAACCCATAACACCATTTACATTGTATGTACACAGCCAGGATAAATTTTATTAAAGTTGTGAAAAATTATAAAATATTTTTGGGAGTAAACTGACAGTAATTCAGCAGTAACAAACAAATGTGATTTTCAGTAATCAATACTGCGTTCAGTTTGAGTTATTTTGACTCAAATATGATTTTTGTAAGAAACGTGTGACAAAGGTTTAATTAACCCTTCTGCGTCAATTTTAAAAAGTTAAAAACATCAAAAAACTGCCATAATAAAAGTATATATTAATATTATTTTCCACTTTCACTGACGAAGATTTTTTTAACCAACATCAGTCCTGATCAAAACTACCAAATATTCATTCATTTTCAAGATTTTAACCCTTTAAATGCCAGTTTGTTTATATAATGCCACCGTTGTTTTACACACACACACACACACACACACACACACACACACACATTTCTCAATACACACATACAAAACACACTCTGACATCCATACCAACACACCCACACAATTTTAGCTGCATCATTTATTCAATTGGCCTGCAGTGCTCTATAATACAGAAAACAGAAAAAAAGCATGTATTTGCTCCATAGGCTAAACATGATAAAAATGGTGCCATCTGGTGGAAAATATAAAAAATGTAAATTTTGAAGCAAGGGCTCTGGAATGAAAGCATAATATCATAGAATTCATGATTTTATGCTTTAATGACACTGGGATCAAATATTGCAGTTTTAATGGGTTTCAATGGGGACATTTTTGTCCTGAAGGTCCTGAGTGTTACTATTTTGTGTACACAGTGTATTACAGGAACTGAGGTTGAAATATCAAAATTCCTCAAAAATACACACCTTTGGCAAAAATGTATGCCGTTGGAATTAACACAGCCAAAATGATCCAAAAAAAAAAAAAAAAAAAAAATATCCAGAAGGTCGCACAAGGGTTAATCAGTGTTCATGTTAATTTATGTAGTATCCTTCTCGTGGTGTGTGGGTTTCCGTTTTAGGGCTTTTATTTTGTAATCTGCCCTGACGGAAAGCCCACCTGAGGAAGTTGCTTGCGTCGCCTTAGCAAATATTTCAATTTAGCAATATTTGTCATTTTCTTTACATATATAATATCTCCAACATTTCAAGCTACTCAGTTTAACGTCTCTACGCGCTGGTTAAATGAACGTCATTAGAGGTAAGCGGCGGGGTAAACTTTAATCCATTCCATATGTCAAAGCAAGTATACACTAGAGACCGGGTTTTAAATATTGATCACACTTTTAACTTACATTATGAGTTCACAAATGCATCAGTTTAATTATCAGATGTGTTCTGCTGAAAAATGGGCTATGTTTTCAATAGTTTATTAGCATACTACTCTTACTATTTCTGCAGTATGCAAGTATTCAGTATGCATTTGGTGCCCGGATGATTACTACAATAGACCAATCCCATTGTTTACAAAAATTTCAGCGCGTGCGCAGTAGAAAGCCAGCAGAATGCTGTGTTAGATTTGACACATTAGACGAGAGCGGGGTCAGAAATTAAGGGGTAAAAATTGAAATATAGTGTGGGGGTAAACAATGTCCTTGTAGCAAAAAGTTTATTTTATTTGTAACATCTAAAAATAGCTCTTAATATTCTATTATACTCCTAGTTGTTCATATTATGGCATAAAATATTAGTTGATGTTGATTTAATTCTTAGGGTAAGAGGTAATAAACTCTCAATCTTCAGAATTTATATTAATTAAATTTACATATTTTGACCAGTGCCCCTTAAAAAACAAATCTAGGGGGAAATATTGCCCTTTAATGTAAAAGTTAAATTCTGACACCATTTTTAAATATTTCCTTGTACTGCTTATATTGTTTTGATTGAAAAGTTAAAAAACGTAGTAAATATACAGTATAGAATAGTAGTATTCCATTCTGAACATGGCTATGAAATATTCTGCATGGTTTACACCTTACAGGAGGTGCCATCACACCTGGTTCATTATGGGTCAGTGGAGGCCTCTGTCTAACCTGCGACATCAGCTGTCTCGACACCCTCCTGTTGTTGTGTTCTTCCTGTGTCTGCTCATTCTCTCCATAACCTTTGTCTGCATTGGACTTTACACTCAGTATCATGACATCAAGAACCCTGACATAAGCTTAGTGAGTATGCTGTAATGATCTGTTGCTTCTATAAAGAGTCTTTGCACTTTGTTACAGACTAACTTGTGTGCTTGTTTTTAGGACTGGAACCAGGTTCTGGGTTCTGTTGCTGGTTTCAAGTTCTGCACAAATCTGAATGATACAGCCCAGCTGGAGGAAGACTCTCCTCGAATGGTGGAGCATGCAGACAGAACTGCAGCAAATGTTTCCATGAGCACCACTCATGTTTCCTTTCAAGTACCACTGGTGCTTTTAGGGGACGTCCCAGCTGAGAGTATCATATGTGCAACAATGTTGGGCAGCCAGCTGGGCATGAAAGGTTTGTTTTAGTTTAGGCTGGTGTCCTAATATTGCTGTTTACTTTAATTCTGACACATTCTTCCATATTATAGGAGCTGCAGCAAAAACATCTGTGAACATATCTCTACTCCTGCAGACTGATGTTCTGAACTCAAACTCAAAAGGGGTGTCTGGACCAAATACCTTAAATACCCAAACTCCTGCTAGGACACAGACCCGACCAATGCTGACCTGTCTTCAGATCACTGCCCTCACCTATGTTCTCCCTCAAACTCAGTGAGAAGCCAGTACTTATATACAAACCCAGTGTCTCCTGCAACGCTATGAAGGAACCGCGTTGTGTCACTGATATACATTAGCTGAGTTGTGAATCGTACTGTTTGTGGCGAGAGTGAAAGGTCACCCGGTCGGGTGCCGTGAAATAATAAATTGACAGTTAATAGTCAACCGAAGTTTCTTTGGTGTTGTTCTCATTGACTTCACACAAAAATGAACAGTGCAATGTGTTGTCCAATTTGTGAGCGAATTGCTCAATTGGTGCGGTTCTTTTTAATGAATCAGTCCAACCGATTGGCAAATCAGTCTAAATATAGCACAACAGTGCACGCCCACTTTTTCAGCAGTCTGGGTTTCCGGAAGTATTTTACCCATTCATTTTTTGCAGTCTTTTCATAACATCCTCCATAAAAGAGTTGAAATCCATGAACCAAACCAACTAGCTCCAGGTTGAATCACATTACAAACTTCGCTTTGAGACAGAAAGTATTTGAAAAAAAAAAAAAAGAGATACAAGACTGTCTACTTACCATCTTTGACGAGGGCAGGAACTACAATCCCATGAAGCATTGCGAATGACGTAATTAATAAAAAATGATGGGAATATATAGAACTATTGATTATCGGGGGGCCTGGGTAGCTCAGCGAGTATTGACGCTGACTACCACCCTTGGAGTCGCGAGTTTGAATCCAGGGTGTGCTGAGTGATCCAGCCAGGTCTCCTAAGCAACCAAATTGGCCCGGTTGCTATGAAGGGTAGAGTCACATGGGGTAACCTCCTCGTGGTTGCGATTAGTGGTTCTCGCTCTCAATGGGGCGCAGAGTAGCGAAGAGTAGCATGAGCCTCCTCATGCTGTGAGTAACTACTGAGACTTGTCCTCCGCCACCCGGATTGAGGGGAGTAACCATGCCACCACGAGGACCTAGTAAGTAGTGGGAATTGGGCATTCCAAATTGGGAGAAAAGGGGATAAATTAAAAAACTATTGATTATTAATTGCGTCATTCACAGTACATTATGGAGTGGGCTGTCAATTCTGGGCTCATTTCGCAGGGTTTCTTGAAGTTGATGGAAACCCAGCTAACGAAAATCAATTTGTCTATGGAAAAAATGTATGTGATTTTAACTTCTAGGACCAGACTGTTGCACTCTATTGATCAGACAACTCACTGCCTCACCGAAGGGTTTTTCTGCACACCGGTCCGTCTCATGCACAGTCTAGCGCTCAGCCTTTCAAAGTATACTCTTGACTGTGGGCTCGTACGTACGCGTTCAGTGCACGATAACTACAACTGCTTTGTGATACTCAATTTAGTGCAGTCAGTAGCAGGCACATGCACCAATGCCACGCATAGATGCACTGTCCTCATGTCTAGAACAACTGGGTTGCATGCAGGCAGTCCACACATACAGTGCTGATGATAAAAACTGCAAGACGTGCATTCCATCACTGGCGAACGCTCAGCCTTTTATAGTATTTTTTAAAGTACTTTTTTGACCACAAGGCCATACGGAGCATTCGACGCATACACTCTATGACTACTTTGTGATACTCTTTTAGCACAGTCAACGTCAGGCATATGCGCCAATGCCGCACAAAGATGCAGACTTTTCGTGTGTCTATTAAAACTGGGCTGCATTCGAACAGTCTCCATGTAATGTGCTTATGACAAAATTAGAATTTTTGACAACGAGCCCATACGGTGCATTCACACTACAACTACTTTGTGATAGTGTTTCAGTATGGTCAATGGCAGCCGCAGACAATGCACAAAGAGGTGGACCGTCCACATATTTATTAAAACTGGGCTGAATATGAACAGGCCATGTTTAATGTGCCAATGACCAAATTTGCGTCACACGCGTTGCTCTTCGCTCATTGAACAGCAGAGATCCATTAAGGCTTATACTTTGTTTTTCCGCATGTCGTTCCATCACAGGCGAGTGCTCAGCCTTTCATAGTATTTTTTAGTAGTAGTATAGTATTCTTCGATGCATGCACACTACAACTACTATGTGATACCCTTTTAGCGCAACTGTCCACGTGTCTATTAAAACTGGGTTGCACGCAAACAGTCCACGCGTACTGTGCTGTTGACGAAATTTTCGTCATGCGCACTGTGGGCTATACGCAGTGACATGCGGAACACTAAAGTATGCTTTGGTCTTTACCATTGTCAGTGCAAGGAAAAATGCAAATTTGTAAGGTTTTTTATTTTTCAACATAAAAATATGGTGCAAAAACAAAATCCTATATTAAACAATGCACAAAAAACAAATTTGACCAAATGTATTTATTTATTGCAGGCTACCCCCAGAATGCTCAGTTGCGGAGAACGTAGACATGAGTACTTCACCTGTCAGGACTGTTGCTGTAGAATCATTTAAGCACAATTCTCCACACTGCTTCAGCCTTCAGTTCACACCAGATCCACACCTGACCGTCATGCTCACTCCGGTACAAAACATGTGATACATTCCTACCCTATCCAGAACTATTCTATAGACATGGATAACCAACATCTACAGTAGGTAACCTCTCAAGTGTATTGCTTGATTAGGACGAGAAGTCTATGTGTAGCTATCACCTGTTACTGGTCAGTATTACACTGCTGGTTCTCTGTGTCCTGATGGGTCTCTGTGGAACTTTTTCCTCGTCGAAGTCACCACGTTCATACCATGGAAATGACCTTCTAAAGGTAGTAATTTGGGTTCTAAATTTTAGAGCTTACCAGTGATCTCTGTATGACTAAAAACCTCTCTTTGGTTTGCATCTTGCCTTGAAAATGAGTCCATCTTTATTGCATGGATAATTTACTAAAACATGTATTTAATCCATTTTATTAGTTTGTTATAAAATCAACTTTTTAAATTCACAGGAATCATTGCTGAGCCCCTGAGAAACATCTGCAGAAGATCCCCATCTGAGAGTGAGTCGATCTTGTCCAAAGAAATGCAACCAGTTGTGCAGATTGCATCCATTCGGTTCTGTACAGATCCAGATTGAGTATGTGTGTGTGACTGTATCTCATCTGTGCTTGCAACATTGTTATAATGTGTGAAATGATTATTAAGACCATAACCAGAGATTGATGATTATTATAATATAACTTTCCTCTAAGAGTAAGTTAGAAGATGTGCTTTGTTGATGTCCCCAAATAAAATACATCATATTAAATGTTAAGATAATTTGTTATTTTAGCTAGAAATAAAGTCCATTGTGCCATCTTGGCAATATTTAATGATGTCTATGCAGTGTTTATTACTGGTACATTAAACCGAACAGCTTGGAGGTATGTTAATATTCCATGAAAACCAATTTTATCTGGGGGAAGAGAAAAAAAATGCACACACACTTACCTTTTACAGACAGTATTCAAAAACAACCATTCATATAAACTGTTTCAGCAATTCTTAATTTTAACTTTGGTCCCCCCCATCAACATTGAATATTTGGTTCTTGACTACAAGTATTCTGTTTGAAGATGTACATTATGCTCCCCTTTTTTAAAGGAAAATTCCAGGTTTAATACAAGTTAAGCTCAATCGACAGAGTTTGTGGTATAACATTCATTCCTACAGAAATTAATTTTGACTTGTCCCTCCTTTTCTTTATAAAAAAAGTGAGGCATTAACAATGGAAGTGAATTGTCCGTAAACGATAAAATTATCACTATTTCAAAAGTATAGCCACAAGATGTAAACAGTATGCATGTTAACATGATATTAGTGTGATAAAATTGCTTACAAACCTTTTCGGTGTAAAGTTATATCCAATTTTAGGGGTAGGGTTAGGTGTAATAACCCTGTAATCCCGCAAAACCGACTGTCAAAAACTTTACAGCTCAAATAATACACAAAAGAATTAATGTAAGTGCTTTTATACAATTATAAGCTTAACATTTCTACCTTTAAACCCTCCAAAATTTGGCCCCATTCACTTCCATATTAAATGCCTCAGTGTAACCTTGATTTTTGCTTTCTTTAAAGTAGAGACGGGACGAGTTAAATTAATTTTTCTTGTAATCAAGGGCGTAGCCAGGAAATTACTTTTGGGTGGGCCAAGTTTTCGCGCCAATTTGATTTATTTTTTACCAATGTTTGCCTAACAACAGAGAAGTGGTGCATTCAAACAGTTCTTTCACACTTTCAGAAACTAGAATTTATGCATTTTTTAAAACAGTTTTATAAATGAAGTCAAAGAATAATATCAAATGTTCTGGGTGAGACTGGGTTTAATTTGGGTGGACCCAGGCCCACCCCGGCCCACCCTTTGCTATGCCACTGCTTGTAATTGACATTATGCCACAAATGCTGTCGATTGAGCTTAATTTATTGAACCTGGAATATTTCTTTTAAAAAAAAGGGTGCAACTGAAATTTTATAGAAATGCTGTAAGTTTGCACATTGCACAGAATCACACAAATACATGCATACATCAGTAAACCAACTTATCTCGCTGAACTCGTTTGCATTCATGCTCTGTACTATTTTAATATTTCATAAATGCTGTAGTATCACTGTTACCTTATATCAGATTTTAAAAAGAAATTGCGCCATGGCAATTTATCGATAATCTGTACTGCAGCACGTTTCTCTCCCCGCGTTTTTCCTCGCCACATTTCTTCAATGGCTAGTCAATTCACTTCCTGATTTGAGTTGAGTGACGGCAGCTTCAACTAATCAAACGCGCGGAATGAAGCGGTAAGTTTGTATGATTGGCTGCGCGCTGTATGGTGGGCGGGTCTTAACAGCTCGTGTTTTCTTCGAGGGGGGAAAGCGCTGTTGGAGCGTTTCGCGGCCTTGAATCTACTTTATAGGAATGAAAAAGGAATAAACACAAGTTTGTTTCGTACTTTTCCATGCAACAGGCAGAAAACGTTGGATAAAGCACAAAACGGAGGTCACGGGATGGTTAAATGGTTTGCATTATTGAAATCACATGTACTGCTTGTGTAACTACAAAGGCTGTTGCATTTGTTAATGCAGACGGTTGTTTATGGACAGGCCGCAGTTATTAGACCAATGCTTTACTGCATGAACCAGGAGATTTGTGAGTGTTTTGTGAGTCAAAATATTAGCAGCTCCATAGTCTTTGCTGTTGTATATGGATCTGAAGCGCCTGGCAGCATTAGGTGGCCTTGGATGTATGGATTTGCGGAGAAATGCACACGCATACAGTTAAAAGACAGACATTAAATGTCCCTCAGAGACTTCCCACTCATCATCTCACCTGTCTGCTTCATTATTTTGGCTAGACGAGGAATATTCTGTTTAATTTTATAATGCAAAGTCGTTGCATGCTCCACAAATGCATCCACACCAAAGGCATTTGCTTCCAATAAGAAAGGATATCACAAATCTTAAAGAAACAGTTTGATTTTTGTAAATCATTTTTTAAAAATGTAAATAAAGTTTGTGACTAGGTAATTCTGTAAAAAGAGGTCATATAAAGTACATATTGGCACGTTTTCAAGTTTAGGCTATGTTTGGATTTGCATACTACTCTTACTATTTCATGTATACTGGGCGTAGCATGCTAATTATCTGTATGCATGGTGGTACATTACCGTAGTAGAGTTCAGAATGGCATACTACCATACTACTTTTACTAGTTCTGGCGTATCTGTATATGACCGAGTAGTATGCCATTTTGTACTACCATACTACTCTTACTAGTTCTGGCAC
This sequence comes from Myxocyprinus asiaticus, assembly GCF_019703515.2. Lineage (NCBI taxonomy): Eukaryota > Metazoa > Chordata > Actinopteri > Cypriniformes > Catostomidae > Myxocyprinus > Myxocyprinus asiaticus. Next base: position 3,966,976 of record NC_059389.1, on the reverse strand, counting down.
ATCTGTATATGACCGAGTAGTATGCCATTCTGTACTACCATACTACTCTTACTAGTTCTGCCGTATCTGTATATGACCGAGTAGTATGCCATTCTGTACTAACATACTACTCTTACTAGTTCTGGCATATCTGTTTATGACCGAGTAGTATGCCATTCTGAACTCAGTTGACCACTTTTGTCAGGATGAGCTTGAATCGAAGCACACTGCATGGAGTACTGTATCCCACAATGCAGTGTACTTGACCTGACCTTCCATTTCCAGTGTGACAAGTGAACTGGAACTGTGGCCACAATTTTTAAGAGCTCTATTTTGACTCATTATTTGATTGGGTGGACAAAAGTTAAAAGGCGTGGTCATCTATATCGTACACCTTCGCACGATGAAATTCCGCAGGCGAAGTGGGAATCTGCGCGATTGTGAATTTCGCGCAATGGACTTCCGGTGGCAAAGAATTTCTGCTCGCTGTTTTTACATGGCGTTCAAGTTTGATTAATTTTGACAGGTGAATTTGTTTAAAGTGCAGCATTAAAAAGAGGCTTTTTGCTGGTTTCACACATGCACAACACCAACCTACACCATCTTCGCTTGTGGAATGTCGCAGTGCAAAGTTAACGAGACTGCCCCTTAGCAAAGTTTTACTCTAAATTTAATTTAAAAATGGCACATGACCAAATTATTCCAAGATAACTGAACGACATGAGTGTAACGTAATGACGTCATGTGACAACAATGTAGCATACTACCGTTTGAAACGTTTAGCATTGCTTACTTTATCACGTACTATTTTTAGAAATAGTAGGCAGTATGCAGTAAATACTTCCCAGGATTCAGTTGGTTTTCCATTCCGAACACGGCCTAAGGCTAAATCCATAATAAAATGTTTTTGTTTGAAAACGTATTCATTTCGCTCCACACTAGAACAGTGGTTTTCTCCTCCAAAAACGGAGACTTTCAAAAACGCGTAGAAAATTGAAAACAGAGGTTCCAAACTTAACAGATTAGTATGAACTTCACCTTTTCCAATGGGCTGGTCATCAGGTAATACTGGTCAACAGGAATATCAGCATTCTTCATTAAAACTATGTGCATGTTTGTGTGTTTTGTTGTTTTATAGGTGTTGAGAAATCACGCATGATTTTAAGTGTATGGAGAGAATGTAGAGGAGAGACGTGAATACAATCAGCTTCTGATTTTTTATAAATTTCATTTCTTTGAGACGATGGCCTACCCATATTATAGCTCACTAAACCGGGCTCAGCTCACCTTTGAATATCTGCACACAAACTCGTAAGTACCCATGTTTTTGCCTTTGTGTGTGAGGATTGAGATTGAGCTTGATAGGACTGCGTCTTAAATGACATTGTTTTGTTGTTGTTGTTGTTGTTGTTGTTGTTGTTTTTTATATATTTCACTGAAAAACATGTACCCCAAAGTTTATGGGGTAATAATAATAATAATAATAAAAAGTATATTCTTATTTCAACTTTGCTCGATGGGTTGGGTTGTTTTTGCACAGTGGTTTTCGGACCATTCCTATTACAGACATTTCCTGAAACTGGATACATAATACCACAAGCATTGGTGGAAGAATACCTACTGTATACTTGGTTTGAAATAATAACAGCTTTGGTGCCGTTTGAAGTGATTAGATCAGGGGTCTCAGAACTACTGGCCCACAGGCCAAATTCAGCATCAAAAATAGTTTTAGACAGTCCTTAACTGTTAATAGAGGTATGAAGAAAGTGGCAATAACGGATGTATAACATTTAAAATGCATGCATTTTTCTTGTATGCACGCCAGCACACTTTTTTTACTCGACTGTTTATTTTATTGCCAACAGGACAACCCACGAGTTTCTATTTGGAGCTTTGGCCGAACTCGTGGATAACTCGAGGTATAAACATTGTGTTTTACATCAATGATTTCACATGTAGTAGAAGACATTTAAGAATCATTAAAATTATTTGCAGTATTAAAGTGAACTGAACATCCACTCCATTTTTTGTCTACAGAGACGCAAACGCCACACGGATAGACATCTACACAGGTTGGATACCGTAATGTACAAAATAGTTAATTCTGATCATTTCAACATTGGCTTTAAACATATTAATTTTGTTGTAATTGTACAATGACTTAAAAGATTGCTAAACACATCCTCATGCTGTCGATTTTTCTTAAATTTCCATCTTACCGTAGTAAATTGTTAATAATCATTTGTTACGACCAATCAGAGAAGAGACCAGACCTGAGAGGCGGGTTTATGCTCTGTTTCCTTGACGATGGCACTGGAATGGAACCCAGTGAGTAAAGCAAAGAAAATGAAACCTATCGTTCCAAAAACGCAACCAGATTTCATACCCAGTGCAGTTTTTGTACCTCAGTGACGACAACAGAACTGTTTTGAATAGGTGAAGCCACGCACGTTATCCAGTTCGGCAAATCGAGCAAACGGTTCCCAGAGTCTACTCACATTGGCCAATATGGAAATGGGTTAAAGTCGTAAGTATCATTACTCTTTTATCGATACAATCGGGAACTGCCTTCGTATACTTTGGTCAGGGTACTCAGCATATTTAATTTTTCGTGTTTAAAAATGAAGGTTGTGAGAGAGAGACTAACCATCCGCTCAATGGTTTGTGCTTCTTGATTGTATTATCTAGATTTTAATGTTTTTGGAATGCCGTATTTCATCCCTCATGACCTTGTTTTCATTCATGAAAAAAGAAATTTGCCGTCAACCCTTTATAAGAACTATTCCATAAATCATTGGTTATTTTTTAGTCACTATTTAGTTTTTTTTATAGATGAACATCTTGGTCTTTTTCTTAGGGGTTCAATGCGTATTGGGAAGGACTTCATCCTCTTCACCAAAAAAGACGACAAATTAACATGTTTGTTTTTGTCACGAACATTTCATGAAGAAGAGGGTCTGGACGAGGTAGGATGTTAAGGCCGAAACATACTCTACGCAAGTATGTGAACTCAGAAGCTTGAAGCTCTGTGTGTAGTTGCGTTCCAAAATGTGTCGGAGTGCAATTCATAACAACGCAATTACGCGATGCATTCTCAACATTGCCACAAGGGGTGCTATAGCGAGATTATAGAGTTTTCTCTTTCAAGTCAACTACTGTCATGGCGGAGCAACAGTTTGAAGAGAATATAGTTAAGCAAGTAAGTTGAAGTCAGTATATTTAAAGCAATATACCTGAATTATAACACCCAGTTTAATGGCTCAAACTTTTGAAGGTAACTCTATCGCCCCCTTGAGTTACCGCCAAAGCAATGCAAAAACGCACATTATGAATAGTATGTTCAACCAGACCGCACGTTGGCCAAGCATTTGCATCTGCGTATTTGTGTAAAGTGTGTTTCTGGCTTTAATCTTTGGTTTAGAAACACACAAATACACTCATTCTGAGATTAGAGCAGCATTTCTAAATATTTTATTTGCCTATTGTAGGTGATTGTTCCATTGCCCAGTTGGGATGCGAAGACCCAGCAGCCTCTGACTCAAGACTCTGAGAAATACGCGATCGAGACCGAACTGATCTTTAAGTACTCTCCCTTTAAGAATGAAGAGCAGCTATTTCGGCAGTTCAAGAAGATTGAGGGACCCAGTGGTTAGTTGCACAACATGCCCCGTGTTTATGGTTAACCATATTAGACATTCTGCTCAATGTCTTGTGATTAGTAGGGATGATAAATCTGAGTGTGTACATGTGTATTTAGGCACTTTAGTTGTAGTTTACAATCTGAAGCTGATGGATAACAGAGAGCCAGAGTTGGATGTGGAAACGGACCACCAGGATATTCTAATGGCCGGGACACCCGTAGAGGGAGTGTAAGTTATTTTACAGTTTTTTCTAGACTGCAAAAGGTGGCAGAAATCCTACAGTGAGCATTCGACTTTACTAGTTCAGAGAGCTGGAGTGACATTAAGTGGAGGGGTTTTGGTGATGCTTACGCTTGTGTGTTTGTGTTGTAAACAGGAAGCCGGAGAGAAGGTCCTTCCGTGCGTATGCTGCTGTCCTTTACATCGACCCTAGAATGAGGATCTTTATCCAGGGTCACAAAGTCAGAACCAAGAGATTGTCCTGCTGCCTATATAATCCTAGGTATACACCTTAAGAAATACCTACCTTTGAGATAGTTGCGAAAAATCCCAAATATAAAATATAAGGACATATAAAAACCAATGACAAATATATACACTCATTTTAGCAACACAACCTGTTTTCTTGACTTTCAGGATGTACAAATACACATCAACACGCTTTAAAACCCGCGCTGAGCAGGAGGTGAAGAAGGCGGATCACCTCGCAAAACTTGGTGAGTTTTACACCAGTCCACAGAAACAGCCTAAACAGGACTAGAATCCCGGGTTAAGAGAAGTTGACCGGATTTGTGGGTTTTGACGACATTTCTTTTATCAAACCATTTCTGCTTTCAATCTATGCAAATACAGAACTGCAACGTTTTGACAGAGGATATAATTGCTCATGTCCATACGCACACACAGGCCTCCAGGAATGTTTATAAATGAAGCAATGATCTTTTGAACCCTTTCCTTGATTCAAATTGTAATGGAAAATGTAGTTTATTTCAGCCTGGATTCTTAGTGAAGTGAGAACTCCCTCACTCATTTCTTGTTTCTGTTTTTTGTATGTTTTTGTGACTTTATCTCTAGCTGAGGAGAAGGCGAGGGAGTCCGAGAGTAAAGCTCGTGCTCTGGAGTTAAAACTTGGTGATGATTTATCCAAAGAGGCCAGGGTAAGATCCCATAACCACCCAAACACACTCCAAACCCTTCGTTGTGTGAAATTCAAGGCATTATCAAAATTCTTACCTGTTGGATAATATGGGGCAGTGGTTTGTAATAGCTTTCTGTTGTCATGCCTGAAAGAAAAATAATGATACAGTATACACCCTTTGATAATTGAACATCATTGGACAATTTGACAATATAAACGTCCTCTCACTTTCAACTGCTTTTATTTTCAGCAAACTTAACATGTGTAAATATTTGTATGAACATAAAAAGATTCAACAGCTAAGACATAAACTGAACAAGTCTCACAGACATGTGACTAACAGAAATTGAATAATGTGTCCCTGAAAAAAGGGGGGGTCAAAATCTAAAGTAACAGTCAGTATCTGGTGTGGCCACCAGCTGCATTAAGTACTGCAGTGCATCTCCTCCTCATGGACTGCACCAGATTTGCCAGTTCTTGCTGTGAGATGTTACTCCACTCTTCCACCAAGGCACTTGCAAGTTCCTGGACATTTTTGGGGGGAATGGCCCTAGCCCTCACCCTCTGATCCAACAGGTCCCAGAAGTGCTCAATGGGATTGAGATCCGGGCTCTTCGCTGGCCATGGCAGAACACTGACATTACTGTCTTGCAGGAGATCATGCACAGAACGAGCAGTATGGCTAGTGGCATTGTCATGCTGGAGGGTCATGTCAGGATGAGCCTGCAGGAAGGGTACCACATGAGGGAGGAGGAGGTCTTCCCTGTAACGCACAGTGTTGAGATTGCCTGCAATGACAACAAGCTCAGTCCGATGCTGCTGTGACACACCGCCCCAGACCATGACGGACCCTCAACCTCCAAATCGATCCCGCTCCAGAGTACAGGCCTCGGTGTAACGCTCATTCCTTCGATGATAAACGTGAGTCCGACCATCACCCCTGGTGAGACAAAATCGAGACTCGTCAGTGAAGAGCACTTTTTGCCAGTCCTGTCTGGTCCAGCGAAGGTGGGTTTGTGCCCATAGGTGATGTTGTTGCAGGTGATGTCTGATAAGGACCTGCCTTACAACAGGCCTACAAGCCCTCAGTCCAGCCTCTCTCAGCCTATTGCGGACAGTCTGAGCACTGATGGAGGGATTGTGCGTTCCTGGTGTAACTCAGGCAGTTGTTGTTGCCATCCTGTACCTGTCCTGCAGGTGTGATATTCGGATGTACTGATCCGGTGCAGGTGTTGTTACACGTGGTCTGCCACTGCGAGGATGATCAGCTGTCCTTCCTGTCTCCCTGTAGTGCTGTCTTAGGCGTCTCACAGTACGAACATTGCAATTTATTGCCCTGGCGACATCTGCAGTCCTCATGCCTCCATGCAGCATGCCTAAGGCACGTTCACGCAGATGAGCAGGGACCCTGGGCATCTTTCTTTTGGTGTTTTTCAGAGTCAGTAGAAAGGTCTCTTTAGTGTCCTTTAAGTTTTTATAACTGTGACCTTAATTGCCTACCGTCTGTAAGCTGTTAGTGTTTTAACGACCGTTCCACAGGTGCATGTTCATTAATTGTTTATGGTTCATTGAACAAACATGGAAAACATTGTTTAAACCCTTTACAATAAAGATCATAATAAAGTTATTTGGACAGTGTCCTGAAAAAGTTTATATATATACACTATATTGCCAAAAGTATTCGCTCACCCATCCAAATAATTGAATTCAGGTGTTCCAATCACTTCCATGGCCACAGGTGTATAAAATGAAGCACCTAGGCATGCAGACTGCTTCTACAAACATTTGTGAAAGAATGGGCCGCTCTCAGGAGCTCAGTGAATTCCAGCGTGGTACTGTGATAGGATGCCACCTGTGCAACAAGTCCAGTCGTGAAATTTCCTCACTACTAAATATTCCACAGTCAACTGTCAGTGGTATTATAACAAAGTGGAAGCCATTGGGAATGACAGCAACTCAGCCACGAAGTGGTAGACCACGTAAAATGACAGAGCGGGGTCAGCGGATGCTGAGGCGCATAGTGCGCAGAGGTTGCCAACTTTCTGCAGAGTCAATCGCTACAGACCTCCAAAGTTCATGTGGCCTTCAGATTAGCTCAAGAACAGTGCGTAGAGAGCTTCATGGAATGGATTTCCATGACCGAGCAGCTGCATCCAAGCCATACATCACCAAGTGCAATGCAAAGCGTTGGATGCAGTGGTGTAAAGCACGCCGCCACTGGACTCTAGAGCAGTGGAGACGCGTTCTCTGAAGTGACGAATCACGCTTCTCCATCTGGCAATCTGATGGATGAGTCTGGGTTTGGCGGTTGCCAGGAGAACGGTACTTGTCTGACTGCATTGTGCCAACTGTGAAGTTTGGTGGAGGGGGGATTATGGTGTGGGGTTGTTTTTCAGGAGCTGGGCTTGGCCCCTTAGTTCCAGTGAAAGGAACTCTGAATGCTTCAGCATACCAAGAGATTTTGGACAATTCCATGCTCCCAACTTTGTGGGAACAGTTTGGGGATGGCCCCTTCCTGTTCCAACATGACTGTGCACCAGTGCACAAAGCAAGGTCCATAAAGACATGGATGAGCGAGTTTGGTGTGGAAGAACTTGACTGGCCTGCACAGAGTCCTGACCTCAACCCGATAGAGCACCTTTGGGATGAATTAGAGCGAAGACTGCGAGCCAGGCCTTCTCGTCCAACATCAGTGTCTGACCTCACAAATGCACTTCTGGAAGAATGGTCAAAAATTTCCATAAACACACTCCTAAACCTTGTGGAAAGCCTTCCCAGAAGAGTTGAAGCTGTTATAGCTGCAAAGGGTGGGCCAACGTCATATTAAACCCTATGGATTAAGAATGGGATGTCACTTAAGTTCATATGCGTCTAAAGGCAGATGAGCGAATACTTTTGGCAATATAGTGTGTATATATATATATATATATATATATATGTTTATTTATTTTTACATTTCAATATATTTTGATGGTTAAGACTAGAGATCGGCCGATAATCGGTTTTGCTGAGGTTTTTAAATGATTTTTACACTTACAGTATATATTGTATTACCTATATTATTATTATTATTATTATTAAAATATTTATAGGCTAATGGTATTTTGTTTTTAATGTTGTATTGTAATGATTTTTTTTTTGTTACCATTGTGCATAATGGCATACATAAAACAATTGTTAAATATCGATACTGCATATCGGTTATTGGACATGTGAACAAAAATAATCGGTTTAATCTGTAATCGGTTGTAAAAAAAAAAAAAAATCAACATTGGTCCATCTCTATGATATGTAATTTAAAATATTAATTTATTTTGATGGTTAAGACTAAAAATCAACCGATAATCGGTTTTAACTGATATTTACGCTTCTATAATAACATATCGGTTATTGGATATAAAAACAATATGTAAACATAATGCGTATCGGTTGTAAAAAAAAAAAAAGAATTGATCTCTAGTTAAGAATTTCTAATCATGCGTCAAATAGAATAGTTCTGTCGAGTCTATGGAATTACTTTTGAAGTGACCTACAACACCAGCTTCTCTCTTAGTCCTGTTTTTTCCTTCAGAATTTATTTGAATACTTTATAAATCCCATGGAGAAATTTGCATATTCACCGCACTGCAGAACAACATTGCTGAACTATGCCAATGATCTTTCTGGATTCAGATGTACAGTTAACGGGGTTTTCTTTCTATGGATGATTCCAGGCCGCGCTAAGAAAAGCACAAGATTCGGCTGTGATGTTACGTGCAGAAGCTACCAGAAAACAAGCCATCCATGCATCCAAACAAAAGTAACAACACACTATTGAGTGTTTGAATTTAAAAGCCTTTCCATCTAATGTCTGATATTGTTTTTTATTGTCTTATTTGTGGTACTTAATATCATCTTTAGCCTAATATCCCTGTAAACACACTGATATTGACTATTGTAACTTTTTCTCTGATATCAGAGCTTTGAAGGAGCCTAAGGAGCTGAACTTTATCTTTGGCGTGAACATCGAAAGACGAGACCAGGACGGAATGTTTGTATACAACTGCAGCCGTCTCATTAAGATGTATGAGAAAACGGGACCGCAGCTGGAAGGAGGAATGTGAGCATAACATATACACACACACAGAGACGGCATCACTCAAACTGTAACATGTAACAACAGCATTAAAAATCACTGACATACCAGAGAATAGCTTATTTTGTGCAATGTAGATGGCCAGTGTATATATGTGTTTATCAGGGCATGTGGCGGTGTTGTAGGAGTGGTGGATGTTCCCTATCTAGTATTGGAACCAACACACAACAAGCAGGACTTTGCAGATGCTAAAGAATACAGACATTTACTTAGAGCCATGGGAGAATATCTCGCACAATACTGGAAGGACATTAGTATAGGTATAGTGTTTGTCTTTATGTTTTTGGTGGTCTCACTTGTTTGTTTGTGCATTCCAAAAGGGCAGACATCTCTAAAAATATAAATTTCCATTTTTAATGATTCATTTTTAATAGTTTACAGTCATTTTTTGTTGTTTATGTCTGTAATTCAACATTAGCTTTATTCAAATTTTATGAGATTGATAGTCAGTAATGTGACTAAAACAGCTTATAATGTAAATTGAACATTTCCTTCAACAGCTCAGAAAGGTATAGTGAAATTCTGGGATGAATTTGGTTATTTGTCGGCCAACTGGAACTCCGTCCCATCCAATGAACTTCGGTTTCGCCGACGGAGAGCCATGGAGATACCAGTCACCATCCAGTGTGGTATGAACATAAACAACGACTCAACACTTCACACCAGTTTCCTTTAGCATGCCTTAAACACATTTATAGATTTTGATCAAACCCCTTACCCTAAATACTTTATTTGTCCCGCACCGTTTGAGTTATGGACAAGAATGATACCTCGAATTGTGCGACTTAAGGAAAGGTTTGCTATTTTTTTTCTATGCAAATGGACTTAAGATTGTTGCCTGGTCGGCAATAAAATGGGCAAAAAAATGCCTTAGTTTTACATTGAAGAAGGAACACAAGCCATATCAAGAGACCAGAATTTAATATTGACTTCATATTGGGCTATTTTGACTTAGTTCCATAAGAAACCACTTTGCAACCACTAGAGCTAGACCGATATATCGGTTTTACCGATTAATCGGTGCTATAGTTGCTTTTTGGAACTGTCGGTTATCAGTAAAAATCTATGCCAGTAGTTGCCGATATTTGCATTTTGGAACTATCGGTTATTGGCAAAAATCTATGCCGATAGTTGCTGATATTTGCTTTTTGGAACTATCGGTTATTGGCAAAAATCTATGCCGATAGTTGCCGATATTTGCTTTTTGGAACTATCGGTTATTGGCAAAAAATCTATGCCGATAGTTGCCAATATTTGCTTTTTGGAACTATCGATTATTGGCAAAAAATCTATGCCGATAGTTGCCGATATTTGCTTTTTGGAACTATCGGTTATTGGCAAAAATCTATGCCGATAGTTGCCGATATTTGCTTTTTGGAACTATCGGTTATTGGCGTAAATCTATGCCGATAGTTGCCGGTATTTGCTTTTTGGAACTATCGGTTATTGGCAAAAATCTATGCCGATAGTTGCCGATATTTGCTTTTTGGAACTATTGGTTATTGGCAAAAAAAATCTATGCCGATAGTTGCCGATAGTTTTTTATTTATTTATTGTTATTGTTATTATTATTATTGTAGCTATTGCTATAGCTCTTGTAGCTATGTCTGTGCCCGTCAAAGAAAGAAAAGACTAAGAATTTTTTTTAAACAGTCTATAAAATGATTTTAAAAACTATCATTGATTAATCTGTTATCTGCATTTCAACCACCGTAGTTATCCGTTTCTGCAAAATTCACTATCTGTCACAATCGGTAAAGGTCATGATCACATCATCTTAGCATCATAATGGCAACTGTAGGAGCCATTGTATATAAATGTATGTGTAATGCATGTATTTTGGGCTGTCACCACAGGAGAGCAGTATATGCACAGAAAGGGGTATTATATCAGGTGTTCACACAGAGGTAGAAGGAGGCTTGGGTGGTGGGAACATACGGTTCTTACCATGCTCATGCTCATGCACATGCTAACAGACACAGCAACTCTAAGGTAAACTCTTGTAAATAATGTATATATTGTAAATATTTCAACTGTGTCAATAAATGGGAACACAACCCAAACGCATCTATAAAGCATGGACATTGGATTATAGGTGTGCGTAAAGAACACCCTTACACCCAAGCTGGCAGCTACAGTGGAAATAAAATTGAGGATAGCTGACACTACAGCAACTTCTGGAGAATTATGTAAAAATCTAATTTAATTCTTTCTCTTCCTGTAGATAAGTGTTTAAAGTGGCGGACATTGCCGTTTCAGATGGACGCCGTGGACAAACGTTACCCAGACAGTTGGGTGTGTCTCATGAATCCAGATGGAACTCAGGACAGGTTGAGAAACTAGACACCAGACAATGTCCAAGTGTGAATGGTTTTGTGGTTTCTTCCTTTCTCATTCTGTTTTTGTTTTCTTTACTGTTAGATGTGATGCCTCTGAGCAGAAGCAGAATTTGCCCATTGGTGTGTTGAAAAAAGACATCAAAACAACAGAGGACAAACAGAAAGATCTGTCTCAGAAGATCCGCCAACAGCAGGAAAAACTAGAAGCCCTGCAGGTCCCTATCTGTCTATCATCTCAGCTCTGTTCAAAGCCCCTCTGTGTCTCTTTAATATTAATTAATCCTTCATATCTCCTAATTTAGAAAACAACAACAATAAAATCTGCAGTAGATATAAAACAGCTCCCACCAGCAATCACAGCAAAACCCACAGAAGAGCGTACACCTCAGGTACTGTGTGTGTGTCTTATATATTTGTGAATGAATCTTAAGAAAACTTGTCCAGGTTACATTTCACACCAAAATGTTTTTTTTTTCTTTTTTTAGAAAATTAGGCCTGTTTATAGTACTATTAAGATTTGAGCATTATTCTAAAATCTTCATTACTATACAGTTACGTAATGTATTCATTTGGCAGATACAGTGGCAAGAAAAAGTATGTAAAGCCTTTAGAATTACCTGCATTTATGTATAAATTTGTCTGAAAATCTGGTTTGATCTTCGTTTGTTACAATAGTGAACAAACATTTTTTTTAACTAGTAACACATAAATTATTGTATTGTTCTTGTACATACTGAATACATCATTCAGACATTCACAGTGTAGATTGGAAAAAGTATGTAAACCCTTAGGCTAAAGACGTCAACAAAAGCTAATTAGAGTCAGGAGTTGGCAAACCTGGCATCCAATTAATGAAATGAGATTGGAGGTGTGGGTTAGAGCTATTTTGACTTATAAAAAGCAATTTACTGTTTTCAAGAAGCATCTGCTGACGTGGACCATGCCTCACAAAAAAGAGATCTCAGAAGATCTACGATCAAAGAATTGTTGCTTAGCATAAATCCTTAAAAAGGTTTCAAAGTTATCTCAAAGTGCTTAGATGTGCATCTGTCCACAGTTAGACAAATTGTCTATAAATGGAGATGATTTAGTACTGTGGGTACTCTCACTAGAAGTGGCCGTTCAGCCAAGATGACTCAAAGGGTACACGTCAGAATGCTCAATGTGGTAAAAACCCTAGAGTGACAGCTAAAGACTTGAAGGAATCATTGGAACTGGTTAACATCTCTGTTCATGAGTCTACTATACAGAAAACATTAAAGAGACATGGTGTCCATGGCAGGACACCACGAAGGAAGCCGCTGCTTTCCACCAAAATCATTGCTTGCGCACCTGATATTTGCCAAAGACCTCCTTGACACTCCTCAACACTACTGGGAAAATGTTTTGTGGACTGATGAAACAGGTTGAATTGTTTGGGAAGAACATACAGCACTCTGTATGGCGTAAAAAGGACACCGCATACCAACATGAAAACATCATCCCACCGGTGAAGTATGGTGGAGGGAGAATCATGATTTGGGGCTGCTTTGTTTCTTGGGGCCTGGACCATTTTCCATCATCAAGGATATCCTACAGGACAATTTCAGGGTGGCTGTGCACCAGCTGAAGCTCAGTAGAAGTTGGGTGATTCAGCAGGACAATGACCCTAAACATTGAAGTAACTCCACTACAGAATGACTTCAGAAAAAGAAAATTCACCTTTTGGAGTGTCCCAGTCAGAGCCCAGACCTTAACCCAATAGAGATGCTGTGGAATGACCTCAAAAGAGCCGTTCACATCAGATATCCTAAGAATATGTCTGAGCTGAAGTAGTTCTGTAAGAATAAATGGTCCAAAATTTCTTCTGAATGTTGATCAGGTCTAATCCGCAGCTACTGGAAATGCTTGGTTGAGGTTACTGCTGCCAAATGAGGATCGATCAGTTATTAAATCCAACGGTTCACTTACTTTTTCCATAGCACTATGAATGTTTAACGAGATGTATTCAATAAAGACATGAAAGATTATAATTGTTTGTGTGTTTTTAACTTAAACACATTGTGTTTGTCTATACTTGTGACTTTGATGAAGATGAAATCATATTTTATGACCAATTAATGTAGAAAACCAGTTAATTCTAAAGGGTTCATATACTTTTTCTTGCCTCTGTACATTTATCCAAAGTGACTTACAGTGCAATTCCCATTATTTTAAATAGTGATTCTCATTAGAGTTACTGTATTAGAGTATAAAAAAAAAAACTGTTTTTTTTATTTATTTATTTATCAGTTTAATCAGCATAAAGGCAGTACAACAAATACCAACATGATGTATAGCTACTTTAAAATATAAATAATATATAATGAATTATTTATTTGTTGCATTACCATAATGAGAATGTTTTTTTTTTTTGCATTGCATTGCATTGCAGCAATGTGAATTTTGGAGGAAATGTTTAAAAAAATCTTAATTGTCCTAAAAAAAAAACAAAAGGGGGGGCTTAATTTTCTTCATGCAAATTACATTTTCTTCCTCTTGATTTTAGGGAGAAATATGACTTGGTTCTTTATTTGATGCAAGATTGTATTTTTTATTTTTGTCCCTTATAGCCGACCCGCTCATCCCAGCGAGCAGCCCCCCGCCCTCGCTCACCTCCTCTCCCTGCAGCGGTCAGAAAAGCTGTCAGTCAGTCACCGGCAGCAAAAACTCCACCCCCTAAACCAACGCCACCATCACGACCTACTCGGACCCCACCAGCTCCTCCCCCACAACCCAAAGCTAAGCCGTCACCTGTTCCTGCCGCAAAGTCTACAAAACCCGCCCCCCAACTTGTAGCCCCGCCCCCAACTCCACCCTCAAAAGCACCAGCTCGCAGAAGTGCCACGCAGAGTCGCGCTGCGACAGTAAGTGATCTCACATACAGCCGAACAACTAAAATACATTCACATAAACTCTGCATTGCTGGTGTACTTTCAGTGTAATGTGCCGTTCACATTGAGGTTGCGAAGTCGCTGTACTTTTGGTGGCTAGTAGGCATCCTTTCTCGACTGCTGTATCACAAGGGTCCTGATGGATATTTAAAGAAGCCTAAATCTCCAATAATCTTTCAGAAGTGCCATAAAATCCACAAACAGAACTTTCTGGGCATTTCTTTTTCTTTTCTTTTTTTTTTTGTTAAATTTGAGTGAAGCGCCCGATCGTTTGTTTCTGTTATGATCTGTTATGAACCATATTCCAGACCTCAGAATTTTCAAACAGACTCGCTGATGTGCACCCGTGTTCGAAAGCCTTATTTTTACACAAAAACCAAACGAGCCAAACTGTAATGTCAAACGGATTTGGGTCCGCACCTAGTGTGAAAACGCTCCAAAGGTTCCTCTATCTTTATTGGTGTGTAATGTTACTCAAGTACGAAATGCCAATCTGTGAAATATCGCAACAAACTGATGTGTGAATTTCACACAAGTCATTTTCACAATACACATCATTTATGAACAGAAAATGATGCTGTTATGTCTGTAATATCTTAACAGTTTCATTGAAAAACGTAATTGAAAATCATGGCTTAAGATATCTTTATTTTGTGTAATTTGTGTTAGCCATCTTCCACCAAGACTGCAAACAAACAAACTCCAGCCACCAAGAAAGGCAATGCAAAGAAGGGTAGAGTCCAGGAAGAGGAAGCTGATGAGGAGCAAGAAGAGAGTGAAGAGGAGGAGGAAGAAGAAGAGGAGGAAGAAGAGGAGGAGGAGGAAGACAGTGCATCAGAAGAAGATGAGCCACAGCCCAAAAAATCGAAGATGGTGGCGTCTGTTCAGGGTCGAGGGAAAGCTGTCGTAGAGAAAACCCCAACACCACCTAAACAGACAAGCACAGAGGTACAATAGCAGCCTTACCACAGAGAAATTGTGATTCATTAATACTTAAGACAGGTTTAATTAATCTGAATTTCTCTCTTAGCATGTCACTAACAGCACTAATGAAGATCTGAAGAAAGACGCTGCAAAAAATGCTCAGAAAGGTAATATATATATATATATACAGAATATTTAATTCTGTTTCACACAATGATGGAAGAATGGAATAGTGGAATACCGTTTAGAGATGAAAAAACTGTTTGTGTGTTATAGATAAAGGCATTCTGGTAGAGGCGAAGGTGAACGGGGAATGGTTCACGGGTCGCGTTACTGCGGTTGAGACGGGGAAGGAGAGTGTACGCTGGAAGGTCAAGTTTGACTACGTTCCCATGAACACTCCAAGAGACCGCTGGTATGTACACACCGGCAACTACTGGACAATATTGTTATACTTATGTCACTATTCAATACAATGCAACAGTTGTGTGGTCTTGTTTGATTTTGTCCTGTACAGTGTCTCAGAAGCTGCTCTAACCTTACTGAGAAAACACCATTTCAGAACTTGTGCTGATTTATGTGACCTTTGAACTGAAGGAAATGAATGCACAAATAAATGAATGAAAATAAATGATTGATATATGGTTTTAAAGTATCGATGAAAAGCATGAAAGATGGCATCGCAAAATATTAGGGATGCACCGATGTATCGGCTGCCGATATTTATCAGCCAAATATTGACCAAATTAAAACCATCGGCATATCGGTAAAAAGTATAAAAACGCTGATATGAAAAACCGATGATTTATTTATAATTAATTAGTAACACACTTTGTAAAAACTCTGTGAATTTAAATGCATAATCCAGAAATAATAATAGCCACAATATCTAGAAGGGTTGGCACTCTTAAGAAAATGTAATATTTAATTTTTATTCTGTCTCGTTCTCACGTTAATGTGGAAAAAACGGCATAAATGGACATGAAAGTTGTGAAAGCGGCACTTACCTATAGGCTATATGATGAGGGAAACCATCTAAAACACTTTGAAACCAGCAGACTTCTGAGATATCGGTATGATATCCACTAATGCTGCATGATTGATTGAATTAAGATTAAAATCACAATATGGCCTTGAGCGATTACTAAACCTTAAAAGGCTATGTTTTACACTGCAAAAACAGAAGTGCAAAAATGTCTTAGAAGTACAAAATGTTTTTTCATATCAATCATCAAGTTATCATATTTTGTTATTTTTTGTAGCTGTTTATCTCTTTATCTTCTATTTATCTTTCAAAGTGGCTCTCTGTCAACAGATCCAATGTTCAATAGAAATTATTTTTTGTAAAACTGAAAAGGCTTTTGTACCTTAAGCATTCCTAAGTAAAATGGTGATCTAATGACAAAATATGGTAAGTGGCAAAATATCGGTGCCGTTATTGACCTATAGTTGTTGTTTTTTATCGATATCGGCCAAAAACGTTTCATATCGGTGCATCCCTACAAAATATGATTGTATATATTATGGAGCTAGAACAATGACTCAGCTTTGCTTGACCTTTGGCCTAGTTTGTTTACAGTCTGAATTTCTGAGATCTGAATGTAAGAGATTTGTATTTCTGAATTTCTTAATCTGAAAATGTAAGGCTGTATTTGTACACTGCCTGACCCCCCAAAAAAGTTGCATACTCTAATATTTTATTGGACTGCCTTTAGCTTTGATTACGGCACGCATTCGTTGTGGCATTGTTTCGACAAACTTATGCAACGTCACAACATTTATTTCCATCCAGAGTTGCATTAATTTTTGGCCGAGATCTTGTATTGATAACAGGAGAGTCGAACCACTCTGTAAAGTCTTCTCCAGCACATCCCAAAGACTTTCAATGGGGTTAAGGTCAGGACTCTGTGGTGGTCAATTCATGTGTGAAAATGATTCCTCATGCTCCCTGAACCACTCTTTCACAATTTGAGCATGATGAATCTTGGCATTGTCATCCTGGAATATGCCCGTGCCATCAGGAAAGAAAAAATCCATTGATGGGATAACCTGGTCATTCAGTATATTCAGGCAGTCAGCTCGCCTCAATCCGGGTGGCGGAAGACGAATCCCAGCTGCCTCCGCGTCTGAGACCACCAATCCGCGCATCTTATCACGTGGCTTGTTGAGCGCGTCGCCACGGAGACATAGCGCGTATAGAGGCTTCACACCATCCACCGCGGCATCCACGCTCAACTCACCACGCGCCCCACCGAGAACGAACCACATTATAGCGACCACGAGGAGTTTACCCCATGTGACTCTACCCTCCCTAGCAACCGGGCCAATTTGGTTGCTTAGGAGACCTGGCTGGAGTTACTCAGCACGCCCTGGATTCGAACTCGCGACTCCAGGGGTGGTAGTCAGCGTCAGTACTCGCTGAGCTACCCAGGCCCCTGCTGATAGTTGCTTTTTTGAATTTGGAATTATCGGTTATTGGTAAAAATCTTTTTTTTATTTCTCTGTCATTTCAAAATAAGAGTTATGGGCTTGTTTATAACTAAAAGTCCCATGTTATTCAAAAAATCTGGTTATTTGGTTTTTGGTTGCACAATAAAAACTATCGGCCGATTAATCTGTTATCGCCTTTTCCACTACCTTAGATATCGGTATTATCAAATTCCACTATCAGTTGACCTCTGCTAATTCCTCCTCTAATAATTTCAAAACAAAAAATCTGCTGTTTAAATAGGCAAATGTATATAATATGCCGCAAAAATCTTCAGTTTTGATAAATGTTAACAAATGTCCCCTTAAGTCATTGTTCTTGCTCCATAATATATATATAGTTTAATTTAAAAAAAAATGGTCTGAAATTTTAATTATTCTATGTTTTAATTAAAACATTTATATTTTGTATTGCAAATGTTTGTCATTTTTATTGGTGTTTAGTTTAATGTGTATGTTATGTTTTCAGGGTGTTTAAGGGCAGTGAAGACGTCCGTCTTATGCGTCCCGCCTCGCCAGAGTCTCGAAGTCCAGACACCAATCAGATTCCAGCACGTTCTGTAACCCCGCCCACCACTGCCGAGCCAGACACAACTCAGAGCGGGCCAAGCAGGGAGACGACAGAAGGCCTCGTCACCATGATGAGGTATGTTTGTGTGCTTCTGTTAATGAGATGTATTTTTGCGTGAATTTCACCCTGACATTCATGCTGATTGTTCCGCACAGGACGTTGCTACGGTATTTTTTCCCGCCAGATTTCCGAATCCCTAAAGATTCGGTGAACACTATGAGCGCCGAGGACCTTGTGGCCTTCCCCATCGTAAGTACAGACTGTGTGGAAGCCTTCAGAGATATTTAAAACCTTGTCTGGTCACTCTTGAGTCGACCACTACACTAAAATGGAAACATATGCAAACACTGAAAGACATTTTCTTTACAGAAAGAGTATTTTCAACAATATGAGGCTGGGCTGCAGAGTTTGTGTAACTCCTACCAGACTCGGGCAGAGTCACGGGCACGTGCTGTGGAGGAGAAGAGCAGCGGAGCAGAGGCTAAACTCAGAGAGTCTGAAGACAAACTTCGTAAACTACGAACGAACATCGTCGCTCTGCTGCAGAAAGTCCAGGAGGTCTGACGTACACGCACTCACATTAGTCCTGTTTCGAAACCTAGTGAGCTACCTTGCTGTCAACTGCCTACATAGGGAGCTGCCTTCCAAGGCAGCATCCGAACTGAAATGCAACCTCTTAAGTGTTTAATTTGGACCATTCTGCAACTAAAAAAAGCGCTACAACATAGCACTTCTGAAATTAAGCACAAAAATGTGGAACCCCTTTAGAAGATGGGGAGAGAATTATTTTCTGAAATAGATGTGTTCCCTCGCAATACTTTTATCCATCCCCTATGAAATGTAACCATGGGTTTACTAAAGTATCCATATTTTACCATGATATTCATAGTATAACCATAGTAATAACACAGGCAAACCAAAACAATGCTAATAAAAATCATATTTCTATTAACCACCATTTTTAATTTGTGGTACAAGTATGGTTTTTAAAACAAGTACGGGTTTTACTACAAATACCATAGTTGAACGATAGTTACTGTAGTAAAACCATATTTAATAGAGTTGGATCCTAGCATGTTGCTAAGCTAACAGTGTGATAATTTACTAACAATAAAAGCACATAGCTCACGCAAATATTGGGTAAAATGGTGTGTTTAAGTAGATTTATCTATCGGGAATGGGCATCACCATGTAGCAATCATGTGATGCTGCCTTAGGCAAAAAACAAAGATTTTAGACCATAATGTTGCTGCCTAGCTTTTGGAATAAATTTCAAGTAAGGAGTGATAAATTTGCTGTCTAGGTAGGCAGCTCCCTAGGTTTCGGAACCTAACCTAGTCTTCCTGTGCTTTAGCATTCACACAGATTCCTTTAAATCATTTTCATTCATGTATTTGTTTTTATTTTGTTCTCTAGGACATAGAGATCAGTAGTGATGATGAGCTGGATGCCTACATTGAAGATTTGGTCACCAAGGGAGAGTGAAACACTACATCTATTCTATTTTACCTTCCTTCATTTTCACTCTCTTCATTTGTGTTCCAATCATTTTACGTGTTCAGTCGGATGACCGGAGATGATTGCTGGTCGACCGCATCTTCATACCTGCCCAAATACTGTGACAGAAATCTGTAAAGCAGCAAGAACTTCATGGCCGACTTCAACGTAATCCTCCGTTCAAAAACACCACTAACACCGTCAACTCATTCCTGGAGCAGATAGCGTTTTCATTTTGGACCTTGTGGGCCGCGTGTGATGAGTGGAGATCAAACCAGTTTCCTAGTTTTCTTGGTAAATTGGTTTTACTCTTCACAGAGCTAAAGAGTTCATAATGTTGGCTGTTTTTAGGGTCTCAGTATTGTAAAGCTTCATTCTCAACCCTGAACTGCCGATTTCATGGAGTACGGAGATGTTCTCACAGCTTATAACGACTCTGCAAACCAGTTTGACTATAAGCGAGCTTGAAATGGGCTTTAACTTGCTGCTATGTATACGAATTGTTTCAAGTTTGAGTTACATCCCGTTTTTTCCACGTACTTGGACGCGACATCTAATTTGTGTTATTTTTATTTTTGTGTTAAGTTTTATCTCTCCATTTCCGTTTTTTGGAATAAACACTGATCTGATACTGTTAACCTCTTCAGTTACAGTATTTAGTCTTCTTCTTTATATCTGAGAATATTTTTAAAAAGTTTTATTAAAACAGTCCAATAAAGTTCAGGACGTACTTGTGGTCTGGTGGTGTTTGTATAAGAAAATAGCTTTCAGTTTATCATCTTGACTTTGTAACTTACATTCAATTGATTCATTTGATGAATACATTCAATAATATATACGTGATTATCTTTTAGAACCAACAGATTATGCTAGATTCCACATTTGACAGATCTCTTATTTTGAAAAGCTGCTAATTCAGTGTGAATAGAGCTGTTCAGCTTGTAGTCCAAAAACCTGGAAGAGAATTCGCCATGGGTTCCCTTTGGATTTTTCTATGGGTTTTTATAATGGGGTTATAATGGGGTTTTTGAACACAGACTAGGTCTGTGGTAAACATTACTTGATGATATGTTGACGTTTTGTTCAACAACATAAATGACACCATCATACCTCAAACGTGAATTTTGAAGACGTAATTATATACATTTTGTAATGTATGGCGGCTTCAAAATTCACGTTTGAGGTATGACTGTGTGTAATTTATGTTATAAAACAAAACGTTCACGTATCATCAAGTAATGTTTACCATAGACCTTATTTTTCTCAGCTATGCATTCACACATTTGATGCTGCGCATGCTCGGGGTCTCCGGAATGGCGTGAATTTCTGAAGTAACTTGAGAGAAAAATCTTTTTCACATCTTCAGCATTAGACAAGTGTTGGGTGTAATGCATTACTAAGTAATTAATTACTGTAATCTGTAGGACAAAGCAAATCTATCATTTCCCTACAGTTTGTGAGCTGCGGAGCATGAATTTTATCAAAAGACAACAATAATAGTCTTATAATAATTATGAGTTTCAATAACGTCCGTACGTTTTCATGTATAAAAAAAGTATCTACATATCTATTCACTTCAGTAAAAGTCAAAAGTGTTCTAAGAACACAGCAGATTTATCTTTTTTCCTAGTTTGTTGACTGCACACCAACATAGAGGTAAAAAAACAGGAGCTGATATTAAAAATAGCTTTACATTTTTAACACAGATCTAGTAGGGCCTGGGTAGCTCAGCGAGTATTGATGCTGACTATCACCCTTGGTGTCGCGAGTTCGAATCCAGGGCGTGCTGAGTGACTCCAGCCAGGTCTCCTAAGCAACCAAATTGGCCCAGTTGCTAGGGAGGGTAGAGTCACGTGGGGTAACCTCCTCGTGGTCATGATTAGTGGTTCTCGCTCTCAATGGGGCGTGTGGTGGGTTGTGCGTGGATTGCGGAGAGTAGCATGAGCCTCCACATGCTGTGAGTCTCCACAGTGTCATGCACAATGAGTCACATGATAAGATGCGCGAATTGACGGTTTCAGCAGCGGAGGCAACTGAGACTTGTCTTCCGCCACCCAGATTGAGGTGAGTAACTGTGTGTAAGGGGGTTCAGTGGAAAGGAGGCGGCGAGAACCGGCTTGACAACTTAAATAATAATTTAATAAACAATTTAACCAAAACCACACCACCATAAACACACACAGGACAGCTGCCTGTAATTCAATCTCTCTCTCGAACTGTCGTCCGCGGCCGCATTTATCCCTCGCGCGCCCCATCAGGCTGATTGGGGACCGGGCGTGCATCATTCCAGCCCGGCCCCGCCCTCCTCGACTCTACACTGTGCCACCACAAGGACCTAATAAGTAGTGGGAATTGGGCATTCCAAATTGGGAGAAATAAATAAAATGAAGACACATCTAGTAATCTGCTTAAATTGGCAAAAACAACCGACCAAACTATTACCTCACAAACATAATATAAAAAGCATAACTTAATGAAGACTCATGCGCTGAGGACGTGACTCATGCGGGGGACGTGTCCCCCACGTCCACTGCGGCTGCTGCGCCCTTGACTTAAAGCATTATTCCGGGTTAAACATAAGTTAATTTCAATCAACAGCATTTGTGGCATAATGTTGATTACCACAAAACTAATTATGACTCGTTCCTCCTTTTCTTACAAAAATTGTGATTGTCTCGTGGTCTATGATATGGAGGTCCGAAATGGTGGGATAGATTCTTGGGTAAACTTACAATGGAAGTGAACAGGGTCAATCCGTAAACGTTAAAATACTGTTTCAAAAGTATAGCCGCTAGATGTAAACAATATGTGTGCTAACATTATTTTAATGTGATAAAAATTGCTTGCTATTCTGTGTAAAGTTAGAGCCAATTTTACAAATTTGTTGACATTGCGGCGGCGTAAACCCTGAAACTGACATGACTGACACTATGATTTAAACAAATTTGCAGCTCAAATAATAAACAAGTTTTACCAGAAGAATGGATGTAAGTGCTTTTATGTAAATGATAAGCTTCAAATTTCTGCCTTAAAACTTCCAAAAATTGGCCCCATTGACTTCCACTGTAAGTGCCTCACTGTAACCTCAATTTTTGCCATTTTACGATTCGAAATAATTTTTTGTGGTAATCAATATTATGCCACAAATGCTGTCATAGAGCACTTGTATTAAACACAGAATATTCTTTCTGTGAGCATTGCAAGGAGACCATCATGGCCTGCTTTAAAATATTTATGGGTGTAAATTAATGGGTGCTTCATGCTATATGTTCAAAAATGAGGGTTACAGACCCTCTGTGCATTTTGGCACATCTCAACACAGTTACTACCCCATTACTGTATTTCAGGGGCAGTTCTTCACTTAGGCACAATATTAACTAAAGTCTGGAGAACAGCAAGCTGTAAGAAAAAAGGTAAACCTTCTATCGCACACTTACATGTGCACTTAGGGAACCCACAGTCATGGAAAAATTGAAAATATCAGGAAATTTAGAAACAGTCAAAACTAATTGAAATGTCTAAAGTGTTTATAATTAAGTAAATGAATTAGTAACTTTAAACATGTTCTTCTTGGCATGCTCAGCTCAAAAAATATTTCATTGGCTAGAAATTGCTCTAAAAATTATTTAATTAACAATTGGAAAAGTCATGTAAATAATTTTTTTCAGTGGGAGCATAGGCGTAGATTCCAGGGAGGATGGGGAGGAGGTAACCAAACAATAAAAACAAGCAAGTACATGGAATATGTGGAACCAGTGTCACATAATTAGGGCAAATGCATTATTGCTTTTTAGGCAAATTTGTAAAAGTCCTATAAGAATGTTATAACACTTCACATGAGAAAGGGCCTTTTAGAGTGCCAAGATAGACATTGTGCTGTATGTACAACCTATGCTGCAGTTTCTTGTGAATATATGTACCTATCCACTGATAATCTGCTTTTTAGTTGATTAAATGCTATAAAATAAAAGTGTGCAGGTGATTAACGTTTAGACGTCCAAGTTTGATTTTTAAATTTGATTTATTTATTTTTGCACGAAAAGGGGTGCATTTATGGTACAACAATGAATTAATTGTTCAAAATGATAAGATCTGCTCATATATTTGGTAACAACACTTCAGCACTCTGGACAGCACCACATTGTTAGTGTCGCCATTAACACAAGCTCAAACAGTCAAAGATTTAAAAGTGGTGGGCCAAATGCCTCTGGGTCACTAAGTATGCTTACTTTAAATGTATAAATGTAACAAATTGCTTTATGTAAAATAAAAACTGAGAAATGCTACAGTAGTCTTGTAAATATATGTACAAATAAATAAATTGCACAAAAGTACTTTTGACATTTTTGTATGTTTTTTAGATGGCACTATATTATCACACTAACCCTTGTACTCATTACAGGTGTTTCTCTTAGTGTTTGGGGTCATCCGCTGGAGCTGGATGGCTGTGTCAGATTTCCATGGATTTCTGTAGATTTTTGCTGGAGGACTGTCAATTTAGAATGTTAAGCAGGTGGAGGAGAAGTTGGAGGGGCGGGTAAGTCGCCGCGTTTAGAGGCGGCTAGCAAATCATGGAGCTGAGCTTTGTTTGCACACCGAGGGTATGTGATGTCTGCGACTGCAAGAGCGTGTCTAAATCCATTGACAGTCTATTTTGCTATACTGTGGATGGACTGGTGATCAGACATGGAAGAAGCATTAGATGAGGAGGTATGTGAAGCTTTTGAGGGAGGGGGAGAAGAAATAATCCGGCGGCGGCGCCTAGGAGAAGACGTATCCGAAGGTGAAGCTTGGTGGCCTTGAATCACTGGTGGAAGTTGAGGAATGGTGTTGGGAGAGACAGAGAGATCCTATGTTCGATGGGCTGTTGTGGGGAGTTCCTAAGACATCTTCGAGTATGGATGGGGCGTAATGCCAGAAGACTCGACGCCACGTAGAGGTAAGCGGCTGTTTATATATGCTTACTCTGGCGATGTGATTGGTCAGATTAAATGACCTTGCTCCTCCCGAACCTAGTTTATAAAACTCCATTTGTTGCGCTGTGGCCTACCAGTACAGCAGAAATGTACATTAAATATGGGCAGTGTAAAGTGGGCAAAGGACAATTGAAAAACAGTGCAGACAGATACAAAAACATGTTCCGTGTGAACGGCCGCTGAGAAGTGTCATACAGTGCATTCAGAAAGTATTCAGACCCCTTAATTTTTTTCACATTTTATATTGCACCCTTATGTTAAAATGCTTTAAATTATTATTTCTTTCACATCAATCTACACTCCATACCCCATAATGACAAAGCAAAAGCCAGATTTTTGATAACTTTGCAAATTTATAAAAAAACAAAAAACAAAACTGAAATATCACATTGACATAAGTATTCAGACCCTTAATTCAGTACTTAGTTGAAACACCTTTGGCAGCAATTAGAGCCTCAAGTCTTCTTGGGTATGATGTGACAAGCTTTGCACACCTGATTTTCTGCTATTGTTCTCTGCAGGTCCTCTCAAGCTCTGTCAGGTTGGATGGGGACTGTTGGTGGACAGCCATTTTCAGGTCTCTCCAGAGATGTTCTATTGGGTTCAAGCCACTCAAGGACATTCACAGAGTTGTCCCTAAGCCACTCTTGCATTGTCTTGGCTGTGTGCTTATGGTCATTGTCCTGCTGGAAGGTGAACCTTCAGCCCAGTCTGAGGTCCTGAGCACTCTGGACCAGGTTTTCATTAAGGATATCTCTGTATTTTGCTGCTTTCAGCTTTCCTTCAACCCTGACCAGTCCCCCAGTCCCTGCAACTGAAAAACACCCCACAGCATGATGCTGATGGGATGGTATTGCACAGGTGATGAGCGGTGCCTGGTTTTATCCAGACATGACGCCTGGAATTGAGGCCAAAAAGTTAAATCTTCATTTCATCAGACTAGAGAATCTGGTTTCTCACAGTCTGAGAGTCCTTCAGGTGCTTTTGTATGTGTCTTGCACTGAGGAGAGTCTTCCATCTGGCCACTCTGCCATAAAGCCCAGATCGGTGGAGTGTTGCAGTGATGGTTGTCCTTCTGCAAGTTTCTCCCATCTCCACACATGATCTCTAGAGCTGAACCAGAGTGACCTTCGGGTTCTTGGTCACCTCTCTTACCATGGCCCTTCTCCCCCGATTGCTCAGTTTGGCCAGGTGGCCAGCTTTAGGAAGAGACCTAGTTGTTCCAAATTATGGAGGCCACTGTGGTCTTGAGAACCTTCAATACAGCCGAAAATGTTTTGTAGCCTTCCCCAGATCTGTGCCTCGACACAATCCTGTCTCTGAGCTCTGCAGGCAGTTCCTTTGACCTCATGGCTTGGTTTTTGCTCTGATATGCATTTTCAGCTGTGAGCCCTTATATAGACAGGTGTGTGCCTTTCCAGATCATGTCCAATCAATTTAATTTGCCACAGGTTTACTCCAATCAAAGTGTAGATACATCTCAAAGATGATCCAGAGAAATGGGATGCACCTGAGCTAAATTTCAAGTGTCATAGCAAAGGGTCTGAATACTTATGTGATATTTAATTTTGTCTTTTTAATAAACTTGCAAACATATTAAAAATCTGTTTTTTGCTTTGTCATTATGGAGTATGGAGTGTACATTGATGTGGAAAAAATAATTTAAAGCATTTTAGCATAAGGCTGCAACATAACAAAATGTGAAAAAATGAAGGGATCTGCATACATTTCTGAATGCACTGTATGTATGATGTTTTGTCATATACCTTCCATTTAAAATATAAAATGCAAAGAGACAATCAAGCAACTAAGGTGTATAATAGTTTTACTCTCAGTGATAGTAACATTATCAACACTTTAAACATTCACAACATCTCAAAAGCACAACATTACATATGCGGATGAGTAACAATAAGGTGTTAAGCATTGCCTTCTGCTGCTCATCCAGGAGTTGCCACAGTCCATCTAGGTAAATGATTTAGTAAATGGCTAAACTGGGTTGATAATCTGTTTTTAACAATATTTTTCAGAGCAACAAGCTTTTGATAAATGTCCAACTTCATATAAAAATGATACATTATCTCAAGGACACTACAGCTTTGTAGAGCATAACAAGATGCATTAAATGTACTGTGTTCCTATGTCATAGAACCAGTTTATTTATATTATCATATGTATTGAGTTAAAACCAAACAGATATGATCACACAGATGAACTAAAACTTAAATAAAACAAACAGTGGAGAGCTACGAAAAAACTATAAAAAACTATAAGAACTTAATAAAAATAAAATTGAGTCAGTAGAAAGTTAATCAGTAAGTTATCAGTTCAAACATTAAAAAGGAAAATCACTAACACATGATTTTCAACATGTACTACACAAGTAGAAGTGTGGTCATGAGAACAGAACTGGAAACCACCTTCTCATGTCATACAAAAATTATAGTAATGGCTGGTTTGTCTCTAGAACTGTTGCCAGTGGAATACAATGGGTGATACCCAAATACCATGCATCTTTTAGTATAAAGTGGGGATAAAAGAGCTTTCATGCAATATGCTGTCTTGGAAAGGAAGTTAGTAAAGTGTGTACAAAATCACATGCGTGGTACCAGTAATAGGAATGTTTCAGAAAAAGAAAATGCAGTGTATGCTAACATTTTCAAATCTTGGAAAGTGTTACAATTATGAAATGTGTTTAAAGGAATAATCCGGGTTCAATACAAGTTGAGATCAATCGAAAGCATTTGTGATATAATATTGATTGCCACAAAAATGAATTTTGAATTTCCCTTTTCTTTAAAAAAAGCACAAATCTGGGTTACACTGAGGCACTTACATTGGAAGTCAATGGGGCCAAACTGTAAACATTAAAATACTCACCATTTCAAAAGTATAGCCACAAGACATAAACAATATGTGTGATAACATGATTTTAGTTTCATAAAATAAAGATATATCCAATTTTACAACTTCATTGCCATCATCTTTTCCATGAGCACTTAACCAGTCATTAAAAAAAAAAATAATAATAATTTCTGTTGCACTTTATTCTGTTTTGAATACTATTATGATGCTAGTGATACTTTGTAATACAGCACTTTTCATACCACTGTCTCCTAAGATGATTCGCTTATGTTTTCCTCTCTTGTAAGTCGCTTTGGATAAAAGCGTCTGCCAAATGAATAAATGTAAATGTAAATGATGATGTAATGTCAACAAACCTTAAAAAAAAAGGACTGTAAAAAATTATGATTTTAACAACTTTACAGCTTAAATAATACATAAGTTTTAATAGAAGAATTATTGTGGTTTTATGAAAATTATAAGCTTCACATTTTTGCCTTTAAACCCTTTAAAGAATTGGTCCCATTCACTTCCATTGTAAGTGCCTCACCGCAACATCAATTTTTGCTTTTTTAAAGAAAAGTACGGACAAGTCGAAATTATTTTTTGTGGTAATCAACATTATGCCACAAATGCTGTCGATTTAGCTTAACTTGTATTGAACCCGGAATATTCCTTTAACAACAATGATAATGTCAAAGGTGGCTCATGCTGGAAGAGAAACAATCCATTGTAGTCATTGTGAGAATTGTCAGTACTTTCAGTTGACTCTTCAAGTAGTAACTCAAAACAAGAGTACCATTTTGTTATGCTATAAACATTCAAGATGACTTCCTCAAATAAAATATGATGGGCGTTCACGATATTTCTCATTCATATTTTCACACTTTTGCCTCAATGGCTTCACCTGCAACCCTTTCCAGAATGTCAGTAATGTCAATGTAACAGGGAACTGAAGATAGCAGACAGAATACTAGTAAGGAGTAGCATGACTCCATGGCCAAGAAGTCCATGCAGGTTACCACTGCCGCTTTTGTTTTGATTGTCAACGTTACTGCGTTGTTGCATCTGTTTTTCTGCATGCTGTTCTGCGTAGACCATATACAGCTCAACACAACGCCGTGCCTTCATTTGCTCAATTAGAACAGGATAGCCAATCTCCATAATGCTCACGGTATCGTCGTCTTCCTTGGCTTCCTCTGCTGCACTGTCCTGAGTCTGTCTTTGAGGTTGACTCTGTGTTTCGGACAGCTTTGTGGTTTCAAACGATGGGACATCTGTACTGGTTTCTGACATTGCTCTTTCAATGGTACTGCTGTTGCTTGTGGCATTTTCTTGAGCAACGTTGGTACTATCATCTTTGGCTGTAATTTCTTCGACACCAGGTGGAACTTGAGGCACAGAGAAATCCATGGATCTTCTTGATCTGCCTTCATTTCGCAGCAAGTCTGTCCTCTTTATACATTTGTCCATGAAGCTGTCATAGGACTGAGGTGGAGGATTCTGGAAGATATCATAAGGGTTACCCTTTCCTTGACCCACAGAGGTTGATCCAGATTCACCTGGCATGCCACCTTGAGGGTTGGTGTTCTCATTCTGATTCACATTACCGTTAGAGGGTGTTTGGCCATAACGTTTATACATGTAGTTATTATAGTAGTATTCCTCCTGCGGGCTGTGGAAATTAAAACGGGGGCGGGGGAAACTCCCAAGGCCATACCCCAGAGCCATGCCGGCCACCGCTCCGACACCAGCAGCCATAACTGCCTGCTTGCCAAATCCCTTTGATTTGTAAGAAGGGGCCATACCCATGTTCTGCACTGACTGGGCAAAAGGTGATCTGCCACCACCATAACCGTGCCCTTGAGCACCGTAGTTGCCACCATAGCCTGGGCTCATGATTTTGTTATTGGGGTTCCAGTAAGGGTACTGGGCAGCACCTGGATTTGCACCTGCTCCTGCCACACCCCCACCAGGGTAGGAACCCCCTCGGCTTGGATACCCTGGATAAGAGCCTCCAACTGGGTAGGGGTTTCCTTGCCCTCCGGCTTGTCCAGGGTACCTGTTGGGGTAAGAACCACCTGTGCCTGGATATGATCCTCCACCTGGGTATCCACCTTGCGCTGGGTATCCACCTTGTGCCGGGTATCGGCCTTGCGCCGGGTAACCGCCTTGCGCCGGGTAACCGCCTTGTGCCGGGTAACCGCCTTGCGCCGGGTATCCGCCTTGCGCCGGGTAACCGCCTTGCGCCGGGTATCCGCCTTGCGCCGGGTAACGGCCTTGCGCCGGGTAACCGCCTTGCGCCGGGTATCCGCCTTGCGCCGGGTATCCGCCTTGCGCCGGGTACTCCGCCTTGCGCTGGGTATCCGCCTTGCGCTGGGTATCGGCCTTGTGCTGGGACACCGCCTTGCGCTGGGACACCGCCTTGCGCTGGGTAACTGCCTTGCGCTGGGTAACCGCCTTGCGCTGGGACACCGCCTTGCGCTGGGACACCACGGCCTTGGTTAGGATACCCGCCTCCTGTGCCAGGGTAGGCAGGTGGATTCTGATTTGGTACTTGAGGTTGGCGAGGGTAGTTTCCTGGGGATGAGTGTGACCCTTTTGATGAGGTGCCTTTAGTTTTGCTGCTGCTGCCTCGGTTTCCGGTGCTGGTTCCACCTTTGTTTGAGCTACCACCAGTTTTGCCCCAGCTGACTCCACCTTTATTACCCCCACCTCGTTCGGCCACAATGGAGACCACAAGAGCCAAGAGGAACAGTACTGTTAGATGACCCATTTCTGTGGAAAGAGAGATTCAATGAATAGTGTAGGAGAACATTCGCAAAATGTCATGGTAATATTATTTGTCAATTGAGGTATGCTTTACATTAGAATCAGAATCAGCTTTATTGCCCAGTATGCTTACACATACAAGGAATTTGTCTTGGTGACAGGAGCTTCCAGTGTACAACAATACAAAAACAATACAAAAACAGCAGCAAGACATAGATAATAATAAAAAATTGTTATACACATAAGTACATACACAGACACACACATACATACATATACACATACGTAGTGCAATTTAATACAAATCTGTTACCTGTTATGTACAGTGCAAATGTTTTTTTGTTTTTTTTTCCCAGAGGAATGAAATGGCAGAAGAGGTTGGATGTGTTGGATGAATATAAAAAAAGACAAAACTGTGTATTGCACTTAGTTATTGTTCAATGGGGCAGTTTTAACTGTTCATGAGATGGATAGCCTGAGGGAAAAACTGTTCCTGTGCCTGACGGTTCTGGTCCTCAGTGCTCTGAAACGTCAGCCAGAAGGCAACAGTTCAAAAAGGTAATGGGCAGGGTAAGTGGGGTCCAGAGTGATTTTTCCAGCCTTTTTCCTCACTCTGGAAGTATATAGTTCTTGAAACGTGGGGGGGGGGGTCAGCAGTCCGAATTGTCCTTTGTAGCCTTCTGATGTCTGATTTCGTAGCTGAACCAAACCAGACAGTTATTGAAGTGCAAAGGACAGACTCAATGACTGCTGAGTAAAACTGTATCAGCAGCGCCTGTGGCAGGTTGAACTTCCTCAACTGGCGATGGAAGTACAACCTCTGCTGGGCCTTTTTCACAATGGAGTCAATGTGGGTCTTCCACTTCAGGTCCTGTGAGATGGTAGTGCCCAGGAACCTGAATGACTCCACTGCTGCCACAGTGCTGTTTAGAATGGTGAGGGGGGTCAGTGTTGGGGTGTTCCTCCTAAAGTCCACTATGATCTCCACCGTTTTGAGCGTGTTCAGCTCAAGGTTGTTTTGACTGCACCAGACAGCCAGCTGTTCAACCTCCCTTCTGTATGCAGACTCATCGTCATCTTGGATGAGGCCGATGACAGTAGTGTCGTCTGCAAACTTCAGGAGCTTGACAGAGGGGTCCTTGGCGATGCAGTCATTGGTGTAGAGGGAGAAGAGTAGTGGGGAGAGGGCACATCCCTGGGGGGCACCAGTGCTGATTGTACAGGTGCTGGAAATGAATTTCCCCTGTCTCACAAGCTGCTGCCTGTCCGCCAGAAAGCTGGTAATCCATTAATAATTAATAATGCTTACAGCTAAAGTGTACAGTTTTATCGATAGTAATATATTTTGGCCTATCCCAGCCTAATATGGTGAGCAAACTACAAATAAGACATTTGTAGATTGATATTTGGTAAACCAGTTTCAAAACAATTATTAGTTTTGCAATTCCATCAGGTGACACGAAATTACACATTTTAGCTGTAATAATCAGACAAAATGTAAAGCCATGTAAATGCCTTTTAGATGGAGAACAGTGTTTTGTTATCAAACAACCAGATAATCTCAATTTTTTTTTTCTTTTGTGATGACATTTTTTTTCTAATGATCTTATTAAATTGGCTTGTTCACAAATTGTCTGAAAAGTATTTTTCACTAAATAGCATTTCATGTACAGTTGTGCTGAAAAGTTTGCATACCCTTGGAGAATTGGTAATATATGTACCATTTTTAAAGAAAACATGAGTGAGCAGGCAAAACACATTTCTTTTATTTCTTATGGGATTCATATTCAACTGTAGGTTATAACAGAATGGCACAATCATAAAACAAAACATGGCAACAAAGAAAAAAATGAAATGACCCCTGTTCAAAAGTCTGCATACCCTTAGTTCTTAATACTGTGTATTGCCCCCTTTAGCATCAATGACAGCGTGCAGTCTTTTGTAATAGTTGTCTATGTGGCCCCAAATTCTTGCAGGTGGTATAGCTGCTCATTCATCTTGGAAAAATGCCTCCAAGTCATGCAAAGTCTTTGGTCGTCTTGCATGAACTGCACGTTTGAGATCTCCCCAGAGTGGCTCGATGATATTAAGGTCAGGAGACTGTGATGGCCACTCCAGAACCTTCACCTTTTTCTGCTGTAACCACTGGAGGGTCAACTTGGCCTTGTGCTTAGGGTCATTGTCATGCTGGAAAGTCCAAGAGCGTCACTCCAAATTACAGTGTGCTAGTGAGGCGTGTCAAGGTGTTGTCGGGCATATTGTAACCGGGCTTTTTTGTGGCACTGACGCAGTACAGGCTTCTTTCTGGCAACTCGACCATGCAGCTCATTTTGTTCAAGTATCGTCGTATTGTGCTCCTTGAAACAACCACACCATCTTTTTCCAGAGCAGCCTGTATTTCTCCTGAGGTTACCTGTGGGTTTTTCTTTGTATCCTGAACAATTCTTCTGGCAGTTGTGGCTGAAATCTTTCTTGGTCTACCTGACCTTGGCTTGGTATCAAGAGATCCCCGAATTTTCCACTTCTTAATAAGTGATTGAACAGTACTGACTGGCATTTTCAAGGCTTTGGATATCTTTTTATATCGTTTTCCAACTTTATAAAGTTCCATTACCTTGTTACGCAGATCTTTTGACAGTTCCTTTCTGCTCCCCATGGCTCAGTATCTAGCCTGCTCAGTGCATCCACGTGAGAGCTAACAAACTCATTGACTATTTATATACAGACACTAATTGCAATTTTAAAAGCCACTGGTGTGGGAAATTAACCTTTAATTGCCATTTAAACCTGTGTGTGTCACCTTGTGTGTCTGTAACAAGGCCAAACATTCAAGGGTATGTAAACTTTTGATCAGGGCCATTTGGGTGATTTCTGTTATCATTATGATTTAAAAAGGAGCCAAACAACTATGTGATAATAAATGGCTTCATATGATCACTATCCTTAAAAAAAAGACAGTTTTTTGCATGATCAGTCATATTTTCAAAATCAATGCCAAAACTTCACAATTTCTGCCAGGGTATGCAAACTTTTGAGCACAACTGTATGTATCCATGGCAACTAGCAAGTTAAAGACCCTGTGAAATCAAAATGAAAGTTTGGATGCTTTTAGTCCATATCAATTAGCTTTAAAGTCATCTATATGCCAGTGTACTTCTAAACGTTGACAAAATTTGTTTTCAGAAAATATACAAATTTACAATCTACAGTCTCTCTCTTCTGGCTAAAAAGACAACGAGGTTGATTAACCTTGTCCAATCAAATGCTTTCTAGAACGAGAATACTCTCTCCCCTGTTCAGCGCGTCTGGCTGTGTTTTAATGTGTTTAATTCACAGGGCACTTTGAAGGTAGCACAATCCATGCTGTAGGGTCGTTCCAAACAGATTTTCCAATAACAATCGCTTAAACAGTGAATTCTGACTGACCATTTTCACCTTTCAGCCATCTGAAGCTCTCAAAGTGGAAAGTAATTGTCTTCGAAGGGAATAGGGCATAGGGATGATTACTTCTGAATGGGACACACCAACGCGGGGCTGGACGCGAGGAAAATTGCTGGAGTTTATTTATATTTTTTGTGCACCCAGAGGTTTCTTGGAATGAGAAAGTGTTCTTTATTGTTTATGCTTAGTGTATTGTAATTGAAAACATGGATATGATCTTTTACTCACTAGTTTCTCATTTATTTGCATTGGACATGTCCCACCCCCACTTCCTGTTTCAGCAGGAAATACGTCAAAACAATAAACTGCGCTCATCAAGGCACTTCACAGGGACTTTAAACTGTGTCATACTTAAAGAGAGACTACCCAGAAGGCACACATATATCTCCGAGATGTCTATTTTAGATCTTTTCATCTAGAAAGCATTTCATTTAATCTAGAAAGCATGCATTTTAGTTAACATCTGCTAAACATCTTAAAAATATCAGATTTACAAACATTCCAAATCATAAACGTTTAAAGACATCTGCTGAATGTCTTACTAACATCCAAGACATTCTTACTACAGATGAGCAAACAACGTAAAACGTCTTCCAGATGTAAACACACACATCAAATAGATGTCTGGGTGATGTATGCGTGCTTTCATGGTAATAAGATGTTTCTTGAAATTCCGAATCAAATCAAACAGTATCCACCTCTAACAAACTTCATCAGCGAAC
Source organism: Myxocyprinus asiaticus (assembly GCF_019703515.2). Lineage (NCBI taxonomy): Eukaryota > Metazoa > Chordata > Actinopteri > Cypriniformes > Catostomidae > Myxocyprinus > Myxocyprinus asiaticus. The sequence continues at coordinate 3,932,598 of NC_059389.1, read as the reverse complement.
AGATCAGCTGAATGTAAACAAGTTCACTGAAACTGAGGTAAGATACAAACAGACATTTTCAGACTTATTTACTGTGAATATCGAAGTGTTTGTTCAGAGTTACTTGTCAAAAAGTGCCTTTTTTTCGTGGTCACTTGAATTAGAGCGCACTCTCTCTCCCTCTATCACATGAGCAGAGAGGGAGACATGCAAAGCTGGTTAAAATTAAATTGATACGCTAGATTTAAATGGCAAACAAACACATAATTTATTTATTTATTTATTTTAATTTTCTTTCCTATTTTTCCCCAATTTGGAATGCCCAATTCTAAATGCGCTCTAAGTCCTCGTGGTGGCGTAGTGACTCGCCTCAATCCAACAAATCTCAGTTGCCTCCGCGTCAATCCGTGCATTTTATCACGTGGCTTGTTACCGTGGAGACATAGTGCATGTGGATGCTTCACGCTATTCTCTGCGCCATCCACGCACAACTCACCACGCGCCCCACCGAGAGCGAGAAGCACATTATAGTGAACACGAGGAGATTACTCCATGTGACTCTACCCTCCCTAGTAACCGGGCCAATTTGGTTGCTTAGGAGACCTGGCTGGAGTCACTCAGCACTCCCTGGACTCGTGACTCCAGGGGTGGTAGTCAGCGTCTTTACTCGCTGAGCTACCCAGGCCCCCCGACAAACACGTATGTATCCATGTATGACTACAGAGAGCACTTCAATGTGAAAACAAGCAAATCCTGGCCATTTAAGGTGATTTAGAAATCCCAGTCTTACTTTTTTAAATGCCTTTTGGGGGTAAGGACGTATTGTCACCTTAAACAAGTAGACATTACAGCTTTTCCTACTTCCATTACAACTTGAGGACAGTTTTGCTGCTTCCTTTGGTGATTGTTGTGCTGCACTGATAGACTGAACACCCGGGCAGGTGAATGCTCTGACATCGCGATTGGCGTATATCTTCTCCCTCATGACGAATTTTATCCATAACAAGCTAAATAAACATTACACATGATTGTCACTAGAGGGCGAAACGCAACTGTCGTATCCGCAGGTCAGAGACAGTGAAATGGGTGTTTTCGCCTGTCAGTCATTGATGCTCTATGGCAGTTTGGGCATACCAAGATGGCACCTCAAACACTTCCGGTGACGTCACCTCCTGCTGGCAATTTACTGTTGCATCAGCGATCCAGTTCTATATATATATATATCAGTGGAATGCTCTGACCAGTGCAACCAAAAATCTCAGAAACCGAATATTTCAGAACACTGGAGCAACATTTCAGATGCGATGATTGGTCCACTGGTTAATCCAGTAATGAACGAATTATTCAGTCACATGACCTTTTTGTTGCGCATCTTTTATTCCTAACAAATTCAGTAGGAGTTTATTCTGTAAATGTGTTTCCATTATAAATGTTTCACATTTTTGAAGCACATTTCTAAAAATTAGACTTGAGAAAATACGGAATTGTTGCGCGTTTCCATCCACTGCGCCTCGTCATGATGGAGCAGCTGAATGACCTCTCCCTGCTTTGGGGACAGTTTTATTTGCAGAGCTTCTCATTTTATATAAGTGCATCCACGAGACACCGCAGAATAAATGTAATATCTGATCAGTGTTGGGTGTAATGCATTACTAAGTAATTAATTACTGTAATTAAATTACTTTTCCATTGAAAAAGTAAAGTAAGGGATTACTCTTAATTTTTCAGTAATTTAATTAGTTACTTCTGATGTAACTGTGTTAAATACTGTATAGACTACAGAACAATTCTATATAAAACAATAGTGAATTTAAAATCTAAATGTAATGCCTAATGTTAAAATGTATGTTTTCTTTTTTTTTTTCTCCCAATTTGGAATGCCCAATCCCCAATGTGCTCTAAGTCCTTGTGGTCACTTAGTGATTCGCCTCAGTCCGGGTGGTGGAGGACGAATCCCAGTTACCTCCGCGTCTGAGATCGTCAACCTGCACATCTTATCACGTGGCTTGTTGAGCGTGTTGCCATGGAGACATAGCGCGTGTGGAGGCTTCATGCCATCCACCGCGGCAACCACGCCCAACTCACCACGCGCCCCACCGAGAACGAGCCACATTATAGCGACCACGAGGAGGTTACCCCATGTCACTCTACCCTCCCTAGCAACCGGGCCAATTTGGTTGCTTAGGAGACCTGGCTGGAGTCACTCAGCACACCCTGGGATTTGAACTAGCAAACTCCAGGGCTGGTAGCCAGTGTCTTTACCACTGAGCTACCCAGGCCCCCTTCAAAATGTATGTTTTCTAATTTAACACTGCCCCTTTAAATTCTTTGGCCAGTTCATTAATAATTTATTTGATTTTATATAATTTATTTGAAAGAATTAAAAGAACAGTTTCATGTCTATCTGCACTTGCTTGTTTTGATTATTGGGGGGGTGGGGGGGGATTACCTCCCTCCCTCCATATCCCCAGGAAACCACGCCCTTGCCTCATTATATGAGACATAGGCGGGCTCCTTTAAAATAATGCGCATGACGCAGTAAATTGAAACGCGCAACAACTAAAAAACTAAAAAGCATTTTTTAGAAATGCTTAGAAAATTTCTCTTATCGAATAAAACATTTATCCACCTCAAGCGAGCGTATAATTTTTTTTATGCGCATCTTAGAGATTTATTCGCATCTTGGTGTTTCCATCCAGCAAAATGTGCACAGAAAACGTTGATGGGAACGTAATTTGTGTTGAGGGTGTGTGACTGTTTGGAGGCCTTTACTACACCATCCGTGATGCGCTCAAAAACATCCATCTAACACATTATCTTGATAACACATAATTATAACACAATATCAAACCCAAGTGTCACCCAATACAGTGTAATTAAGCATCAGCCCACTGTTTATTTTCCATTTTTCTAATATACTTTTATATAACATATTATACAATTGCACACATCGCGAGTTAGTAATTTATTGTATATAATATGTAAATATGGACATTGATTTATGACCTGTTTACATTTAATTTTAATGAAATCGCGTAAATTCACAAATAGCGGGACTATTATTAGGCGTCTGACCGTGAACTGCGCCTGTTATTATACAGAACCACTAAACATAATAAAACAATTAATATACAGCCGGCTATGTGTATTATAGAAATAAAACGGGTTTTAACAGACACAGTACCTCTCTGTTGATTTCAGCCCGGTGATTGTTGTCCCTTGGATGCGCGCAGCCGTTAGTGACGATGAAACTTTCCAGTGCGCGTACCCCAGACGACCTACTCTGCGCATGCGCGCTGGCACTACTCCTCCTTCAGTCACACCATTTACCAGAATTGTGTGTGTGGCGGGTTCTGGTAAGACAATACTTCATACATTTATTCATTTAGCTGGCGCTTTTAAACCAAATACCCATGCGAATAAGTTAAAATATAAAACACAGAAAAACACAACACATTACTGCCAAAAGTAGAGCATTAATTTTGGGTCATTGCTACCATGTAAATACTATGCATATACTACACGTGAACTGCCCAAATACAAACAGCACATCACATGCCCAACCAGAGACAGAAATATACCGGATCACTGCTACACAACAATAAAGGATGATCACAACTCTCTGATCACTATCTGGTTCATCTTCTTCCAACCTACAGACAGAAACTAAAATCAGCTAAATCTTTAGTAAGGAGTGTAAAGAGATGGAATAATGAAGCAGAGCTGGAACTACAAGCCTGCTTTGACTGCATTGACTGGAGTGTTTTTGAGGCTGCAGACACCAATCTGGACAAGCTCACAGATACTGTGACATCATATATCAGTTTCTGTGAGGATATGTGCATTCCTACTAGGACTTATTTAACATTTAACAACGACAAACCATGGTTTACAGCGGAACTCGGGCAGCTTCATCAGGCCAAAGAGGATGCTTACAGAGGTGGGGATAAAGTCGTGTACAATCAGGCCAGAAACAAACTGAATAAAAGAAGATAATCTGAGAAGCTGAAAAACAAGTTTTCAGCTAACGACCCTTCATCAGTTTGGAGAGGCCTGAAAGACATTACTAACTACAAGAGACCATCCCCCAACTCAATCATTTGAGAGACTGGTGTTGGCCCACCTGAATGACATCACTGGACTCTTTTTAGATCCCCTTCAATTTGCTTATCGAGCAAACAGGTCTGTGGTGATGCAGTCAACATGGGATTGCATCATATCCTGCAACATCTGGACAGACCAGGGACATATGCAAGGATCCTTTTTGTGGACTTCAGTTCGGCTTTCAACACCATCATTCCAGCTATACTCCAGAATAAATTACACCAACTCTCTGTTCCCACGTCTATCTGTCAGTGGATTACCAGCTTTCTGATGGACAGGCAGCAGCTTGTGAGACAGGGGAAACTCACTTCTAGCACCTGTACAATCAGCACTGCTGCCCCCCAGGGATGTGCGCTCTCCCCACTACTCTTCTCCCTCTACACCAATGACTGCATCGCCAAGGACCCCTCTGTCAAGCTCCTGAAGTTTGCAGATGACACTACTACACTACTTTTACAGATGTCATCGGCCTCATCCAAGATGACGATGAGTCTGCATACAGAAGGGAGGTTGAACAGCTGGCTGTCTGGTGCAGTCAAAACAACCTTGAGCTGAACACGCTCAAAACGGTGGAGATCATAGTGGACTTTAGGAGAAACACCCCAACACTGACCCCCCTCACCATTCTAAACAGCACTGTGGCAGCAGTGGAGTCATTCAGGTTCCTGGGCACTACCATCTCACAGGGCCTGAAGTGGGAGTCCCACATTGACTCCATTGTGAAAAAGGCCCAGCAGAGGTTGTACTTCCTTCGCCAGCTGAGGAAGTTCAACCTGCCACAGGCGCTGCTGATACAGTTCTTCTCAACAGTCATTGAGTCTGTCCTCTGCACTTCAATAACTGTCTGGTTTGGTTCAGCTATGAAATCAGACATCAGAAGACTACAAAGGACAAACCAATAGATTACTGGTTGCCCCCTGCCCCCCCTTCAAGGACTATACACTTCCAGAGTGAGGAAAAAGGCTGGAAAAATCACTCTGGACCCCACTCACCCTGCCCATTACCTTTTTGAACTGTTGCCTTCTGGCTGACGCTTCAGAGCTCTGAGCACCAGAACCATCAGGCACAGGAACAGTTTTTTCCCTCAGGCTATCCATCTCATTAACAGTTAAAACTGCCCCATTGAGCAATAATTAAGGTGCAATACACAGTTTAGTCTTTTTATATTATCCAACACATCCTCCCTCTTCTGCCATTACATTCCCTTGCACTGTACATAACCAATTTGTATTTAAATTTGCACTACGAGTGTGTATGTGTGTGAGTATATATATATATATATATATACACTACCGGTCAAAAGTTTTGAAACACTTACTCATTCTTTATTATATATTTTTCTTCACATTTTAGAATAATAGTAAAGTCATCAAACTATGGAATAACATAAATGGAACTATGGGAATTATGTTGTGACTAAACAAAATCCAAAATAAATCAAAACTGTGTTATATTTTAGCATCTTCAAAGTAGTCACCCTTTGCCTAGAATTTGCAGACATGTACTCTTGACATTTTCTCAACCAACTTCTTGAGGTATCACCCTGGGATGATTTTTAAACAGTATTGAAGGAGTTCCCATCTATGTTGGGCACTTATTGGCTGCTTTTCTTTATTATTTGGTCCAAGTCATCAATTTCAGAAACTTTTTTTTTAATTAAATGTTAGTTTTATAATGAAATAAATTAATATGGTGGCACAATTATATTTTTGTCTACAAAACTAATTTCAAACATTTAAGCATACACCTTCAGATCAAAAGATTTTTAAGATCATGAGAAACATTTCAGTCAAGTGTTTCAAAACTTTTGACCGATAGTGTATATATGCAGTGTTGGGGAGTAACGGAATACATGTAACAGGATTACGTATTTAAAATTCAAAATATAAGTAACTGTATTCCACTACAGTTACAATTTAAATCATTGGTAATTAAAATACAGTTACATTCAAAAAGTATTTTGATTACTGAAGAGATTACTTTGCATTTTATTGTCATTTGTTTCATTTAATATTTAGTCCTTTCAGATGGAAAACATTTATACATATAAATGATGTGATCCAAAGTGCATTTGAACAGCGGTGAAACACTTTCTTATGATGTGTTACATTCATACGAGCAGACAGAGAAGTACGTTTGAAGTAAGTTTAGAGCAGAAGAAATAAACCTTGTGTAAATTGTCAGCTTTACGCTAAGCTAAAATGCTATTTCTAGCCATTTTACATGCACATGTTACCAGACATGATCATATTTTTATCAAGAAAATTCACGTTAGATCATAATTTCTTTTTTTCTAGTAAGATCTTTGATATTAGAGCAAAAATCGTATTCTTGATAACAATTTTTGTATTGTTTTCCTGTAAAAATATCTAAAAATCCTTAAAACAAGATCAATTTGATCTTGTTTTAGAAACAACACTGCATAAGATATTTCGGTTTTTCAGAGAATGTATTTTTAACACGTGTATTTTGTCTTACTGTACTGGCAGAGTTTTTATAGTCAAAACAAGTGAAAAAATCTACCAGTGCTGAAGAAGTAATCCAAAGTATTTAGATTACATTACTGACCTTGAGTAATCTAACAGAATACGTTATAAATTACATTTTACAGCATGTATTCTGTAATCTGTAGTGGAATACATTTCTAAAGTAACCCTCCCAACCCTGCATATATATATATATTGTCTGATTGTGTATTCTATATATACTTTATTTTCTATTCAATTTTTATTTTATTCTATTTTTATTTATTTTTATATATTTTTTTTTATTATTATCTCTATCTTGTTGTATTGTTGTGTACTGGAAGTTTCTGTCACCAAGACAAATTCCTTGTATGTGTAAGCATATCTGGCAATAAAGCTGATTCTGATTTTCAAGTCCTCTCATGTCTTTAAATTAACTCACGATTTTTGTAAAGATACATATCAGATTATTTTCTTTTTTATGGAATGGTATGCAGAAAATTTTCCTACCAGTGTTGGGTAAGTTACTCAAAAATAGTAATCCACTACAAATAACTAATTACTTCTCTCAAATTATAATCAGATTACTTTACTAATTACTTCATTGGACAAGTAATCACATTACTAATTACTTTAATTTTAAGTTACTTTTTACTTTTTTTGGTTTTCTCCTGTTTTCTCCCCAATTTGGAATGCCCAATTCCCAATGCACTCTAAGTCCTCGTGGTGGCGTAGTGACGACTCAATCCGGGTGGCGGAGGACGAATCTCAGTTGCCTCCGCGTCTGAGACCGTCAATCTGCGCATCTTATCACGTGGCTTGTTGAGTGCGTTACCACGGAGATGTAGCGCGTATGGAGACTTCACACTATTCTCCGCGGCATCCACGCACAACTCACACGCCCCACCGAGAGCGAGAACCACATTATAGTGAACACGAGGAGGTTACCCCATGTCACTCTACCCACCCTAGCAACAGGGCCAATTTGGTTGCTTAGGAGACCTGGCTTGAGTCACTCAGCATGCCCTGGTTTCGAACTCGTGACTCCAGGGGTGGTAGTCAGCGTCTTTACTCGCTGAGCTACCCAGACCCCCACTAAGTTACTTTCTAAAACACTTTTCCTCTCAACGAATTCAAAGTAATGTCTCTTTTTCCTCCTTGTTCATTGTTGTACATAAGTCATACACTCAGCACCAGTGTTGGGCGTAATGCATTACTAAGTAATTAATTACCGTAATTAATTACTTTTGTTGAAAAAAGTAAAGTAAGGGATTACTCTTAATTTCTCAGTAATTTAATTACAGTTACTTCTGATGTAACTGTGTTAAATACTGTATAGACTACAGAACAATTCTATATAAAACAATAGTGAATTTAAAATCTAAATTTAACGTCTAATGTTAAAATGTATGTTTTTTAATTTAACGCTGCCCCCTTAAATTCTTTGGCCAGTTCATGAATAATTTATTTGATTTTTTTATGATTTATTTAAAAAAATTAAAAGAGAATTTAAAATGTAATGCGTTACACTACTTTGTTTGCCATAAAAGTAATTACTTTGTAATCGCATTACACCCAACACTGGTTCATACTCCCTGAAAGATATCACTTAAATAAGTGTCCTGAGATATCTGCATCGATCTCTAGACTTAAAATAGGTGTAAACAGCTAACAAAAATGTGTCCGCGGGCTGCGGTCTCTGACGCTTTTGCCTGTCAATCATTTTGCGCGTTGTAATTGAAGCGATATTCGAACTCATAATAGTTGTCAATTGATGCCGCTATTTTGCTTCTGTTGTATTTGTCAACCGTGGGAATACGCACTAAAATGTTGCTTTTCTGTTCGGTGTTGATTCCAACGGCATTGTTGATATATGGTGTTTTGGATAGAAGGGGCGTGGCTAATTCAGCATCTGGTCTCGTGGAAGTTAGAAAGGTTAAAATCGCAGCTGGGGTTTTCAAACTTTTTGATGCTAAGGACCCCCAAATATGACATTCACCTTGTGAGGGACCCCCATCTAAAATATATAGGTCACTAGATATTTGTGTACAAAACCAAGAAAAAAAATTAAGCATGCCAATTAGTGACCAAATTAAAACCATCGGCTATAACCATTGATATAAACCGCCGATATCAGGGCGTTTGTATTCTTATGATTGCATAAGCATGAAAACCAGTGGTGTAGCCTAGGGTGGGCCGGGGTCTAATTTGGGTGGGAGGATATTACAGATTATTCTTTGGCTTCAAATCTATATTTTTTAAAATAGTTTAAAAATGCATAAATCCTGATTTCTGAAAGTGTGAAAAAAAACTGTTTGAATGCTCTGCCTTTAAGGAAAATTTGGTAAATAAAATTTGAGTGAAAATTTGGCCCATCCATTTTTATTGAGGTCCATCCAATAAAATCATGTTTACACTCATATCTTTAATGTCTTGTGGTTATAATTTTGAAAAAAGTATTTTTACATTAAAAAATTGGTCCCCATTGACTTCCATTGTAAGTGTCTGACTGTAACAGATTATTTTTATTTATTTTTTCAAAAATTAATTTTTGTGGTAATCAACATTATGCCATAAATGCATTTGATTAAGCTTAACTTGTATTGAACCCGAAACATATTTGAATAAATGTCGCTGTCTGAAAGCAAAAAAAAAAAAAAAAAAAAATTGCCATTTATTAAGAAATATTCAGGTTATTACTTAGTTATTCCTTTCTCTTTAAAATAAAATAAAATTGCCATTTATTAAGAAATATTCAGGTTATTACTTAGTTATTCCTTTCTCTTTAAAATAAAATAAAATTGCCATTTATTATGAAATATTCAGGTTATTACTTAGTTATTCCTTTATCTGTAAAATAAAAAAATAAAAAAAATCGCCATTTATTAAGAAATAATCAGGTTATTACTTAGTTATTCCTTTCTCTGTAAAATAAAATCAAATTGCCATTTATTAAGAAATATTCAGGTTATTACTTAGTTATTCCTTTCTCTGTAAAATAAAAAAATAAAAAAATCGCCATTTATTAAGAAATATTCAGGTTATTACTTAGTTATTCCTTTCTCTGTAAAATAAAAAAATAAAAAAAATCGCCATTTATTAAGAAATAATCAGGTTATTACTTAGTTATTCCTTTCTCTGTAAAATAAAAAAATCGCCATTTATTAAGAAATATTCAGGTTATTACTTAGTTATTCCTTTCTCTGTAAAATAAAAAAATAAAAAAAATCGCCATTTATTAAGAAATAATCAGGTTATTACTTAGTTATTCCTTTCTCTGTAAAATAAAAAAATCGCCATTTATTAAGAAATATTCAGGTTATTACTTAGTTATTCCTTTATCTGTAAAATAAAAAAATAAAAAAATCGCCATTTATTAAGAAATATTCAGGTTATTACTTAGTTATTCCTTTCTCTGTTAAAAAAAAAAAAAAAAAAAAAATGCCATTTATTAAGAAATATTCAGGTTATTACTTAGTTATTCCTTTCTCTGTAAAAAAAAAAAAAAAAAAAAATGCCATTTATTAAGAAATATTCAGGTTATTACTTAGTTATTCCTTTCTCTGTAAAAAAAAATTAAAAAAAAAATGCCATTTATTAAGAAATATTCAGGTTATTACTTAGTTTTCCTTTCTCTGTAAAAAAAAAAAAAAAATGCCATTTATTATGAAATATTCAGGTTATTACTTAGTTATTCCTTTATCTGTAAAATAAAATAAAAAAATCGCCATTAAGAAATATTCAGGTTATTAGTTATTCCTTTCTCTGTAAAAAAAATTAATAAAAAACAATTGCCATTTATTAAGAAATATTCAGGTTATTACTTAGTTATTCCTTTCTCTGTAAAAAAAAAAAAATAAAAAAAAAATAAAATTGCCACTTATTAAGAAATATTCAGGTTATTACTTAGTTTTCCTTTCTCTGTAAAAAAAAAAAAAAAAAATGCCATTTATTATGAAATATTCAGGTTATTACTTAGTTATTCCTTTCTCTTTAAAATAAAATAAAATTGCCATTTATTATGAAATATTCAGGTTATTACTTAGTTATTCCTTTCTCTGTAAAATAAAAAAAAAATTGCCATTTATTAAGAAATATTCAGGTTATTACTTAGTTATTCCTTTATCTGTAAAATAAAATAAAAAAATCGCCATTAAGAAATATTCAGGTTATTAGTTATTCCTTTCTCTGTAAAAAAAATTAATAAAAAACAATTGCCATTTATTAAGAAATATTCAGGTTATTACTTGGTTATTCCTTTATCTGTAAAATAAAATAAAAAAAAAATCGCCATTAAGAAATATTCAGGTTATTAGTTATTCCTTTCTCTGTAAAAAAAAAAAAAAAAAAAAAAAAAAAATTTAGTATACCAGTTTAATTGGTCATAAATGTGTAGGATTTTCCCATAGAAACACTCAAATTACAACAAGCATTTTTTTTTTTTTTAAGTTACAGAGCTGAAAAGTAATATTAGTAATAAATAATGGAATGCCATTTCAATTTATAACAGCTTTTAACCCCAGAGAAACTTCCATTCTCAAAAAATGCAGTTACAAAGAATTGCAGCAGATGCATTGCAAATGATAAATACTGCACTTCACACCTCTTTTACCTTTTATTGACAGTCCAGAAAAAAGAAAGAAAAACACTTTTCCGTGACATGAATATTGTTGGCAAATGCCACCCCATATGTAGCAGCTCCTGTGTACATTTCCTAATGTAATATATGTGGTGCTATATTTTAATACACGGATGAAGTTTAATCCCATTTAGAAATAAAGCAGGTAAATCATACAGAAAGAGCACCAAACATCCGTCTGCTGCGTAATCTAAATTACACATTCTGCTCTTATTTTCTTCGTCTAATCTACTTACATACAGATTTTTTAAAGGGCTTTATTAAAGTGATCTTAAAGTATAAAAGACAACAAAGACGACAGTAAAAAACATAAAAAAAAAGAACATTCACTATAAATTAGTGAATGTATTTCCCAAGCGTGGCGGCGAATGCCAGACAGCTGAGCTAGTGCGTTTGAAGAAGCGAGGTTTGGTCCGCCGGAAGATCTCTTCCAGCTTGGGTGGTTCAGGTTCTCCGAAATATGAATTTAGGTCCAGTGGGTTGTAATACTGCTTCATGATGGCCTGTTGCAACTGCATACCTGCACAACACAACACATTCAATTAAAGTAATACAGTCATATTTTGCACGAGTATTACAAAATAAACTGTGCACAAGGGCTGGGCGATATATAATGTGTGAAATTAAGGCACTGTAACGCATTTTAGCCCTCACAGATGTGCTCATCCATAGACATTCAGTCTAATTTTCAGTTCTTGCACTTTTTCACTGAATATCTCGGCCTCTGAGTGGACTAGAAGCTCAATCTAGGTTTCATTAGAAAGCTGAGATCCTCCCCTTTTATCATTAACAGTCAATAACATATATTTCCGATGATCTGTTTAGCATGCTTTTGCATATTTTGTTCTGGACATCTAAGATATAACATTGGATTATTCACGCAAGCAAGCTCACAGACAAGTAAAACATGGCTTTTTTCTTTAGAAAACTGCCTAAGGTAAAAGCAGATATAAAGTTTTTTAGCTATTTAGGGCTTACAGAACAGTGATCGGGGACTTTTGCGCAAACTTCTTTTTGCGATATAGCGCCCCCTTTTGAACCTGCCGGCAGGTCTAATAGAGTTTAAAACGAATTCATGTATTTGCAAAAATAACTATTTTGATGCATACCGTTAAGTGTACTTTGATATTAGATTTCGACTCATAACGCTCCATCCTGGAAAATAAAGAGCTGGCACTAAAAATATAATCTTTCTGTAGTTGCTTGACATGAAGCATCATACCTTCAGCCCAGGATGGGATGGGTTTTCTTGGCGCAGATTCATCGTCTGTGGAGTCGTCGCTGTTCTGGTCCATGCCGTAATCTTCAGGATTCATCAAAACTGCCACCTTCTGGCCTTTAGGAGTAATCTGGTAGGACTGTGGAGATTGCTGTGGAAGGGAAAATAAAAATAAATTCCAATTTAGAAACAGACCTCAGATTCATGATTTCCCTTCTCCAGAAACTATTACATGCTTGCTTGTACAGTCCAACACACTATCCTCTAGAAGGGGAAAAAGATTCCTACCAGTCGCCGTGACCTCACCTCTATGTCAACTGTGACGTTGAGTGCAGCTCCGTGATCTATGGTCTTGTTGGGAGCAGCTCCTTTGCCAATTGGAGTTTTCATAACAGAGTTCTGAGGACATGGGGAAAAACAGCTTTATTAGTCTCACAACAGAGCTGAAAAACAACAGACATTGACAATACTGAAGAAAAAAAAAGTTTCACCTCAATATCTACAGTAACATTCAGAGCTGATCCCTTTGTTATTGTTGTGTTATGCATATTGGTTGCTAGTGTTTTCGTGAAAGGGACCTGTGCAAAAAGAAAATTGAGAAATAAATATTTAATAAACATAATAATATTAAAAAATGACATGTAAATGTATTTAAAAAAATTATTTACTAGATAAGGCATTTTAATATATAAATATTAAATATATTCCAATTTTAATATAAAATGATGAATTGTAAAGAGACTGATTTATTTTTTTTTAAATAGAGATTCACTATGGTGAATGAAATATTTTTATATAAAATGTTCTAAATTTATACAAACACATTCATTTTGATTGAGCATTACTTAAATTAATCTGTGCATCATTTCAAAAATGTAAACATTACATGTACACACAATATATACAAAGTTATTTTATATATATATAAAAAAGTTTAATATAAAATATATGAAATTTAAAGAGATGAATTAAAATGGTTATGATATAGTAATAATAAGAGCATTTTGTAATAATGCAAATATTTTCACAATTTTCAAAATGTATACACAAAATGAAAATGTAATAATACTATTAACTTAAATTAATACAAGATTGAAAGCATTGCATACAAGTTATTTTATATTAAAATTAATATAAATATATTTTAATAGGTGGAATGTAAAAGATAGATGGACTTAAAAAATAATCACTTGTTAATATGAAATATTTTGCATGCATATATTTTCAAAATTGTGCAGATTACTTTCTTTTCCATCGAGTCGTAATCAATAATGCTTAATCAGAACGAAAATTTCTATAAATTTCACTACATTTTATATAAAAATATTTTATTTCAATTTTCATAAAAACAAAAATCCATCTTTAAATAGTATTAAAATATGTATTAATTTCAAAATAAAATAACTTCCCTGAAATGCATTTAATCTTGTATAAAATACAAATTATTTTGTGATCAAATATATTTTAATCGATGGATTTTTAAAAAAATAAAAAATTATAGTAATTTGACATTTTTATATAAAATGCACTGAACTTGATACACACACGTTTAACATTTACATCATTTATGTAGACTGAATGGAACACTATAGAGGTCATTTGTTTGTGCACCATTATACATCACTCTGTCCATATGTGCATTACCTGTGCTGTGACAGTAGGGGGCGCAAGGGCGGAGGCAGTAGCAGCAGCACGTTTCTGTTGGGCCTCCCTCTCTTCCTCAGCCCTCCTCAGCTCCTCCTGTTAAAAGAACACACACACACACTCAGTCAACATCAAGACAAATCTGACAATATTTACTGCGTCACAATGAACAAAATGACTCACCATCCTCCTCTTCTCTTCCATCTCTCTTCTTTCTTTCTCTTTGGCTGCTCTCTCCAGTTCCTTTTGAAGAGCGATGACCTTCTCTCTCTCTAGCCTCTCTCTGCGAAACATCAACACACTTAATATCTTTGAATACTATTATTTCATTTAAAACTCAAAAAAAAGCAACACTGACCTCTCAGCTGCAGCCTGTCTTTCACGCTCCCTCTCACGTTCCTTTTCCCGCTCTCGTTCGCGCTCTTGTTCTTTCTTCAGTTCCAGAGCACGCGCAGCCTCGGCCTGTTTGCGTGCTTTCTCTCGCTCCTCTTCAACCTTGCGTTTGGAGAGCATCTCCTGGTGTCGTCGTTCCTCTTCCTCCTGAAGAAACAACGAAAGTACAAATTACTTTGTCACTGCATATTAAAATACTTCCTTTGTTCCCAGCTTAACATCAAAAATGTCTCATTATAACCATTTCAAAAGAACGTCTAAAGTATATTTCACCACCATGCAAGTGAAATTCAAATAACTTATCAAACTGACGGACCCAAGGACAGGATTCATTATTTGTTGACAATCTAGAAAGCTGTGAAAATCAAATTTTTAATACAGGTTCTCCACTCTGATTGCTGGCGTAGACTTACAACTTGCTGAAGTTTCTTTAGTCTGGCCGCTTCTTCCTGCTTCTTGCGCAGCTCCAGTTCTTCCTGTCGTTTAGTGGCCACCTTCCTCTTGGCCTTTTCCTCCGCCAAACGCTCGACTCGCAGCTGAGAGAAACAACAGAACTCAATCAAAAACCGTAACTCAGAACAACAGAACATAAGATGCAAGTTTCCTCTCTTGAGATCTTCAGTGTACAAACCATGTCATTTTTCTTTTCCAGCTGCGCCATTTTTTCCTCAATCTTCTTTTTCTTTTCCTGTTCCTTCTCCTTTTCTCCCTTCACTCGAGCCTCAACAACTCGTTTCAAACGCTCGTCTCGCTTTCTAAAGTGGACAGAATTCACTTTGAGTCCTGATTGGCAGTCACACTAAAACTAGATTTGAAATGATTCAGATTGTTACACACATCCGATGTGCAAGTAGGCCGATCTTGGATCAGCTTACAATTAAAATGGACAACGCACAGCCCCACCTTTTCATTTCTTCTTGTTTTTTTCTTCTCTCCTCCTCAATCTTTTTCTTTCGTTCATTCTCTTGTTCTATCTTCTTGTTTAAAGCATCCCATTTCTGTCGTTCTCGCTCCTGGAAGTGAAGTGAACAATTTTAGAGGGAGCATTTTAAACAACCACAGTGATCAAGTGACTTCAGCAAGGTTTTAAACAAGGGCAATGAAAGCTAGAGTTAAAACTAGTTAGTATTTTAATATTGTGATGAAACCAGTTTTTGCAAGTTATCCATTGCCATTTGCGTTGTGTGAAAAGTGGCACATGATAAAAGATCTGATGAATGTCAAAAGATACACAGATGAGTGAAATGAGAACAATCAGCCCACACAGAATACACAGCTAAGACAAATAGACAAACACCACATAAGTCATAATATGAATTCAGACTGGCATGGTCAATTCCAGTTCAGTTAAACAAGTTTAGGTGCAAAAAAAGGTTAAAAACCCACTCATAATAAAGAAATTAGTCAAACAGAAGTTAATTTTGAAATGAAATGGTTTTGACTTGATAAGGAAATGACCCCAGTCCAGATTCAAAGTGTTTATACTCACCACAGAGCCTGAGCCCAACTGAGGAAGAAAGACAGGAAATAAAATTACCAACTAAATATTCTAACTTTTACTTAAACATATATTAGATATATTATAGTGTTTACATTTTAGGCAAGCTTACGTTTGCGTTTTATTCTGTCTGACAAATCATAATTCAGAATGCAAATGTGAGAAAGGACCAATTGCAATTTAGTATGAAAATATTATGACAACACTGTCGGTTACATTTTGGAAACATTCAAAAGCACTCTTTAGTACCCAGTTTTGGGTGTAATCTGATTACAAAGTAATTAGTTACTGTAAAAGTTTTTAGTCTCAAAGTAGTGTAACATAACATTTAAAATTCTTGTAATCAGATTATAGTTACTGATATTGAATTCATTTAATTACATTACTATTTGAGGTAGACCGATATATCGGTTTTACAGATTAATCAGTGCCGATAGTTGCTTTTTTACCAATCGTTTATCTGCAAAAATATGTGCTGATAATTGCTAAAAATGGATTATACTTACTGACATTTAATTAATTTACTTACTAGTAGAGGTAGACCGATATATCGGTTTTACAGATTAATCGGTGCCAATAGTTGCTTTTTTGAACCGTCGCTTATCTGCAAAAATATGTGCTGATAGTTGCCCGAAAATTGATTATAGTTACTGACATTTTATTAATTTACTTACTAGTAGAGGTAGACCGATATATCTGTTTTACAGATTAATCGGTGCCGATAGTTGCTTTTTTACCAATCGTTTACCTGCAAAAATGTGTGCTGATAATTGCTAAAAATGGATTATAGTTACTGACATTTAATTTACTTATTAGTAGAGGTAGACCAATATATCGGTTTTACAGATTAATCGGTGCCGATAGCTGCTTTTTTGAACTATCGTTTATCTGCAAAAATATGTGCTGATAGTTGCCGAAAATGGATTACAGTTACTGACATTTAATTAATTTACTTACTAGTAGAGGTAGACCACTATATTGGTTTTACAGATTAATCAGTGCCGATAGTTGCTCTTTAGAATTATTTGTTATCGGCATAAATCTATGCTGATAGTTGCCTGAACATGGATTAGTGTGTACGTGACTTTAAGATTGGGGGTTTAGAACAATCCTTAACCAGAATGTTTGAGGAATATTAATACAGTGCTACCTTGCAAGCACTGTAACAGTAACTTAACCAAATTTTAATACTCCATTCAATTAGACTACCTTAAATTATTGTGAATAAAAGACTGTTTAACAGTTGCTTCATTTAAATCCCTGAAACGCATACAGAACTATCAATGCGAGAAAACCAGTCTGAGAGGAACACCAACCTTGGAGTCGACTTTGCTGCCAGATTGTTTGATGAAGGACTTCATGATGGAGTTGCGGCCCAAAGATCCAGGGGTCATCATCAACATCTGGTTCTTCTGCACTGTGTGCATGAACGAGCGCATGTGTGGAGCAATCGTCTACAAACACAGACAAAAACTTGCTACAAATGAACCCATAACGGAATGTCTGGTCTGGCTTATCCAACTCTCAACACAAACAGCAGCTCTCCACCCTGAGAAATTGCCCACAAATCTTCAAAAATCACTTTATGTATGTGAAGCACCACAGAGAAACTAACGCTGAACCTTGTGGATGCTCTGCACTCAACTGGCTGCTAAAGCTGTTTTGACTCGGTCATTATGCATTTAGATTGACCACATCCCAGTGAATGGAGCACTATCATGGGCATTATTACTGCATTATGTTGGTGGTCAGAAAGACTCGTACCGTGAGGCATTTCTTTGGAGGAGAGTGCTTTTTCTTGGGTGTGCCAATGTCCTGTGCAGCAGACTCAGCTGCACGCCGTTTGGAACCAGAGCGCGTGGACCTAATAGAAAAATTGCATAAAGGATAAGAAAACACAGCACAGATTTACCAGTTACAGTAAATCAGAAAAAGAATTAACTGAGCTCACCGCTCTTCTTTGGTCTTCGACCCGCCATTGTCATCTAAAAAACACAATAACATTCCATGAAGTATGACACCTTTATACATTAAAGCTTTTCATTGATAAAATACTTTCTCATTGCCACCTTATATGCAGAGCCAACTACAGTACAAGTAAGCCATTCATAGGTTTATTTTCTCAAACTGTAAACGGTGTCTCTGTGGTGCTA
Organism: Myxocyprinus asiaticus; assembly: GCF_019703515.2. NCBI lineage: Eukaryota > Metazoa > Chordata > Actinopteri > Cypriniformes > Catostomidae > Myxocyprinus > Myxocyprinus asiaticus. Next base: position 3,914,504 of record NC_059389.1, on the reverse strand, counting down.
TAAAAATTCCCAGTCCAGCCTGACACAATAACATTGACTATCTGTTTGATCAACAGCAGATGGGGGGCTTATTTAGAAAGCGGTTTGAAAACAATGTTTATTTTTGCAATTCCGTTCAGACGCGGAAATTACTTTAGCTTATGCCAGACTACGGCTGGGTTTTGCCAGCTACCTCATGACTGGATAAACAATGCGATACATGCATCAAGATTTAATACATCGTAATGGCATTGTGAAGATAAAATATTCCAGATAACCTTTCAACTTTAAAAGGACAATTGCAATAAATTGGTACCCCTTAAAGACATCACAATCAGATTCAATGTCTCTCGAGCAGTTAGTTTCAGTTTTGTTTAATACGAGAGCCTCATAGAAGCAGCTATAGATTCGACCGATAGTGGATTTTGGCGATACCGATAACTACGGTGGTGGAAAAGGCTGATAACAGATTAATCGGCAGACAGTTTTTAATATCGATTCATAGAATGTTACAACATTTTCTTAGTCTGCAAAATCCCAATAATAATCAGATAAAGAGAAGGTGGGACTTTTAACACTAAACAAGCTTGAAACACCAGGGACTCTTATTTTGCAATGACGGAGACTTGGCTTCATTACAGTGCTCTATTTAATATTTACCAAATTAAGCTTTTTATAGCCTATATATTATTATTTAAAATATACATATGAAGTTGGAGACATGGTGTATGTGCTGATGAGGGACATTTCCCTATAGTCACATTTTTCTTTGCATGTCCCTGCTTCAATAAAAAAAAATAAAAAAACCCCCGGCAACTATCGGCACTGATTAATCAGTAAAACCGATATGTCGGTCTTCCTCTAGAAGTAGCTACAACCGTACAGGGATAAATAATTTTTTAGAGGTATAATATCACGAGAAATAGTATCACAACATATCAATACATGACTGTATCTCCACCAGTGTTGGATAAATTACTGAAAAATAATCCACAACAAATTACTTCTCTAAAATTGTTATAAGATTACTTTACAAATGAATACGACGGCCAAGTAATCACATTACTAATTACGATAAGTTACTTCCTAAAACACTTTTCAATGTAATGCATTACTTCTTTAGTCCAAAAGTAGTGTAATTCGATTACAGAAACTCAAGAATTTGTAATCAGATTACACCCAACTACCAATCAAGCAACTTCCTATTGGTCAACGCTGCATTTGCCTTTCGCCTAGGGAAATTTGCACGGATTCCCATTCAGATGACTATTTTTTGGCATGCAAAGATAAATGCGACCGTGTGTTTAGAGATGTACCTGTTTCTGAAGTGCGAGCCATGGATCGTGTGAAACGACAGTTCTCATTGGTAGTGGGAGATTCTGTGATCTCTTCTACAAGTTCATCTTTTATCACCATTTCCTTTCCTTCAGTCATCTTGGGTTCAGGCTCCTGTAAAAACCACAGACCCCGGTTAAGTCACCGCCATCATCATCAGAGTTCGGTTTGTAAGCTGAAGTGTTTCTAATCAGCAAGGGTAAAGGAATACCAAAAAAAACAAAAATTCTTGTTCTTCACACCTCAGGTTGGGCAACTTCCAGTTCATTGTTGGATTCAGTGGCTGGTTCTGCCACATTCTGCTCCACTTCAACTCTAAAAGAGAAAGAGTAACGGTGGTTAGATTCGAGGTGGCAACCGAAAGGTTGTGGGTTAAAAGCACTATTAACTGTATTCCTCATCCACCATCGCCATTGTTCCTTTTTGCAAGTCACATTTAACCCTTGTGCGTCAGTTTAAAAAAAAAAAGATACTCAGAGGTCCTTAGAGGACAAAAATGTCCGCATAAAAATACTACCATAATAATATTATATATTAATATTATTTGCCACTGTTATTGTTTTCACACATACACACACACACACACAAATTTCTCAATACACATACAATACACACTGACATCCATACCAACATACTCACACAATTTTAGCTGCATTATTTATTCAATTGGCCTGCAGTGCTCTATAATATAGCAAACAGAAAATAGGGAAAAAGCATGTATTTGCTCCATAGGCTAAACATGAGAAAAATGGCGCCATCTGGTGGAAAATATTACAAATGTAAATTTTGAAGCCAGGGCTCTGGAATGAAAGCATAATATCATAGAAATCATGATTTTATGCTTTAATGGCACTGGGATCAAATATTGCAGTTTTAATGGGGACATTTTTGTCCTGAAGGTCCTGAGTGTAACTATTTTGTGTACACAGTGTATTATAGATGTATTATAGGAACTGAGGTTGAAATATCAAAATTCCCCCCAAAATACACAACTTTGGCAAAAATCTATGCCATTGGCATTAACACAGCCAAAATGATCGAAAAAACAAAAATGTCCCAAAGGTCGCACAAGGGTTAAGTAAAACATAAAATGAAACATGACAAACGTAAATATTCACCCTCAACAAATAACTTGAGAGGAAAACTAAAGTCACTATTAACACAGCTGAAAAAGTAAAACCACTTACAGTTGTTCTTTGTTCTCTTCCGTGTCATCAGGTTCTAAGTCCATATAAATGTCCTCTGGAAAGATAATGCAATTAACACAAACTCGATCCTTTGAAAACAGCACGCATTATGATTGTATATGGATAGCTGAAGTCAAATTATATTCATTTTGTTAAATCACAGTAAAATTGCAAATTGAAATGGCATGTAAATTGTGCATGTCTCACCACTGACAGAGCTGCTGCAGGTTGAGTTTCCCAGTCTGGCTTTCTTCCTCAGGAAGGAGCGCCGGGATGCCCTGCGGACTGCTTCCTGGGTCATGCTATGCCTGAGGCCTACTAGTGAGCGCCGCACCACCTGCGAACGACGGGCAGATGTTCGCGCCGAGTCCCGAGTCGTTGTCTGAGACTCGGTCGCAGCGTTGACGATTTTATTGGCACTTCGGCCCGGAGACGGTCCAGAATTCAGGAGCATTTCTGCACTGAAGCGCTCTGATGAAGTAATCTTCACCACGGCTTCAGACACCAGCATCTGATCCTGACCAGAGTCGGAATCCTCCACCTCAACTGCTCCTTTCTCTTCTGGAATGTTCTCCGCTACTTCTTTGCCCTTTTCTTTAGGCACCTTGGCTTTGGTGCGAGTGCTACGTTTGACGGGCTCACTCTCAGCTGTGGTGGTAGTTTTGTTGCGACGTGTACAGCGAGCAGGTTCTTCCATCACGCACTCAGAACTGTCGTTTGGGACGTGAGGCTTAACGAGTTCAGAGATGGTGTTCAGGGTCATCTGAACAGAGGAGCGACGCAGGTTGCTGCGTTTACCCTTAGAGAAACTACAAAGAGGATAACGGTACTCAATTATGATCATGCGACACAACAATACAAAGGCTATTGAAATGAATTCATGCATAATAAAGGGATAGTTAACCCCAATAAAGGAGATGTTAGGCAGAAAATAAGGAATATTCCAGGTTCTATACAAGTTCAGCTTAATCGAAAGCATTTGTGGCATAATGTTGATTAACACAAATTCATTTAGACTCATCCCTTTTCTTTAAAAATGCAAAAACCATAGTGAAAGACTAACAATGGAAGTCAATGGGGTCAATCCGTAAACGAAATTCTGCGGGCGAAATACACACAGAACTTCACAGTGCAAGGGTTAGTGTGACTGCGCCTTAACCTCGTTTTTGATTTTTAGAGGAGGGATGACTCTAAATCATTTTTTGTGGTAATCAACATTATGCCACAAATGCTGTCGATTGAGCTTGACTTGTATTGAACCCGGAATATTCCTTTAACCTCAGTCACCATTCACTTTCATTATATGTAAAAAAAGATGCAATGAAAGTGAATGGTGACAGAGGCTGTCATTCTACCGGTGTTAATCTCATCAACGAAATCACAGACAAAAATGTTCGTTGACTAAGGGTTTTTCCTCAATGATAATGAATATGAGATGAAAGACACATGACAATAATCAAACAATTTTATTGTTTACTAACCCTAACTTCACAGACAATGAAACGAATTAACAGGTGAACTTTAAGTTACGCGCTAGTCATAATATGCCTTATTTGTGTTGTAAATATGCTGTTTCCATAAAAAACACGCTACACGCAATGCTCTTTTTTTTTGTACAGTATTTTGTATTTGGCTTCTCTTTTATATGTTTCATGTTTAAATTAAGAAAATGTTTATAGGGGCCTGGGTAGCTCAGTGGTAAAGACGCTGTCTACCACCCCTGGAGTTCACTAGTTCGAATCCCAGGGTGTGCTGAGTGACTCCAGCCAGGTCTCCTAAGCAACCAAATTGGCCCGGTTGCTAGGGAGGGTAGAGTCACATGGGGTAACCTCCTCGTGATCGCTATAATGTGCTCCGTTCTCGGTGGGGCGCGTGGCGAGTTGTGTGTGGATGCCGCGGTGGATGGCGTGAAGCCTCCACATGTGTTATGTCTCTGTGGCAACGCACTCAACAAGCCATGTGATAAGCTGCGCGGGTTGGCGGTCTCAGACGCGGAGGCAACTGGGATTCGTCCTCCGCCACCCGGACTGAGGCGAACCACTACGCCACCACAAGGACTTAAAAGCACATTGGGAATTGGGCATTCCAAATTGGGAGGAAAAGGGGAAAAAAAAAGAAAAAAAAAGAAAAGATTTATACATTGGGGGCCTGGGTATCTCAGCGAGTATTGACGCTGACTACCAACCCTGGAGTCACGAGTTCGAATCCAGGGCATGCTGAGTGACTCCAGCCAGATCTCCTAAGCAACCAAATTGGCCTGGTTGTTAGGGAGGGTAGAGTCACATGGGGTAACCTCCTCGTGGTCGCGATTAGGGGTTCTCGCTCTCAATGGGGCATGTGGCGAGTTGTGTGTGGACCGCTAAGAATAGCATGAGCCTCCACATGCTGTGAGTCTCCGTGGTGTCATGCACAACAAGTCATGTGATAAGATGCACGGATTGAATATCTCAGAAGCGGAGGCAACTGAGACTTGTCCTCCGCCGCCCGGATTTAGGCGAGTAACCACACCACCATGACTTCCAAGTAGTGGGAATTGGGCATTCCAAATTGGGAGAAAAGGGGATAAATAAAAAAAAACGTATACATTAAATTAAGGTCTGTTATAGTTTGACACACGTTTTTGTCATTTTGCACATTATTAATAACTAAAAGATATTATTTCATTGACGAAAATTATATACCATTTTATTTATAGTAAAACTGACAAAAATGAAAGAATTTGACAAAGAAATATTGACTAATTTTAAAAGGACACTTTTGTCAAAAGACTAAAACAAAAAAATGAACTGCATTCCACCTAACATTTCGGTTTACCTTTCAGATAAAGTCATACAGGTTTATGACAACATGAGGGAGAGTAAATGGTGACAATATGATTTTAGGGTGAACTATCCATTTAAATCAAATCCGTCCAGATCACCGCTTCCATCAAAAGTAGAGGTCGACCGATATATATTATTTTCAATGATTTATCTGTGCAGAAATTAATGCTGATATTTTTATTTTATTTAATAAACCGATTTGAAAACCAATCGTCCAATTTATCGGTTTTTGGCCTTTCCCATTACCAAGAGCTATCGGTATCTGCAAAATCCTATATCGGTTGACCTCTAATCAAAACACTGAGTGCATAACTTAAAAACTTGTTTCAATGTAATTGACAATAACCGATATTATGAAATTGATAGAAAAATATGATAGAAAGTCTGGACAATGGTGAAGTACTTTCTTAACCTGACATAGAAAAATGATTTACAGTTTAAAAATCTTAATATTGGCCATTTATGGGTGAACCATTTCTATAAATCAGACGGAAAGCCATAAGCAAAGTTAAAATGTTTGAAGTCTCACCGTCTTTTGCTGCGAGACTCATTGAACTCCATTGACACTCGTTTCCTGCGGTTTGTCTTTTTCTGTGATGGAGTCTTTGGCATGAGTTCCGGCTCTGTGCTGAAGTCACTGTACCACGAAACATCACAGATCACAAACCAATCCATTAACTAGACCATTTCTGTTGGGTGGTAACTGATGTATTGGAACAAGATAACAATGCACAACTGTATGGAAGTGTATAACATCATGTTGTCTCACCTGGAGAACATTCGATGAGCTTCCTGCTGGATCTCCTCCAGCCACACCATGTGGACATTATCAATCTCATTGGTAAAATCCTGCAGTTTCCCATTAAAAACCTGCATAAGGGAACGCGTGGTCTCCGGCAAGGAACTCATGGTTGCGCCCCTGGAAGTACACAAGAAGAGTTGGAATGTTTCATTTTGCAATCAGTTTTGACCAATAAAGCAAAGCAGAATAATTACAACTGCAGGACATAATTTCTATATAAAATAAGCTAGCACGGTTAAAATGTACAAAAAGCTCAAATCTTTTACCAGACAGTTTAGAGGAGAAAAAAACAGCTTTGGTCAGCACACTACCTGTGCATTATGCATCTGAGAGACTTATATTGAACAATGATGAAACTTTTAGCAAAATTGTCATTTTGAAAACACACATACTGCCTTCTATACATATGCATAATGTATTTCAAGCAAATTTAAACTTAAAAACAATTTAATTAATTACTAACTACATAATCTACAGTGTAATTAGATTACTGTACTAATTACTCTGTCTGAAAAGTAACTGCATTACTTATTACTAATTACTTTCTAAAACCCTGATCGACCTCGACCAGATGAAAAATACAAGGATAGACATGAAACTGTTCTTTTAATTCTTTCAAATAAATCATATAAAATCAAATAAATTATTCATGAGCTGGCCAAAGAATTTAAGGAGGAGCATTCAATTAGAAAACATACATTTTAACATTAGACGTTACATTTAGATTTTAAATTCACTATTGATTTATATAGATTTGTTCTAGAGTCTATACAGTATTTAACACAGTTACATCAGAAGTAACTGTAATTAAAGTAATTTAATTACTTAGTAATGCATTACACCCAACACTGTGTAAGACTACAGAGAAATTCAGCTTTTACACTGTATTTCTAAAAAACAATTATTAACACACTTCCACAGAAAAGTATAAATGCATTACTTGATTTTTCTAGTTCTTTAATTGTAGCATAATTAATGAGTCCTGTTTATTTTTTGCGCGGCTTTTGTCAAATGAACCCCAATAAAACAGGCCCAGGCGGATATTTGTAAAAACCCATACTTATATTATCAGCGAATTCATAACATCTATAACATAAGAGTATTAAAATGTGATTTAAATGAAATATGAATAGTCTATGACTACTGTAAGCTAGGCTAACTTTCAAATCCAGGAGAATATTTCAAAATCGCCATCTACCTCTTAAGCCTTTATGGACGATGGCTGCGCAAAAACAAAAACCTAATAATCCGGTAGTGAATTATAATCTTCTTCCACTCTTTCAATTAAAAACATTAGACGCTAAATCAACTGATGTTTCTATCCAGCACGGCAGACTCTTGTTTATCCGGCACCCGCTCAAAACGGTTTAAATAGTTTAAAATTCTGTTCTGACCAATCATAAGAGAGCAGTAAGAGAACCGCTTCTGTGATTGAAGGATCTTTCTGCCTGTCACAGCGTATATAACCAATAATAATTGAGCTTCTTCCGGAAAGGCGGATCTGTGCTGTCATTGGAGCACGCATATGCCAATCATAGATTCAAACCGTCCAATGCAGGTTGAGAAAGTTAAAAAGCCCCGCCTCTACGCTGACGTTCCCTCGTTTGTCGCTCCGAGTGGAAACACAGTAAAACGTAAAAGGTTCCGAGCTTGATTTTATTTTCATTCCTACTATTAAACACACAATTTATTAGTTCGACACTTTTAAAATACTTTGAAAACAATACCTAACATTTTACCAGCATTATTATATTTAGTACACAATTCGACAATGAATTGTGCCGAAATATGCGCGTCACACTGTTCCCATGGTAACGGAAGCAGCGAGATTGCTAGGCATCGTGAACGGGTGCTCGACGTTTCGTTCTCAATAATAAACATTATTTTACACACTTTTCGTGTTATATTTCCTCTAAAATATCGTTGATGCATTTAACGACAATATAGGTGAGTTTGTAAACACGCCAGGTTGTTTGTCTGACACCCATTGCAGATTAACGTGTCAAAATGAGTTTATCAATCTGAGATGCAAGCGTTTTTAAACAAAAATAAGTGTATGTCTTTTTATTTAAACGATTGTTTATATGACATATGCATCGTATTTGCTTTTTATCTGTTATAGTAGCTGGTTTATAGCTCATTCAAGATTAAACCAATGAGTTACCATGTTTTTAGACTATAGTAAAACCATGGTGCCTTGGAGACCATCACTTTACCATAGTACCACCACAGTACAGTGTAAGGGAGATCTTTTTAAAGAACATACCTTATAGTTTATTTGTATTAGTATAACTCTTATTTAAGCAGAGGTAGCTCAAGAATTGCAGACGTAACGTGTATGCAACATGTTGACCTGTCTCTTTGTCGTTATTAAATAAGTCTAATCCTCTTTGTAGGTTTTATTTTTAGCAAATGGACGAGACATGTAAGGTGATCTGTTCCTGAACCTCAGGTAGACGCTGATCCACTGAGGCAAATGTGCTGACACAGAGCATGAAGAAAATATTCAATTTCAAGAAAAAGAGGGGCTCCCCCAGCCCATCTGAGACAGGGAGCGTGTTGTCAGCCAGCTATGATGTGAAGGAGAAGGACCTTGGGAAGGTGCACAAGGCTGCGTGCAGTGGAGATGTGGCCAAACTCAGACAGCTGGCCAAAAAGAATGATTTGAATCAGCTGGATAAGGAAAACAGGTGATGGTTGTATTGTTGATGTTTATTAATGAACCTATGATTGGTTCTCTTTGCTCTTGGACATTTGTGGCAAAAGTGATGTTCTGTTTTGTCGTAACCTTCTGTGATTGAATCCACAGAACTGCGCTGCATATCGCTTGCGCCTGTGGACACGCAGATGTGGTTCAGTTTTTGGTGGAGAGCAAAGTGAAGCTAAACTTATGTGACAATCAGAACCGCTCCGCCTTAATGAAGGTTTGTGTTTTTGAATCATGGATAATTTCACATAGTGTATATTGTATTGTATGATGTAATGGTCTTTATATATTATATTATTTAATATATATATATATTATTATATTATTAAATATTATTCTATTCTATTCATTACATATAACAATTTCCATTCAATAATAATTTCAACCGCCTTTATTCTATTCTATTCTGTTCTATAATTTATATGACTTGCTGCAATTTCCAATCTATAATAATTTCCACTAGCTCTATTCAATTCTATTCATTACATTCAAAAATTTCCAACCAATAATATTTTTAACTGGCTATATTCTATTTTATTCTATTCTGTTCTATTCTATTCAAGTCTATAATTTACATGACTTGCAACAATTTACAACCTGTAACAGTTTTCACTGGCTCTATTCTATTATTTTCTATTCTATTCATTACATATAACAATTTTCATTCAATAATAATTTCAACCACCTTTATCCTATTTTATTCTATTATGTTCTATTCTATTCTATGATTTACATGACTTGCAACAATTTCCGGTCTATAATAATTTTCACTGGCTCAATTCTATTCTTTTCTATTCTATTCATTTCATATAATAACATCCATTCAGTAATAATTTCAACCGCCTTTATTCAATTTTATTCTATTCTGTTCTATTCTATGATTTACATGACTTGCAACAATTTCTAATATATAATAATTTCCACTGGCTCAATTCTATTCATTACATATAACAATTTCCATTCAGTAATAATTTCAACTGCTTTTATTCTATTTTATTCTATTCTGTTCTATTCTAGTCTATAATTTACATGACTTGGAATAATTTCCAATCTATTATAATTATAGTTTCAACTAGCTTTATTCTATTCTATTCTATTCTGTTCTATAGTTTATATGACTTGCTGCAATTTTCAGCCTATAATAATTTCCACTAGCTCTATTCTATTCTATTCTATTCATTACATAAAAAAATGTCCAACCAATAATATTTTCAACTGGCTATATTCTATTATATTCTATTCTGTTCTATTCTATTCTAGTCTATAATTTACATGACTTGGAACAATTTCCAGTCTATTATAATTTCCACTAGCTCTATTCTATTCTATTCTATTCTATTCATTACATAAAAAAATGTCCAACCAATAATATTTTCAACTGGCTATATTCTATTATATTCTATTCTGTTCTATTCTATTCTAGTCTATAATTTACATGACTTGGAACAATTTCCAGTCTATTATAATTTCCACTGGCTCTATTCTATTCATTACATATAACAATTTCCAACCAATAATAGTTTCAACTGGCTTTATTCTATTCTATTCTATTCTATTCTATTCTATAATTTATATGACTTGCTGCAATTTTCAGTCTATAATAATAACTCTATTCTATTCTATTCTTAACATTCAAAAATGTCCAACCAATAATAATTTCAAGTGGCTATATTCTATTATTTTCTATTCTATTCTGTTCTATTCTATTCTAGTCTATAATTTACATGACTTGGAACAATTTCCAATCTATTATAATTTCCACTAGTTCTATTAAATTATTTTCTATTCTATTCTTAACATTCAAAAATTTCCAACCAATAATAATTTCAAGTGGCTATATTCTATTATTTTCTATTTTATTCTGTTCTGTTCTATTCTAGTCTATGATTTTCATGACTTGCAGCAATTTTCAACCTATAATAATTTTCACTGACTATATTCTACTATTTCTATTATATTCTTTAACTACTATTTCTTAACCTAACTATTCTTTGCTTAACTATTTACAACCAGTTTTAATTTTAACTGTCTTTATTCTATACTATTCTACTCTATTCTATGATTTTCACAACAAAATTGACTTTCAACCTACAATTATTTCCAATGATTCTTTTCTGTTCTATTTTATTATTCACATTATATACTACAATTTCCAACCTATAGTTATCTCCACTGGCTCCTCTATTTTATTCTGTTCTACTCATGACATACAGCAATTTCCAACCTATATGAATTTCATCTGGCTCTATTCTATTCTCTGTTATACAACCATTTCCAACCTGTAATAATCTACACTGGCTCTATTCGATTGTATTGTATTCCATTCTATGATTTACATGGCATCTTATTTTAAAAATTAATTTTCATATTACACAAATACAGGTGATTAACACTGTGTGGTTTGTCTTTGTGGTTGTGTGTGTTTCCGTGTGTCTTTTAATGCCTGGCAGGCAGTTCAGTGTGAGCAGGAGCGTTGTGTGTCTTTGCTCCTAGAGCACGAGGCTGACCCCAATCTAGTGGACATCAATGGAAACACGGCACTGCACCTGGCCGCCCGCATCCCCTCCCTCCCTTTGGCACTGCAGCTCTTAGAGTACGCGGCCAACATTAATGCCCAGAACAAGGTGAAACCTTAGCAGATATCCCAGCAGGACTCCAGATTACTGCAGTATTATCAAAACACTATAGGTGTCTGATACTCCAAGTTGAAGTGTGTAATTTCTGCACCAACAGCAGCAACAAATGGAATGTTTCCAACTTCTCTGATTTGACATTTTCAGACAACAAGTTAGTCCCTCCCAACCCAAACTCATGTGGTTGGTTGAGTCTGAAGTTGACAGGCTGCTCTAACAAAACAGTGCCACAGTTAAAGAGTACACTTTTCAACACTTATAAATGGCTCAATTATAATTGTGGACATTTAAATGAGATAGAAGAAAATATTGTAACATCAAAAAAATGACAAACATCACCTTTTAAGGTGCACTTGGTAATATTTTATGTAATTATAAGGCAAAAATGTATCGTGTATTAATTGTCAGTTTGCAATATATGACAGAATTGTCTGTTTATCAACTGTTTTGTTCTGTCTGGTTTGATTGACAGGATGGCAACACTCCTCTGATGCTAGCTCTGATGGAAAACCACCCAGACATGACAGAGCTTTTACTGAAAGAGGGAGCAGACGTTAATGTGAAGAACCAGGAGCAACGGTGAGATAGATGCACTTTAAAATTAATAAGTGTGTTTTCTGCACTGTTAACGCTTCCACTAAACCCACAGCGCTATGGAAATAGGAATGATAATTTAGCTGATTTGTGAGTCTGCAGTCTGTAAAGAGATTAAAAAAAGTCCATCAGAGTGGTTACTGATTTATTCACTTAATGGTGTTGATATGACAATGTGTTGTTAAAGATTTTTGATGTTAAAAATAGTATTTTTACATTTAATTATGTTACAAAAATAGCATAGTTTTGTTTAGTATGCAATTGAGACCAATTATTATATTTGATGTGCTGTTCCTTATCATCAGTTCAACAAATTATGAAATTTGAATAAATCCTTCACATTGTGTTTTTAATTCTCTGTTTAGGTCTGGATTGATGATAGCAGCATGCAATGGACAAATCAGTTTGGTGCGATTGCTCCTGCAATATGATGCTGACATCACTGTGAAAGACGATAAGGGATGGTCTTCTGACGATTATGCAGTCATGAATGGACACCATGCGTAAGGGCTGTTTTTGTTTGCCTGATTAAATGTTTTTTTGGGGGGGGGGATTTTCTTCCCCTTTTTCTTCCCAGTTTGGAATGCCCAATTCCCAATGCGCTCTAAGTCCTCGTGGTGGCGTAGTGACTCACCGCAATCTGGGTGGCGGAGGACGAATCTCAGTTGCCTCCGCGTCTGAGACCGTCAATTTGTGCATCTTATCACGTGGCTTGTTGAGTGTGTTACCGCGGAGATGTAGTGTGTGTGGAGGCTCACGCTATTCTCCGCGGCATCCACGCACAACTCACCACACGCCCCCACCGAGAGCGAGAACTACATTATAGCGACCACGAGGAGGTTACCCCATGTGACTCTACCCACCCTAGCAACAGGGCCAATTAGTTGCTTAGGAAGCCTGACTGGAGTCACTCAGCACGCCCTGGATTCGAACTCACGACTCCAGGTGTGGTAGTCAGTGTCTTTACTTGCTGAGCTACCCAGGCCCTCTGCCTGTGTACATTTGAAACTTACCTCTTGACATTAAGGAATAGTTCACCCAAATATAAAAATTTTGTCATTATTTACTCACCATCAAGCCGCTATAAAACTGTAAGCTGTTAAATTTTTTCAGTGAAACATAAATGTCGAATCTATGAAGAATCTATGGGGCCCTTTTCATACATCGACAGATCAAACTGACCGAATCTATCAGGCAACAAAAACGACGACTCATTGCTTCATTTAATTTGTTGGTGTTTAAACAATACATTTTGGGGATTTGTTTCATTATTAAACACCTTGTAAGTTGCGTTTACATTGTAGAAATTATTGAAAAGGCGATGTTTTGCATATCAATATATATCAACATATCAATAATCGTCTTGTCATTTCCAGCTGTTCACATCTGATCATCGAGCATGGAACAAAGAGAAAATCTCTGCAGTCTCCATACCATTTAACTGCCGACAAAAAGAAACAGCCGTCCATTCTGGGGAGTCCCAGCGGTTTTGGGGCCGGTTTGCCTCTGGGAGGGCCAGCTCTGGATGAAGATGGTGAGTACATTTGCATAAAATCTGACCAAACCTGTGTAGCGATTTACATTATTGAATGTTTTTAGTGTTATTTGCACTCATAAATATGTACGTGAGTATTTCGTGTCATAGTGGCCTGCAGTGTTGACTGCAGTGTTTTGATTTTATTTTAACTTCCTACTGTTGCTTCATACTCATCTGTTGCAGCAGGAGGGAGCTCTGCAGCAGCAGGGAAAGGTATTACAGTGCGTGACACCATCGTTAATGTGTTGTAGATGAGACACAACATCCTTTACCATTAAAAAATATTAAGAGCAGTATGAGTTAATTCAGTGTTACAACAGAGTGGTAAACCATGAAGCGTCACTATAGGATCTGTACTTCTTTTTGCAGTGTTTGCATTCTTAATGAAAGTCAACATGAAATTCCATTCGCAACCCATTCTACCTCTGTAATCTGACATTTCTGCATAAAACAGATTATTCAACAAGAAACAAATGAAGGACAGTACTTTTTTTATCCATCGGGAATTGGATTGTGAAAATCGGCTTTACGCACCAGAATATGTCAGCCATGGAGCGTGGAAAGTTCCTACATTTTGATAAAAGATTACGAAGACAAACCGTTTTTTTATATTGAATAACACGCACTGACTAATTGTGCACAACAAGGCCAGGAATGTGTATTAAAGTATTTGTCAGTTTTGATTTCATGTTGACTTTTAAGGGGTCATATCATGAAAAGTCTACCCCTTTCCTTGCTATTTTTAAATACAAGTGTTTTTATGTCGAAAAAATATCATGTTTTAAAAATAAGATGCAAAAATGGTTTGTTCAGAAATCTTTCTGGCTGTGGAGTAGCACTTCTGCATAGCTTTGAAAAGGATCCCAATGTTAGAAATGTTAGAGGAAAATTATATTACCCCTAGACAGATAGCTACGTGATTGCACACTTTCAAGCACAAACATCAAAATCTTTTGGGGGCTTACTTTGGAAATTTCCACTTTATATTTGGTACTCTGCTTGGCTAATCTCTCTTACAATTCTTTTCTCAGATACCGAGGACAATTCCCACACAAACTCCATTAGCAGGTGAGATGGAGTGCATGATTTTGTCAAACAGGGGTAACAGTGAGTACTCACAACTTATAACTTCAAATGTTTCAAAGGGTTTGTTATAAAGCACTAGCTTGTGTTCACTTGTAGGGCATCAAAAAGTGGTGCTGCTGATTCCTGGCCTTCATCGGATGAAGATGAGTTAGATTTGAGTCCAAAGGTATTTCTCAGCTCTGCATGGCAAGAGCTTTGAATAACATGTAAAATGAAAAATAACTGATTATAAATTTTTTTTTTTTTTTTTTTTTTAAAGAAACCGAAAGTGAACTTAAAGAAACTTATAAGCACCTCCAAAAGGGAAAATATAGAGGGTGAGTTTTAAATCTTCTTTGTGACATCTATAAGCATTGTGGCAGTGCAGTAATTTGAAGACCCTGCCCTGCAGCAAAGTTCCTTTGAAGCAAGTTGGTCCGGGTCCACTGCAGCTATCTTCTTGTTATAGAGCATGCAATTACAGGTCCTATCTGCTTGAATGGGGAAAAATTGAAATCTTCAAAACTGTTGGCTGAGCTTGTGTTTTTAATAACATAAAATGGTATCATAAATTTGGCTTGATTTTTTTTATTTGTTTTGGATGGTCTAGCTAATATGCATTTACCTTTTAGAGCATTAAGTGGACGTTCAGACTGAACACGTTCTTGCACTACAAAAGCTAATTGTTGAAGTTTTTTTTACCTTGAACTGGCACTCCTGCGCAAAACTTTGAAAAACAGCAAGACGCAGTGCAATGGTCATAGATGTCTGTCTAGCGCATGTTTATATAGAAAATAATAACAAAAACAGTGCAGATGTCAGAGCCAAAGCCTTTAGGGCAGTGCTCCGACATTTGGTACAGTAGCATCTTGAGCGACCCAAATTCCGCTCTTCTCTCCTGTCATTTCCTGTATACATCTCCACTAATTTCTATCTACTAAAGGCGAAAAATGCCAATATAATGTATAAATTGTATATATATATATTTAAAAAAAAAAACAGTGCAGACAGACGCGTCCGGTGTGAATGGCCCCTAAGAATTTGTAGTTCCTTTAATCATCAATCAATAAAGTGGTTCTTTTAACTCAAAGGCTGGACTTTCCTATAGCCGGCATATTGAGCATTGCGATTTTTCCCTTCCATTTTTCTACAAGTGGTCTTTCTCCTCCTACTTATACTGACTCTGCCTGTAGTCATAGCCAATAGGAATGCAGACAAATCCTGGAGTGGATCAGAGTCCGAGCCAGACAGTGAAGGCGAGACTGCAAAGTGCCCACCTCTATCCAGACCCCTCCCCTTCAGCAGCACCTCCACCCAGCCCCCTGTAGCACCCTCACCTGCCTCTTTACCCTACTCACCCCAGATGAGCACCACCCCCTTCAGCAGCACCCTTAAGGTAATCCTCACTGTGTCTCTGTCTGGTACATTTTCTAACTCTCACCCTCTTTTTCTCCACCTTTTTCTCCATCTGTCCTCATTCAACCCATTCCATGCTGCTGGGGCAGGCAGACAGAGTGAGTTAACAGAGCTACCCTCTGTTAGTAAACTAGACATAGAAGGTAATGAAAGTCCAGAAGAAGACTCTGAAGAAGGCGAAGATGATGATGAAGGTGAAGATGATGATGACGAAGGCGAGGATGATGATGATAATGATGGTGAAGAAGAGGAGGAGGAAGAAGAAGAAGATGACGATGAAGATGATGATGAAGATGAAAATGAGGATGGTGAAGATGATGATGGTAATTCTGGGGAAGAAGATGAAGAGGAAGATGACGAAGACAAAGAAACTAAAGCAGCTGTGGTTTGTGAGACAGGAGACGTTCTTGACTTGCTAAAAAGCATGACCCCAGATGTAACTGAGACTCTCAGTACCACAGAACTCAAAATAAAAAGTCAAATAAAAGTTGAGGTTGATGAAAATATTCAGAACATCAGTCAACCTGGAAGGGACATAATGGAGAACACTGTCTTGGAGGACAGTCTTCTGGAGGTAAGGACAGATCGGGAACATGTAGATCTAGGGGCTCCAGAGACCCTAAAGGATGTGACGCAAACAATTCCTAAAACATTACTTCATGGAGGTGCAATTCCAGAGATCCTTGATTTAGAGGATGGTTGTCTTGTGTCAGCTGTCAGAGTTGAGGCGAGAATCTCTGATGAGGAAGAAAATGAGGAGGCCAATGAAGATCCAGATCCTCTTGCAAAACCCAGAACATCTTTACAGAGTGTGTGCAGAACATCAGATAGAATTCCAATTGAGAGTCCAAATGAAAACGAAGGTCCAAATGAAGCTGATGAAGATGATTGGGATGATGATGATGGCGAAGATGACGAGTTGTTGAGAATTGGGAAAAGCATTCATCCACATTTAGCCTCTCAAGGGACAACCCAAGAAGAACCACAACTTCAGTCCACCCAAGGTGAAACTGATGGAATTCCGCTAAGACAAACTGAAGGAATATATAATCTTGACCCTAGCAATGAAATTATTAATCCTGAAAGCCCCAATGTTCCTACAACATCCCCTAAATTGAAGGCCATAACTGCTGCAGATGACGATGATGGTGATTGTGATGATGTTGATGAGGAAGAAGAACCTGAAACGAAGAAGCTACCAAACTTATTTTTAGCACTGCTTGGACAGAAGGAACCAGATAGCCCAGAGGTTTCTTGGGGGTCTGTCTCAGATAAAAGTGATGTAACACCTGAAGCAGATGAAGCACCAAACATGGAAGAACCATTTAAACTCAAGGAAGATCAAGAAGAGAAACATCAAGAAGTTTTGGTTCAGGATGACAATGCTTTAAAGAGGCCATCTTTAGAATCTTTTGAATTTTCCCAGAGCCCTTTACATGAAGAACCTAGCCACATTGATCAGAATGATGACAGTGAAGACTTACCCATGTCCATGATTATCGGATGTGATGATCAAAGTGATGAAGACCAGAGAATAAATGACAGCAAAGAGGAAGGTAAAAGTGAAGATTCAGACAGCCAAGTAAAGCAAATGCAGTATGACTTTGCAAGTGAATCAGTCAGAGTTTCTGAAATGGGTCAGAACTCTGACATCTCTGGCGATGATTCTGTGCTGGAAGAGGATGAATGCATTGATGTATGTCCTGATGTCCAAAGTGTAAGCCAATCGCAGACTATCACAGGGGTTTCCCATATGAATCCTTTTGGGAAATTAGGGAAATCCTTATCTGAGGAGAGGATCTTAGACTCTTCTGGTGAGAATAACCCCAGTCCAAAACCCTCAAGACAAAGCTACACTGCCTCACCAAATTTCTCTGGGAGTAGTATTTCACAAAGCCCAAAGCATTCCACCACGTCAAGTCCACCACAATTGGGAAGACCATACCTGATGAGATCTCTCTCAAGTAGTCCCAAGCCTTCAAGTACAAGAAACCCGATCCCAGCAAATCCAAAATCCCCAACAAAACCTACTCCTAATCACACTTCATCCCCAAGTCTAAGACAGTCTGCTGGACCAAGTCCTCAAAATTCTTATCAAAACAGTCCATCACCTTCAACGTTTATCCATTCCCTCTCAAAGGATTTGGACCAAGAGTCAAAGACAGTTATGAATGAATCTAGAAATCAAGAATCTCCTCGTCATTCAAGCCCTACTTCTATTGTTGAGGGCGACAGCTCTCTAGAGTTTACCGATGAAAGTCCAAAAGAGGTGCTTGAAGCAGAACCAACTCTTCAAGAAGACATTCCCTACACAGTCATAGATGAAGTTGATCTAATTTCTGATTCTGATGGAGAAGATGGAAAGGAGGAAGGAAATGAGCAATTGCATGAGCAGAACTCTGTAAATGAGTCGGTAATGGAAGAAAGCATTCCTCAGCAAGAATCACTCCAGGTACTCAGGAGATGACGATTAGAATTGAAGTAGCTTGTGGATAGTAGGTGTTGACCTGTGGTTTGTAATTATAGCTTCTAGATGTGGTAGCTACATTTTGGTGTCTATTTATTGGATCTTATAATCATAATAGGAATCAAAAACTGAATAAACAACCCTGATAAATCTGTCGTTGCCTTTCCCCGCTTGTTTCTTTTTTGTTCTTTTTCACAATTGATCTAGTTGAAAATGTCCTGTTTGTTTTCCACGCTTCTAATTTGCTCTGTCTTGATTCAAAGATATTTGCTCTGAGGTTGTATGGGTTTGAATCTAATCTTCTGCAAACAGGAGGAAGCCTCCACAGAAGACGAAGAGGAGGATGGAGAAGAAGAAGAGGAGGATGAGAAGAAAGGACTAGAAAAAATGTGCGCTAAAGGTCCTCAACACGGAAGAACTTCAAAAGGAAATAAAAGGGGTACATTTTGGTTCACTTGGTGACCATGTCATATTTATGGTTTATGAGTTTTGAGTCATCTTTGTGACTAACCTTATACATGGATTTTTCAGATTTCCTTTCAGAGTTAGGCCTTGAGAAGAAAGATGAAAATGACGATTCCCCTTGGGACTCAGAGGTGTGTGTCAGTCATATAAGAGCAAAGCTGGTGAAATCTCCATTCAGTAATCCAGTTTAGAAATTGACATTGCTTAAAGTTCAGGGCTCGGATAGTAAGTATTCCCACCTGCCTTGTGTTTAAACCCCTGACATAATAGCAATGTACCCATGCCTATAGCTTTACAATCACCCTAAAGACTAGGGTATACTAGTATAAGAAGTATACTTTGACTTAAAGTTGGCCTTCCAAACCAAGGGTTCGCAAACCCCTAGTGGTTCATGATGGAACTGCAAGGGGGATTGTGATCGTAATGCTGATGTGATATTTAAAATATAAAATTAAATATAACATTTTAAAATACATTTTATTTTTCATAAAATGACAACCGTAAAAAAGAACACTGATACATTTTTTGTAGTTATTTGCAAATAAATGTGAAAATTTTGTGAAATTCAGAATATTTATTGAAAGATTAATATTATGAAAAATCACTAGGGGTAATTTAAATAAATAATTTAGGTCATATGTGTTCAGTATACAAAACAGAATGGGAACCCCTGCCCTAAATGTTCACTGTGATTGCTTTTCATACTGATGTGTTCTAATTTTTCTCCCTTCATAGTCTGGTTCTGAGAGCCCAAGGAAAAAACAACACAGTAGTCCACACACTCCTGCCAAATCACATAGATCCATGACCAGTATTTATGAGGAGAACCTTGAAGGTATTATTACCAGTTATTATATTTTTTACAATGCTTAAATATTATTATATTTTAGAGTGGAATTCCAAAATAGCTTTGTCTCTGTTGCCTTCTGCAACCATTTCATGCTTATAAATATGCAGAATAGATTTACATTTTCATGGCTTCTGCTTAACAGATGAAGAAACATGCCATGCTTAATAATGCAGGGTGTAAGTGGTTTTGTTCTTGGCATTTCATAATCTCATTGAATTCCTTTGTAGACTTGTTATACGTTCCCTCCTTCGTAAGAGGAGGTAGGAACGTTAATGTATTGAGAAGTTTAGGCCAGTCTGGAAGCTGCAGGTCGATGGGTAGGCATTCTGTGCTGCTTCATGATTTGCGGTTGTCCTGCTGGATTAGTCATCATCACTCATAATCCCCTGCAGCATCTCTGTTTCAGTCGTCTCATTAACACCCCGTTTTCTGATCACAATCTCTGATTTCCTATTTGTCTGTTGTCATTTGTGCATTCATGGCATGTGATATGACATGGCATGTTGTAGAGAGGCTTTAAACTTTGATAATGTGCAACTAATACTTGCTAATAGTGGTGATGGTACATTATTGTGCACATGTTTACAAGATAAACAGTCTGATAGTGACATAGTAATTGCTAAATATTTTCACATTTTTGTTCTAGAGAGCATTTGATTAGACAAAAACGATATTTTTAATGCATATGTCAGCTAAAAGTTAATTTAGTCAACTTTTAGGAGTGCACTACTTATATATGGCCTCAAAGCTAACAGACATGGACTAAAAGCCACTTTTAAACTTTTATAACCAACTTGGTTGCATTAAGATTTCTTCTATTGTCTGCTCTAATGCTTCAGTTCACAGGCATCAAGGGAACCTCCATTTTTGCATGTGCATGCCTGCACATCTGCTGCACTGAAACCTGTCTTTGTCCATTGATATTTATTTTTGTTGTTCTAGTTTTTGATGATAGATTTAAATATTATACCCTGTTGCTTTTCAGTTTTAAGAAATGATGAGGAGGATGAGAAAAAGAAGGAAATAGAAATACCGGTAAGCATAACTTTAAAATTGCAATTATTAAGCTTGATTTGCATTTCTTGAAAGTAATGTAAGAATTTACATGGCCGCAAAACAATAGTGTTACATTTTTAGTAGAAAAGTTGTTAATCAAAATATAGATAGATGGAAGGAACTTAAAGGCGCTGTAAGCGATTTTAGCCTTTCTGGAATTTCCACAAGCTGAGCCATTGGATTAGCCATGCCCCCTCTTTTTCAAAACTCCGCACTCCAGAGATACCAAATGAGCTTTATTGAGACCGACACCAAGCAGAAGCAGTTGTTTAAAACAACAGCAGCAAAATAGCGCCCTCAACGGACAACTGTTATGAACAACATGGCATAAAAATAAGCCAGATAAGACTTTTTTAAGGCTGTTCTGGTTGCTGCATGAGTCTGTGTTCGTAGCTTGCTAGCCTGCTTAGCATTGCTTATTTTTCTTATACGTTCATCATTTTATCCTTTGCCATTTACCGCGTGCTTCGGGTTTTTCCGCTTGCCTTCTGTTTCAACTGTGCGTATTTTACCACGCGCACCCTTTTTCTCTGTTCTTTTTTTCTTCGCTTGTCGACATCTCACGTCTTGACTGCGTGGATTTGTGTTCTTACACGGATTATTGCATCAATCTCAAAGCTCTTCTGATCAGGAACCACATCAAACCACATCGATCTCAAACCCTCGCCGCTCAAGAACAGCAACAACAACAACAAACAATTGCGGTAAGTCATGCCATCCGCTCATGTTATTTCTTCCTGCTTTCCATGCCACATGTTTACTATAGCTTCTTCCATCAGCAGTGAGGGATTTACATGTGATAAATGTAAGGAATCAGGCTGACGGAGAAGGTTAATGAGTTAGAGACATGCATCCAAATGCTAGTGGAGGTCAGTGAGAAAGAGAAGCTGGTAGATACTGTTTCGGATGCAGGTAGTACAGCGAGCAACACACACACTTTTGCTCCGGCTGTAGAGCCCCTGCAGCAGGGCGTTTGGGTGACGTCTCGGCGGCATACTCGCTCAGTAAAGCGACACCACTCTTCCATCCCTGTTAGGGTTTCCAGTCGATTCTCCCCACTCAGTGATGCACCAACTGAGAATCATTTTGAAAGAGCCTTGGTCATAGGTGAGGAACATGGAAATTGAGACTCAAGTCACTGTTGTTAAATGCATTTCCGAGGCTCGAGCGTCTGACATCAGATCAAATTTACAAGTGCTGGCTAATGCTAAACGTAGACTATCTAAAATTGTTATTCATGATGGCACTAGCAATGTCTGGCTTCGCCAGTCGGAGATCACTAAAGATAATGTTAAAGAGGTGTGTGAACTTGCAGAAATGATGTTAGACACTGTAATATGCTCTGGCCCCCTCCCTTCTCATCGTGGTGACGAGGTTTATAGTAGATTAGTGTCACTGAATGGCTGGATGTCTGAGGGGTGTCCGGAGAATAGCATAGGATTTATAGACAATTGGAAGAGTTTCTGGGTAGACCTGACCTGCTAAAGAGAGACGAAGTCCATCCCTACAGGGAAGGTGCCGCTCTCCTCTCTAGTAATTTGGCTCATAGTCTTAATAATGATAGTATTTGATTTACTGGGGCCCAGGTCAGGAAGCAGATGTCACACAGGTCACATAAACTACAACACATAGAGACTGTATCACCTAGATATCATATAGAGACTGTGTCTGTTCCCCGAACTACCAAACACAAACCCCTCACTAAATCAATTAGAAAAAATTTGATTAAATTCAAACTTGAAAAAAAAACAAATAAATTGAAGATAAACATCAAATAAAGGTAGGGCTACTAAACATTAGATCTCTTTCAACCAAAGCACTAATTGTAAATGAAATTATTACAGATTATAGTTTGGATGCGCTCTGCTTAACTGAAACCTGGCTTAAACCGGATGAATATATTAGTTTAAATTAATCTACTCCCTCAGGTTATTGTTATAAACATGAGCCTCGTAAGAAGGGTCGAGGAGGAGGTGTTGCTAAAATTTACAGTGAAGTTTTTGGTGTTACTCAGAGGACAGGATATAAGTTTAAGTCTTTTGAACTAATAATGCTTAATGTGACACTGTCAGATATAAATAAAAATTCTCTGTTGTCTTTTGCCCTTGCTACAGTATATAGATCACCTGGGCCTTATTCTGGTATCCTTGGTGAATTTGCAAATTTTCTATCAGATCTAGTAGTTATTGTAGGTAGAGCTTTAATTGTTGGTGACTTAAACATTCACACAGATAACGAAAATGACACATTGGGTTTAGCGTTTATTGATATTCTCAAATCTCTTGGAGTCAGACAAAATGTGACAGGACCAATTCATCGGCATAATCATACGCTAGATTTCATTCAGTCATACGGAGTTGATGTTGATACTATAGAAATTCTACCACAGAGTGATGACATCTCAGATCATTACCTCGTCTCTTGTTTGCTGCAGTCAGCTTGTAACAGTGGCGGCCCCAAAATTTAAGCAAATGTTTTTTAAATGAAATTTTGGTGCCAGACAGGATTTGGCCTGTCAACATGCAATAATTTAACCCTGGATAGCACTCTAAAAAAAACACAGATCACAGCAAAAACAAGAAACCTCATAAAACACAGAAATAAAACACAATTATCAGTAACTTAATCCTTGGTCTGTTTATTCCAAAAACAACTACCAATCAAACAGATAAATTTTAATGTCAATAGTCCATATGATTAAAATAAATAAATACCATAACAATCAAAATGTTGCTGTGTGTGTGTTTGTGTGCGTGTGTGAGAGAATATGTGTTCAGATGTTTTGGGGTAGGGGAATGAGTCTGCATTGAGTCTGGAGAGTTTGCATGTACCTAGGCCATGTGAGGCAATAGTTGCAGGAGCGCAGAGGAAGAGTAAAAAAAATAAGGGAATCCAGGAAGGTCAGAAGATCAAACGACCTTTAGCTTTTGAAAATTATCTCTAATAAAACTCTGTAGTAGTAGAGCACTTCGGCGGGTCAGGTTCTGTACTCATGCCACTCCTCATCAACTTGAGTTGCTTGTTTGGTAGCTCTGTCCTGGTATATAATTCTAGCTACACCATGCTGCAGAAAGCGCTGATTATCAGTCCCTTTTTTGGTTTTGTGCTCTCTCCTCCGATGGCGTTCCCATTACTCACAGTACACAATGGCAAAACTTGCTCCTCAAACGTCTCTGCACAGTTGGTTTTCTACCACACCTGTCACACCTGGTTCACTTTAACGAGCAGCCATTTTATACTGTGCTATTAGGGATTGGTGTCGGATCCTTAAAGTGAGAGGGCACATTTCCACTCCGCCACAAGCTAATGTCACTCAATCTACACCACACTATCGTTCAGGTTGAACTATTCTTTAGACCACTAAAGATAGCTTCACTAATAATCTTCCAGAAATGTCTCACATACTCAATAAGCCAAAAAGTCTAGAAGAACTTGATGTAATAACAGAAAATATAAATACAGTCTTCTCTAGCACCCTTGATAGTTTCGCCCCCCTTCGATTAAAGAAAAAAGCCCCACACCATGGTACAATGATCACACTCAAGCTCTCAAGAGAGCGCAAGTGGAAAATGGAGCGCAAGTGGAAGAATACAAAATTAGAGGTATTTCACGGTGCATGGAAGGATAGTGTCTGTACCTACAGATGGGCACTAAAAGCTGCCAAGTCAGCATATTATAGCAAACTCATAGAAAATAACCTCAAAAATCCTAGGTGTTTATTCAGTACTGTGGTTAAATTGGTTAGGAATAAAGCATTGACTTAACCAGATATTCTGTCGCAGCACAATAGTAATGTCTTCATGAATTTCTTTACTGATAAAATAGAAATCATCAGAAGTAAAATTGGAATTATGCAATCAACTGTCACAGCACCTCAGAAAACAGTGTCTCATAATTTTCCTCACAAGCAACTTCAATCCTTCACTGTCATTGGTCATGAAGAGCTAACAAAACTTCAAAGCCAAAACATGTATGTTAGACCCAATACCAATTAAGCTCTTAAAAGAGGTAGTCCCTGTAATCTCAGAACCTCTTCTTAATATTATTAACTCATCACTATCCTTAGGACATGTCCCAAGAAACTTAAAAATGACAGTTATCAAACCGCTTATTAAGAAGCCACAGGTTGATCATGGAGAATTGGCTGATTATAGACCAATTTCAAATCTCCCATTTATGTCGAAAATACAAGAAAAGGTAGTGCCATCCCAACTATGTTCATTTCTACAGAGAAATGGTATATATGAACAATTTCAGTCAGGATTTAGACCCCATCACAGTACAGAGACTTAACTCATCAGAGTTAAAAATGACTTGCTCTTATCATTTGATCACAGCTGCATTTCTCTTCTAGTGCTTTTAGATCTTAGTGCTGCCTTCGACCCGATAAATCATGACATTCTCTAGAATAGGATGGAGAACTATGTTGGCATTAGTGGACTTGCATTAGCATGGTTTAGGTCCTATTTATCAGACTGCTACAACTTTGTATGTGTAAACAAGGAATTGTCAAATCAAACAAAAGTTAAGTATGGAGTGCCACAGGGATCAGTGTTAGGGCCTCTGCTTTTCTCCTTATATATGCTTCCCTTGGGAGATATTATCAGGAATTGTGGAATAAGTTGCCACTGTTATGCCGACAATGCCCAACTTTATATTTCTTCTAAACCCAATGAAATTTCACAATTCTCCAAATTAGCAGAGTGTATCAATGAAATCAAAGATTGGATGGCCAGAAATTTCCTTCTACTCAATTCCGACAAAAGAGAGGTACTAATTATTGGAACAAAAACTTCTAAAAATAAGCCGCTAAAATATAATTTGACTCTCGATGGATGTACAGTCACGTCGTCTTCTACAGCGAAGAAATTAGGTGTTATATTTGATAACAATCTGTCCTTTGAAAATCAAATTACCAATGTTTGTAGAACAGCATTCTTCCACCTCAGAAATATTGCTAAGTTACGACACATGCTCTCTGTTGCTGATGCCAAAAAACTAATTCATGCGTTCATGACCTCAAGACTAGATTACTGTAATGCATTACTGGGAGGATGTCCAGCAAGTTCAATAAATAAACTTCAATTGGTTCAAAATGTAGCTGCCAGAGTTCTGACTAGAACCAAGAAATATGATCATATTAGCCCCATTTTATCATCGTTACATTGGCTACCTGTTCAATTTCGTGTTAATTTTCAAATTCTGTTAACTACATACAAAGATTTGAATGGTCTAGCTCCACAGCGCTTAAGTGACCTTCTGACATGCTATATTCAGTCACGTTCATTACGATCACAAAATTTTGGCCTTTTAATAGTTCCTAGAATATCAAAATCCACAAAAGGAGGTAGATCCTTTTCATATTTGGCTCCTAAACTATGGAATAGTCTCCCTAACACTGTTTGGGATGCAGACACACTCACTCAGTTTAAGTCTAGACTAAAGACTCATTTATTTAGCCAGTCATACACCTAATTTATCCATCAACTCACATTTAGGCTGTTTTAGTTAGGTCTGCCGGAAATAGAAACATTTCTCAGAAACATTTCTCATGATCTATAACTCTGCAATAAATTGAATGGCATCTACGCTAATATTATTCTATTTGTTTCCGTCTCAACCTTGGGACTCCTATCCTGAGGTCACCAGAACCGGCTGGATCCAGCTCCATTTCTGCTTCATGTCGGACTCCAGTGCTACGTGTCGCTGAGTGATGACAACAAACTACAGCCGGTGCTTGCCAGACATCACTTCAGTCTATTACGATGGACTTCAGAGGATGAACTGATGCCAACTCCAAGTGAAAGACATCGGATACTTCATATGCCACTGCCTGAACCTTGGATTTAGGATGGACCCCACCTAACCTCACTGTAATGACCTGCTGGTTGAACTGTGATGCACCTGTTTAATCTCTGCCTGCATCACCTTGGTCTAATGATGGACTATACTCTTGAAATGGAATACATAGACTATCAATTAATTGCCAACAAAAGTCTTCATTAGCCAACTAACAAAGGACAATGCATCTATGTGAACTTCTGCAGTTAATCCAGGATGAACTTCAAAGACATCAGTCATTAATCTTACAGTTCATACAAAATCTATGTTTATACACTGGACCTTAAAACCTATGACCTGCTCTGCACATAAATAACTAATATTGGCATTATATTCATGCTGTATATTCAGAGGGGAACTGGCCCCCACAGTAAACCTGGTTTCTCCCAAGGTTATTTTTCTCCATTAACCAACATCTTATGGAGTTTGTGTTCATTTTACAATCATATTTAATCAAACTACACAATGATGACTCTAAGACGTTATAGATATTACAGTTTCATTGTCTGTTAAAGCATGATTTTCTGTAAAGCTGCTTTGAAACGATGTGTGTTGTGAAAAGCACTATACAAATAAAAATGACTTGACTATAAATGGCATTAAGCCTCAATAATTCACTGCAACTACAACACTATGAGAATGCGCAAAATGATTGACAGGCAGCTTACGTAACCTTTAAAGGGATAGTTCACCCAAAAATGAAAATTCTCTCATCATTTACTCACCCTCATGCCATGCCAGATGAGTATGCCTTTCTTTCTTCTGCAGAACACAAATTAAGATTTTTAGAAGAATATCTCAGTTTTGTAGGTCCTCACAATGCAGTTGGGTGCCAACATTTTGACACTCCAAAATGCACTTAAAGGCAGCATAATATTTAAGTCAGTTTTTGCTAGAAATTCTTCTCCCTGCGCAGTAGGGGCGTATGCATGAAGAATGCGAATCATAAAAAACACAAGAAGAAGAATGTGAAAGTTAAAGTGAAGATTGAATTGACTGAGGAGGAAGGAGAATTTCTTGTAAAAATTGACTTAAATATTGATATGTTTCTCACCCAACCTTTCATATTGCTTCTGAAAACATGGATTTAACCACTGGAGTCACATGGATTACGTTTACGCTGACTTATGTGATTTTTGGAGCTTCAAAATTTTGGCACCCATTCAGTTGCGTTGTATGGACCAAAAGAGCTGAAATATTCTTCTAAAAATCTTCATTTGTGTTCAGCAGAAGAAAGAAAGTCATACACATCCGGGATGGCATGAGGGTGAGTAAATGATGAGAGAATTTTCATTTTTGGGTGAACTATTCCTTTAAGATAGTAATTTTAAATGCAAGAAAGAAGACCAATCACAATTCAGAATGTAAATGGTATTGTTGCCAGTTATTTTTTGAATGCTGAACATTCTTTCAGTCTAATTCAATGTGAATGTAATCTTACTTTTACTTAAAAGTATAAAGCAAAAAAATATAGATAGCTCACCTAAGACATTATAAGTGATTTCACTACATTTCTGCCTCTGTGATTTTTTTTATATATAAATTGAGTTAAATTTGATATCAAATGCAACATGTTTTCTTTTCAGCCCAAAGTGATTAAAAGGGAGCCAGTGTCTGTACTTAGTAAGCTGATGGATTTAAAGGAAGCTGATAAGAAAACAGGTAATCCATCAGTTTAGACTTTCTATTGGGTGAAATTTGTGGTTGTTTCTCTTATTTAAACATCTCTGTTCTTACAGACCTGATGGAAGAACTTGGTTTGGGAGATGCTGATGATCTTGAAGGTAATCTTGATATCTTTGCTTCACGAAAACAATCTTCCAATGTCACACTGAAAGTCTGTTTTTGTAAGTCTGATGTGCTTGTCTTTTTGTCTTTTGGACTCGAAAGCAAAGCGTCAATGCCCTTCAGGTACTCAAATGCTTGTGTGCTCTGCATACCTCTGTAGGACATTTATAGTTCTGCTGATGCTTGCTATTTTCAGATCCGATGCCTAGTAATTAGTGCATAATATGCTCTAACACGTTAAGCTGTGATGGGTTACATGAGTTTGAATCTAGCTTGTGCCATTTCCCAGATCCACTCCAACCATTTCTCTGCATAATTTTCAGTCTTCCCTCTAGAGTAAAATGTCTGCAAAATGGCAAAAAGATAAGCTCCATACTAAATAATATTTTTCGTGTACCTGCTTAGCTGGAGAGGACTTTTAGTGCAGAATTTAAATAAAAACATATTTTTTCCCATTTTGAGGTCTGCATTTTATCACGTTATTTTCACTGCCCCTTACAGATGCCTCTGATTGGGACTCTGCCAGCACCACCAGTAAGGCCAGTAAGAACTTTCCAGTTTATAAGCCGGAGGAGGAACCCCTCTATGAAAACCCAGCTGCTCCTACGCTACCTATCACGCCCCAGGAGCATGACATGGACACCAGGGAACATAAAGAAGCCAGCCCAGAGAAAAGCAAACCAACAACCTCAACCACACCACCTCTACCTAGTCCACGATCTCTAAACCCAAATACCAGCTCAAAGCTGCGACCACTGCCACGACTGCACCTGGACTCAAACCAAAGACCAGAAAGTGAAGGTAGAACTCCTTGTGGTAATGAAACCTCAAGATTTCAAGATGTTAATTTCAAAGTGTCTGATTGAAATGAATTTGTGTTGATTGTCAGGACGTGGATCCATATAAGCTGATTAATTAACCTGATACAATTCATTTATACACAGAATCAGACTGGGATACTGACACCTCCAGTCCAGCCAAGATAAAAACTTCACTGCCAAACATCGCTGAGCCTGTTGCAGGTAAATTGTAGGAAAGGATGAACATTCAGGACCTCTCTGTGCATTTTCATGTAAAAAAGTGCTAATGCAAAATCAAAGTTTGGTTTTGTTTGAATTCCTCTTCAGTTCCTCCACAAAAACCAACAGCAGATGAAATTGATGGTGACAGGAGCTTTGACGAACATGCTGATCAGGTGGGCAGAATTAATAAAATAAACAAACTCCACCTCTTCTTGCCAAAAAGTACAATTTCGTAATGATTCGGCAATGTGTTTGTAATATACATCAATTTAAGGCAAAATTCTAAATGGCTGACGCCCAATATGGCCGACATAGGAAAATTGTGTATCACTCGACTCTGTAAGCCCCTAGGAATCTACAGAGACCAGCCTCATAATTTTAGGCCAAACTATTCACAAGTTATAAGAAAAATAGCATTTCTTGACCACTAGGTGGCGCTGTGCCGAAACTGTGCTGGTACCCACAGGTCATGCTTGTGATGACATATACAGGGTTTCTGCAGGTCTGAAAAAAATCTTTTGATTTTGTTTCAAAGTTATGTTAACACAAATGTAACAAGGTCGACATAAAACAGAAAGTGAGGCTATATTTTGCCAATGGTTTGTCATATTGAAACAAAACTTGGTATGCTTCATCAGGACCATGAGCTGAGTGTACATAAAAAGTTTGGTGACAGCGCCACTTATGGGTCAAGAAATGTGAAAAGTGGCTATTTTTGCCCGTAACTTTTGAACCGTATGTCCTAAAATCATGAGTTTGGTGTCTATGGATTCCTTGGGTCATGATGATTTAAAGGATACTCTTATCAGCCATATAGAAGTTTTCCCATTTTAGCCATACTGCCTGTCTGGCACATTGATTTTTATCAAAAAGTTAAATATCTTTTGAATGCATTGTCAGATTTATAAGAAATTTGGTATGCATCATTGACATCATGTCCTGAACGTACTTGAGCAGTTTGGAGCCACCTATAGTTCAAAAGATAATCCACACATGATTGCTGACTCCAACTTTGGCATGTCCTTTTGCCATTCGTGAATCATATCAACTGAGTGGCACAATGTGTAAAATTCTATACATTTATATATTATTAGCTAATCTAGGACAAGGGATTTAGATTGCATAATCATAGGGAGGTTCTTATAAAAAAAAAAAAATAACAATTATAAATTCTCCTTTTGTTGAGCTTCTAGATTTAATGACCAAATGTATTTGAATAAAATCTTTTATTAAAATGTTTTTACATGTTTGGTGGTGATAACTTATATTTTATTCCAGAGCTTTGAAGTATATTTTTGGTTGTTGTGAAACAGCAGTGTCGTAGAGGTAAACAGCTGATACAATGGGTCTGATCCAAAGGTAAAATTTATTTCCACATTCTGGTGGTTAGGTGCAGAGGTATTCAGTCCTTATCGTGTTACTTTTTGTAAAATGAATTAAAAAGTAATGGAGATCTGTTAAGATGTGTTTTTAAACTTTGAAGTGTTACTTCTATATACAGTATATATGACTGTTCTTGTGCTCCCTAGGCATTTACATTTAGTGAGCAATGCGATGACATTGTGTTCCCTTAAATTTATTCCTTAAATGTACTTTAGTTGGTCTTAAAAAAAGTCTTAAATAATGTCTTAAAACGTCTTATATTTAGCTTCATAAAACCTGCAGAAACCCTGCATATACAGTACCAAGTTTTGTGTCAACACACTAAAGCGTTGCGAAAATAGAGCCTTATGTCAATTTTGGCATGTTCGCGGTCGAATTCGTTGAAGCGTTATACAAGAACGGTTTGGTCTTTCATAATAAATCTCATACATTTTTGTCATGAGTGTCTCTAAATGATACATGCACAATTTTGAGCGAGTTAGAAAAAGTAGGTTTTTAAGAAAATTTAAAATGACAGGAAATCTAGTGGACGGAGCTCAAAAACAATGCAACCTATGCAGATGTGTAATGACCCAAGGAATCAGAAGAAAAATGATTTTGTTTGTAGGAATTACAGTTCAAAATTTATAGGCCGAAACGTAAGTGAAACTTTGAACTGTTGGTGGCAAATTTGTCTTCTATCGGGGGCCTGGGTAGCTCAGTGGTAAAATACGCTGGCTACCACCCCTGGAGTTTGCTAGTTCGAATCCCAGGGCGTGCTGAGTGACTCCAGCCAGGTCTCCTAAGCAACCAAATTGGCCCGGTTGCTAGGGAGGTTAGAGTCACATGGGGTAATCTCCTCATGGTCGCTATAATGTGGTTTGTTCTCGGTAGGGCGCATGGTGAATTGAGCGTGGGAAGCCGCGGTGGATGGCGTGAAGCCTCCACACGCGCTATGTCTCCGTGGCAACGCGCTCAACAAGCCACGTGATAAGATGCGCGGGTTGACTGTCTCAGACGCGGAGGCAACTGGGATTCGTCCTCCGCCACCCGGACTGAGGCAAATCACTATGCGACCACGAGGACTTAGAGCGCATTGGGAATTGGGCATTCCAAATTGGGAGAAAAAGGGGAAAAATCCCCCCCCCCAAAAAGAGTGTCTTCTATCAATGTGCCAAATTTCATAACTTTCCTATGTATGGTTCTATGGACTGCCATAGACTTTCAGCGGAAGACTAATAACACAGACAGATGCAAAAATGACCCTCTCTCTAACCCAAAGAGTTAAACAAGAAATTGTTTTTGCTACTGTATTTTTAAGACAGTAAACGATCTCTGTTGTGATTGGCTGACATCTCTGCATTTGAAATGAGTTGCAATATTTACTAACAGGTTGCGGGTTGTTGTCAGGTTTAATATAGTGCTGCCTCATTCTTCAGTAACAGACTCTTTACAAAGCCTGCGTTGCATTGTAACAGAACAAGCTGTTTTTGCAGCTTAGTTTTAAAGCAATGGGCTGTTTGGACTGGGAGATAATTTTGAAAGGATGTTTACAAATGACCCCTTTAAAGCATGTCGTATTTTTTTGTTTTAATTTAGTTAAATATATGAATGACCTCTGTGACTGTGAAACCTCTTGTAAATGTTGGAACAAGTCACGTGCATGTCAATGCAAGTGTCTTGAAGTTTCATCTGAAGTCCTTGTCAACCAGGTTTGTTGATCTATGTTTGGTTTTTCATTCTTAATTGTATTCTTTTGTTCAATTATGCAAACAAAGGCAAGAGAGGCATTACAAGCATCTTCTTTAGATGTAAGTAGCCCATATAACCATGACCCGTTGGAGCTCCCACCCTCCCCTGAAGATGAGGTGAGGAGAGATGGGGAGAATGAGGAGAACACTAGTGTGATTCCCTGGGAGGAACGTTATGAGAAGATTTGGGTGGAGAAGGAAAAGAAGGAGACCAAATCCCAATACAGAAATGTAGCTGCTGAACTTAAGGAGAGATTTGGAGAACTGGAGCACAAGGAACCAGGTGACCATTCGGAGCAGGAACGAACAGAAGGACAAGATGATGGAGAGGAAGAGGTGGAAGTTCCAGAAGAAAAGGAGGCAGATAATGAAGACTCAAGTGAGGAAGAGGGGGAGTCAATAGTGCTTCCCATGTCCCGAGCGAGAAATGCCGTACTTTTGCCCATTCCTGAGCAGAGAGAGTCAGGTTTGGAGGACTCGCAGTCCGAGGAAACACCAGACCTTCATCAAGATAAACTTCCAAAGGGTCAATACGTCCAAGAACCAATTAGGGATGAGGCCCATCAGCCAGAGAACCAAGCAGACACCTCAGATGACAATCAGGGAAATTTCTTCACTTGTAGCGGAAGCAAAGAAACTTCTGGCGATGCTGGTAGGAGCCACCCAGAATCTGGAAGTGACTTAGATGTAGTACCTGAAGAAGTCAAGGCTTATGGAGGTCCATTGCTTGATGCTAGTCAACAGGTCCCACCTAAAATTCTGGAAGTGCCCTCTTCCAACTCTGATGAGGTTGAGGAGGGCCTGTCGAAGTCCAGACATGAGGTAGGACCCCAGAGCAAGAGGAGTGTCAAACAAACCTTTTAGAAACAATGAAGACTTCCATTTTTGCCTCTGTCTTCTTATTCTTCATTCACTTAAACTCTTTGTTCATGTAAAACTGTCTAAATGAGGGAGAATGCAAGCTCCAGCTGCGGACAACAAAACTGAATTTTAAATGGGCCTAATTACAAAGCTGTTATGTATCTGTCCTGTCTTTAGTTTTGCTAATCAATAGCTCTGTTCCAAAACCTAGTGAGCTGCCTAACTAGACAGCATTTTAAGGGATCATAAAAACATGAAGGCTTCCAAAAGGTAGGTAACAAAATTATGATGCCTTCTAAGAGACCTTATTGTGGCCAAATTCTAAAGAGAATCGCACACCGGACATGTCAAGTGGACCTCCTAAAATCGGAACCATTGTTATCTACGAATGTATGGCCAACGCCGCTGCCACTCGGTGTCCATCGACAGTGCCCAGCTACGACTTCAGAGGCGCCACACTCACATAGTTTCCCGTTAAATTAGATCCAAAACGTTATCAAAGTTTCAAGGGACATACATTATTGACTTAAGCCTTTAAAAATAAATTTTGTCAATAACAAGTTAGTCTTTTTTTGCTTTGACAGCTTTAATAAAGCCAAGGCTTCATACATAGCAGAATTGCATAATAAACGGCTCCTTTATAATCCTTAGTTTTTTCATACACCAGCCTGCAAACTCATCGACATCACTTTAACGATCGACATCCACTTTGTTCATTCTTGCTAAAACCTTCGTATGTACCGAATACCTGTGCGTTTTCCTAGCGGTTTTCATCCTGTGTGCGACCGGCTTAATGCATCATCCAATGTATCTTCCATGCAGAAGGCAATTCCAGAATGTATTGAGATGAGCTCCACTGGACGAGCCGAGAAAAATGTTGAACTTCAATTTATTCAATACTGAAAAGTATAAATAAAAATAGTTAATTCAGTACATTACATTTTAGTTCAATGTAATTAAAATTGATTGTTTTAGCCATTTTTTGTGTTTGCTTGCAATTAGCATAGCGACATGCTAACCCCAAAATATAGAGTGCAACAGTCTGGTCCCAGAAGTAAAAATCCCATTCATTTTTTTCATAGGCGAATGTATTTTTTATTGTAACTTACAAACCTGTTAAAGACAGACCTACAGTGGTATATGCTTATGTTGAGGCCATCATTCCATGTAATTTTATGTTCAGTTTTTAAAAATCGTGTTAAATAGTGGAGTTCTTGGTGAAGGCATTCCCCTTGAATCCAGAGAATCATGGCCAACAAAGCATGCCAAACAAGCTCTGCAGCGACCACCAACTCCTATGATGCACCTTAAATGACCCGATCCAGTCAGATTTGCAATGCTTCATGGGATTGTAGTTCATTCCCTCATGAAAGATATGAAGTACACAGTCTTGTACCTTTGTCTTTTTGTCTGATTTTTTGCTTCAAATCAAAGTTTTTAATGTTGTGTTTCACTTTGGAGTTGATTGATTTGGTTCAAGTTTTAGAACTCTTTCATGAAGGATTTTATGAAATCCCTATGGAAAAAATGAGTGGGATAAATACTTCTGGAACCAAGATGACAGAAAATGTGGGCGGACATTGTTGCGTTCTATTGGAATCTGATTTCAAGTGAGTCTCCTGTGCGCTTATGCCAACGTAAAACGTTTTTCCAAAGTATGCGGTACTCGAAAGTTCAATTTTTTTTTCAAAAGTCTCTGTTTTCGGTTTACAAAAATGGTGTTCTAGTGTGGATGGGAGGTGTAAACGTAGCAAAATCAGTGTGTTTTCAAACAAAAGCGTATTAGCATAGACGTGACCTTAGAAGGCATGTCCATATTAATACATTTAAGTTTGAACCTCCATTTTCTTTTTCCTCGTGTCAATACTGTTTCTGTGTGGATGAGAGGTGTAAACGTAGCAAAATTAATGTATTTTTTACAATATAAGTAATCGTGTGGACAAGACATGCTGCCTGTTTAACTGGTAGACATCAAAGCAGCTTAATAGCATTTTGGAATAGAGCTATTGTCTTCTGTCTGCAACATGCTTAATATTGTTTTAATCTTTTTGTAATACTATTTCAATCTATTCCATTTATGTCTTACGTGCATTTAAGAGACCCCATGAAATAGTTTGACAAGAGTTGGGACGGGACATATCAATATCATACTTTATACTGCCTACTGTTTTAGTATTTACTGTTAAGAGCACTTGCATTGTGGAATACAGTATTCCAGTATTCCAAGAGAATGACTGTGAACTTTAAATGTGTGCATCTCTAATATCTTCTAAAACTATTAGGAGTACATTTGCATATAGATGGCTTCAGAGCTGTCAGAGATCGACTAAAAGACACAAAACGTACATTTTGATTCCATGGGGTCTTTTATTTTTCCATCTAGTCCTCTGTCTGTCTTAATTTCATGATGTGTGACCTGAACAACAATTGTCTTGAATCCAGTCTGTTGCACAATTAAATATTTATCAGTCATTTCTTTGCGCTGGTGTCAAATGATACACTTGAAGTAGCACATGGGCGTCAGTTCACACCTCATATGTCATGTGTCTGTGTGCCAGGGATCATTGTCTGAAGATATCTCATCTTCCTGAAGATCTGTCTTACTTGTGTTAGTGTGTGTTTTCATATTATGCATCTCAATGGAGTAGTTTCCAACAACCATTTTTGTGGTTGAAACTTCTCTGTTGATTTCAGCTTGAAGTGTTTATCATGTCGCCAGAGCTTCTTTTTAAATGTGAAAAGAAGATGTTGTGTGTGATCTTTGCATCGTTTTGTTTTGTATGTCACGGACTTTTCATTGTTGCAATGTTTTTGCATGACTAAATATTTGGAAACCTACACAAACCAATACATTCACGCATGCTACTAAGAAGAAATGGATTTAAATCTAGAACTTTCTCATACTTACGGAGAAATACAGCTTTATAATGATGGAGATTAAAGATGTGTTTAATCTTTGTATTCAACAAGCAACATCTTCTATTTTAGAGTGAAAAAGAAAAGGCCAATAATATGAGGGGAGACCACCAAAGCAGTGCTTTCTGGGATTCTGGAGAATCCAGAGAACAAGCCGAACTTGACCAAGGAAAAGGAAGGAAAATTGACACCAACTTTGGCAACCCAAAACCTCAACAGGAAGGGATGGCTGACGGCAGATCTTTGGGAAGAGAGGGTAGTGTTTCACCAAGACAGCTGACAAGAAGTCCAAGAAGGTATATATTTCACATTGCTCGGTGGAGTGAATGTGAATGGAGAACTTTTTTGATACACCAACTCTCAGTTTAGACAAATCAAGTGATCCATTCAATCTCATTGAGAAGAAATGTGCTTGAAATTTTACGTCAACAACTAATTGGACATAGTGATCTTTATGAATGATCAATTCGTTAATTAATCCTTCTTATTCTATCCTGTGTGCCTGAGCTTGGGTCTTCTGAACCCCTTCATTTTTCAATATTAGGTTAGAGGATAGTGTTAAATTTTAATTTTGGTTTTAATTTGACATGAACCCCAGTTTGGGGAAACTCTGTGTCAGAGTATCTCTTGAACCCAAGAGTGGTGTTTATACCTTGACAATACGTTGCCAAAGACTGGCACACAGAATAGATGTAGTTGGACCAGGGTTTCAACTTTCAACTTCATGATAAGATCTGTGTCCCTTAGCACTGACAGTGTGCCAGCACATGGCGAGGAAGATGAGGAGGAAAAGAAAACTGTTTGTAGCCAAGCGAGAAATCTCCATGTAGTTCCCCCCCAGCAGAACAAACCCTCACGACTTGCAGTCCGCCATAATGGAGACCTCGAGTCTGTCTTTGACGACAGTACTTTAAGTGAGCTGTCAGAGGAGGACAGGAGGTATACATGCAGTATTTACATGCTTTTTTATGCCGTTTCATAATGAATCCACTTTTTCTAGCTCAGTTTTAGCATGTGGTATAACTAGGCCTGCATAGATTCTGTACACGCGTGATTCCACAGAATGCTCCACAGATTTCTGCAGAATTCTAACGACCAGATACCCATTTATTACATAGAGTCTAGTGAGTAAATCTTGCAAAAATCATGTCTGGGTCATATTTCACCCCAAAATCATCCTGAGATTCTCATTACTCTAATGCCAAAAATCTAATTTCTATGATTGTAATACAGTAATAAAAACCCTCCTGTCTGAACACAACTTTTAAAATTAGAATCAGCATATGTTAAATTCAGTACAACAAATACAACAGTAATGTATATATCACAGCAATGATTTTTTTTTTTTTTTTGGTCTGTAGTGAATTGGGAGAAAAGGTGCTTAATTGTTATACAAATAATGGCACAATACCAATAAATTTGATCCTAAAAAAGTTTTTATTTTCTTTATGCTAAATACAGTGTAAATATACAGTATATATACTGTATATTAGGGCTGTGAATTAAATTTTTAAAACTAATTAATCACAGTTTTCTGTGATTAATCGCATTAATCATGGGACATGGTACATTAAAGCAAGCATTAAAATATCATAAATATATTTACTTTATACTTTGTCTCAAAGAACTTGCAAGAAATGTGTTTATTTTATCATTTATTGATTTATTTTAAATATTTATTTGTGCACATGTT
Organism: Myxocyprinus asiaticus; assembly: GCF_019703515.2. Classification (NCBI taxonomy): domain Eukaryota; kingdom Metazoa; phylum Chordata; class Actinopteri; order Cypriniformes; family Catostomidae; genus Myxocyprinus; species Myxocyprinus asiaticus. The sequence goes on along the minus strand of NC_059389.1, from coordinate 3,876,355 downwards.
AAAATGTTTTGTTTTTTGTGGATAGAGTTAATTAGACACATTTTTACATGTATAAATCTTTGATACAAGTATATGTTTACATGCCATAAAATCAGTGGGCATTGTGTAATTTAAAAGTTTGGCAAAAATGTTTGCAGTTTTGCAGTGGACTTTTTTAATAATAGGATCAATTGGGCAGATTCAATTTAGATCAAGCTTTTAGACAATATTCATACAGATCTCCTAAATACACAATTAAATATGACACTTTTTGTGTAATTTATGATTACTCTTTTATCATCACAAAAATATTAGAGGCAAAATTGTTTGGTATGTTGGAAATTATGTGTAATTCACTCTTTATTTAGATTCAAATAGTTTTTAACAATTTAATAGTTTCTATTTTAAAATTGATTTCCATAGTTTCATATTGAAAGTCTGGGATGAGGCTAAAAAAAGTCATAAAAGATATTTGAAAAGTAACAAAAATAATTGATGATGGCCTGGTAAAAAGTTTCTAAGTCAGTTTTAATGTGACCTTCATATAACAAAAAGAAACAAATTAAACCAGTTTTTTTTTTTTTTTTTATACAAATCACCCCTGAGACATGTGCCCGAAGTTGAAGAAATACTCGTGTGTGTGTGTTTGTGTGTATATATATATATATATATATATGTACAGTGCATCTGGAAAGTATTCACAGCACTTCACTTTTTCCACATTTTGTTATGTTACAGCCTTATTCCAAAATAGATTAAATTCATTATTTTCCTCAAAATTCTACAAACAATACCCCATAATGACAACATGAAAGAAGTTTGTTTGAAATCTTTGCAAATTTATTAAAAATAAAAAACGAAAAAAATCACGTGTACATAAGTATTCACAGCCTTTGCCATGACACTCAAAATTGAGCTCAGGTGCATCCTGTTTCCACTGATCATCCTTGAGATGTTTCTACAACTTGATTGGAGTCCACCTGTGGTAAATTCAGTTGATTGGACATGATTTGGAAAGGCACACACCTGTCTATATAAGGTCCCACAGTTAACAGTGCATGTCAGAGCACAAACCAAGCCATGAAGTCCAAGGAATTGTCTGTAGACCTCCGAGACAGGATTGTATCGAGGCACAGATCTGGGGAAGGGTACAGAAAAATTTCTGCAGCATTGAAGGTCCCAATGAGCACAGTGGCCTCCATCATCTGTAAATGAAAGAAGTTTGGAACCACCAGGACTCTTCCTAGAGCTGGCCGCCCGGCCAAACTGAGTGATCGGGGGAGAAGGGCATTAGTCAGGGAGGTGACCAAGAACCCGATGGTCACTCTGACAGAGCTCCAGCGTTTCTCTGTGCAGAGGAGAACCTTCCAGAATAACAACCATCTCTGCAGCACTCCACCAATCAGGCCTGTATGGTAGAGTGGCCAGACAGAAGCCACTCCTCAGTAAAAGGCACATGACAGCCCGCCTGGAGTTTGCCAAAAGGCACCTGAAGGACTCTCAGACCATGAGAAACTAAGATTGAACTCTTTGGCCTGAATGGCAAGCGTCATGTCTGGAGGAAACCAGGCACCGCTTATCACCTGGCCAATACCATCCCTACAGTGAAGCATGGTGGTGGCAGCATCATGCTGTGGGGATGTTTTTCAGCGGCAGGAACTGGGAGACTAGTCAGGATCGAGGGAAAGATGAATGCAGCAATGTACAGAGACATCCTTGATGAAAACCTGCTCCAGAGTGCTCTGGACCTCAGACTGGGGCGAAGGGTCGTTGTCCTGTTGGAAGATGAACCTAAGCACACAGCCAAGATAACAAAGGAGTGGCTACGGGACAACTCTGTGAATGTGCTTGAGTGGCCCAGCCAGAGCCCAGACTTGAACCCGATTGAACATCTCTGGAGAGATCTGAAAATGGCTGTGCACCGACACTCCCCATCCAACCTGATGGAGCTTGAGAGGTCCTGCAAAGAAGAATGGGAGAATCTGCCCAAAAATAGGTGTGCCAAGCTTGTAGCATCATACTCAAAAAGACTTGAGGCTGTAATTGGTGCCAAAGGTGCTTCAAAGTATTGAGCAAAGGCTGTGAATACTTATGTACATGTGATTTTTGTTTTTGTTTTATTTTTAATAAATTTGCAAAGATTTCAAACAAACTTCTTTCATGTTGTCATTATGGGGTATTGTTTGTAGAATTTTGAGGAAAATAATGAATTTAATCCATTTTGGAATAAGGCTGTAACATAACAAAATGTGGAAAAAGTGAAGCGCTGTGAATACTTTCCGGATGCACTGTGTGTGTGTATATATATACACTGTATAATTGTTTATTTATTATTTATATTGGGGTGAAGAATGATCTGAATATTTAGCTTTCTTGAGATTCACCCATTGTACTCTCAGCTCTGAATACATTTTACCATATTCAAGTCCATTAGAATTCCAAAGATTTCCCAGAATCAATGCAGAAAATATGAGAGGCGTGTGCAGATTCCATGTTGGCCTAGGTATAATCTCCATTCTAAAAGAGAATACTGCATTATATCCTCAAATGATTTTATAGCACCTGCTCTCCATTAGACTGGTGTTGTCTGATAGTTGCTCTCATCAAGCAGAAATCAGTCTGAAATCCTGTTTTCTTCTCTGGTCCATAACAGGTCTCCATCTTCAAGGCGTAAGAAAGAGCAGGTGAGCTTCTTTCATAAGAACGTATCAGTACATGTGTGCTGTAATGTTTGAGTGTTTGTTTACCACATTTGTTCCCTGTGCAGACTGCTGGGGAGCTGGAGATGGCAGATGATTTTGAAGATCTCACCCAATCTTCTGACACAGCCACAGAAGAGATGGACACTCCAGTGTCTGGATTCCGCAACGCTTCTCTGCTCTTCAAACAGCTCGACTCAAGTTATCTCGGTGAGACTGTCTACTCTTTATAATATTTGATTAAATGGAGATTTGCCAAGATACCAAAGTTTAAAATCAAATGTCAGATATTTTAATATGAACCCATAAATTCCTCATCAAATTCTCCCAAGACCAAACTATCTGAGCTATGTTATCCACATTCAATTAATAGCTCTGTACTCTTACTGTATGGCAACAGTTAACTCTTTTGTGTGTATTTTCACGTCTCCTATGGAAGTTTAGGAGAAAAATCTGAGACAAAGATACTTAAATGAATCATTACTGAGAACGCCATTAAGTCTTCTGAACTATGAAAGTGCAACTTCTGAGTAATAAAAATGTTTCTCTGGGTCCTGAAAAATATGTTCAGATCTTATAAGGGCAATGCTATTGCACTTGACTTGATCCACTAACCTGTTGTCAAATGATAAAAATTGTGTTTTGTGTCCACCCTGCAGACTCTGTAAGTGTTGTGAAGCTACAGAACATGTTTCATGAGTACGAACGCACCATCCAGAGAGAGAGAGACAGACACAGCCGTCTGGCTGACAAGACCTCTCAACTGGAGCAGGAACGCAATGAGCTGAAGATCCTGCTGGATGAGATCAGAGGCAGCAAGTCCAGCCTAGAACATCTCAAACTGGAGCTAGAGACAGACATGAACAATCTCAAGTGAGCTTAACTTGATGCATGTGGATTGGGCCTCACACAAAAAATTTAAATTCAGCATGAAATCAAAATGTTTTACTTTCTTAATACATGTTACTTGTCTTGCTGTGAATGATTGATCAGTTTGTTATTCCAAAGAAAAAAATTGCAACTTTCAGTAGTACACTAGCATATAGGTTTCAAAGCATGGAGTAAAAGCCACAAAACTCCAGTTTCAATTTCATGGAGTCACGTGATCATGGTTGTGGTGTCATCAATTTTTTAATGAGATATCTTGTGAACGTCAAAGTACGTCTACTTAGTACATCCAAGTCTATTATTTCAAAGGCCAATAAAAATGCTATATTACATGATATGACCCTTTTACCATCACAAGTTTTGATAGCTAGACATTGACTCTCTCTCTGCTCATGTTAGGTTCCTGCTGAGACAAGAGCAGGAGAAGCATCAGAGTGCTTTGATGCTGTACAATAAAACCCGTGAGCAGCTTCAGAGGAAAGAGGAACAGCAGCGGGCCGAAGCCGAGGAGAGACATAAAGCTGAGCTAAGAGTACGGAGTCTGGAACTGGAGATCAGAGCTCTGAAGAACAGCATCAAACAGGTTACCGGCATCACAATGTTATGTTACTGTCTACTGCTGAAGAAACCAGCTCACTCCAGCTAAAGGTGTTCAAGATGGTTTTTGGAACATGGTAGTGACTTTGTTGCTAGTGGTTTACCAGGTCAAAACCAGGTCCATAAGCTGGTACTTCAGCTGATCAACCATGTAGTCAAGCTTGGACCCATTTGGACCATGAATGATCAGCTTGGACCAAACCATCTATAACCAGTTACCGCCTTACACGTATTACACTACGCTGTGTATGGGGGGGTCTAGAGATTTCCTGTAGGGCCCAGAAATGTTTTTAACATTTAATAAAGTCTGCAATAACCTTTGTAGTTTTCTGAGTTTGTTGATGTGTGCGTGTATGTTTGTGTTTAGCTGGAGGAGGACAGAGATGAGTCTCGGCGTCTCCTGTCGCATGAGCGCAGCGCTCGCGCTCTACAAGAGGAACTACTCAACAACCACCTGCGCAAGCAGCAGGACATCGAGGAGGAAAACCTGCGAAAACTCAACAAAAGCAATGAAGTACTGCTATCACCTTCCAAATATTGCTACCTTTATAAACAGTAATGACTGTTCCTATTTGTCAGTTCATACTTGTCAGCAGCTGACAAAGTCATTTTCATTTACACATTCGTTGACATCATAGCTTCACACTCACATGTGCAGTGACATCATAGCTTTTCATTAATGAAAGCAGTGATGTCATAGCTTTACATCCAGAAATGCAGTGATGTCATAGTATCTAGTGACATCATAGCTTTAGTGATGCCATAGTATCCAGTGACATCATAGCTTTACAGTCACGCATGCAGTGACATCATAGCTTTACAGTCACGCATGCAGTGACATCATAGCTTTACAGTCACGTATGCAGTGACGTCATATTTGGAGTGATGTCATAGTTTAACAGTCACGCATGCAGTGACATCATAGCTTTACAGTCACGTATGCAGTGACGTCATATTTGGAGTGATGTCATAGTTTAACAGTCACGCATGCAGTGACATCATAGCTTTACAGTCACGTATGCAGTGACGTCATATTTGGAGTGATGTCATAGTTTAACAGTCACGCATGCAGTGACATCATAGCTTTACAGTCACGTATGCAGTGACATCATATATGCAGTGATGTCATAGTTTAACAGTAATTTATTCAGTGACTTCATAGCTTTACAGTCATGTATGCAGTGACGTCATAGCTTTACATCCAGAAATGCAGTGATGTCATAGTATCTAGTGACATCATAGCTTTAGTGATGCCATAGTATCCAGTGACATCATAGCTTTACAGTCACGCATGCAGTGACATCATAGCTTTACAGTCACGCATGCAGTGACATCATAGCTTTACAGTCACGTATGCAGTGACGTCATATTTGGAGTGATGTCATAGTTTAACAGTCACGCATGCAGTGACATCATAGCTTTACAGTCACGTATGCAGTGACGTCATATTTGGAGTGATGTCATAGTTTAACAGTCACGCATGCAGTGACATCATAGCTTTACAGTCACGTATGCAGTGACGTCATATTTGGAGTGATGTCATAGTTTAACAGTCACGCATGCAGTGACATCATAGCTTTACAGTCACGTATGCAGTGACATCATATATGCAGTGATGTCATAGTTTAACAGTAATTTATTCAGTGACTTCATAGCTTTACAGTCATGTATGCAGTGACGTCATAGCTTTACATCCAGAAATGCAGTGATGTCATAGTATCTAGTGACATCATAGCTTTAGTGATGCCATAGTATCCAGTGACATCATAGCTTTACAGTCACGCATGCAGTGACATCATAGCTTTACAGTCACGCATGCAGTGACATCATAGCTTTACAGTCACGTATGCAGTGACGTCATATTTGGAGTGATGTCATAGTTTAACAGTCACGCATGCAGTGACATCATAGCTTTACAGTCACGTATGCAGTGACGTCATATTTGGAGTGATGTCATAGTTTAACAGTCACGCATGCAGTGACATCATAGCTTTACAGTCACGTATGCAGTGACGTCATATTTGGAGTGATGTCATAGTTTAACAGTCACGCATGCAGTGACATCATAGCTTTAAAGTCATGTATGCAGTGACATCATATATGCAGTGATGTCATAGTTTAACAGTAATTTATGCAGTGACTTCATAGCTTTACAGTCATGTATGCAGTGACGTCTTAGCTTTCAGACAGGTATACAGTGACCGTTTTAAAGGTGTCCTTTTTTTATAGAATTGCTGTGTTTTTTGCATCATTTTAAACTAGTTCATTATTAATATTATGCTCAGGCCTTGTCCCAGCTAACCGAGGCTTCAGACCGCGAACGAGAGCTGCTGCAGCAAAATCGCAGCCTTCAAGATGAGCTGAACGGCGCTCGGGCAGAGCTGGACCGCTCTCAGTCTCATTGCCGGCAGGAGGAGTCACGACTGGCTGAGGAGAGAGATGCCCTAAGCGAGAGGCTTGAGGACGCTCACAGGGACCTGAAACATAGCGAAGAGGCCTTGGCACAGACCGTGTTCCAGTTCAACGGGCAGCTGAGTGCGCTGAAGGCCGAATGCTCAGTGATCACAGCTAAACTGGATCATGAGAGGCAAGTGAGGCAGCAACTGGAGGCAGAGGCCGAGGTGAGCCGGGCACGACTGCAGGGAGCGCTACAGGAGGCCGAGAGATGTCAGGTTAGAGTCCAGACAACTTCATTGGTTTATCTTGAATGTTCTTTTTTTAAAGCAGAAATGTGTAATTTCAATGCCACTAGTAGCGCTAAACGAAATAATAAAAATAAACATTTGTTTGTTAACAGATTCCTGAACACTGCCTCCATCTGTAATTGGTTCAACAAACAAATAGTCCCACACCAAACTCATAGCATTGTTGAGTCAATGCTGCTGTGTTGGGCTGGTTTAAAATGATATGATTTCATATTTTTTTTCCTCTCAGGCATCACTTACAGATGCAGAGCGCACACTTCAGCGAGTCCGTGAGGAACACCAGCGTGCACAGGAAAAGCACATCTTCGAGTCCAACACCCAACGCGATACCATTCAGTCCCTCTCGCAGAAGCTTAGCAAGGCTGAGGCGCTCGCCAACAGCCTGGAGAACGAGTGTCACCGCAGCACCCTGGCCATCGCGGAGAAAGGCGTCCTGTTGGAGACACTCACCCGGGAGAAAGACCAAGCCCTGGCCAAACTCAAAGAACTGGAGGCGGCGATATTGAGCGAACGCGAGCAGGCCAGCCGCGCCGGAACCAAACAGGAAGCCATGCAGGAGAGACTTGAACAGGCTCAGAGTGAGGGTGCGCTGCTGCGACAACAGCTGGAGGAGGCGCTCAACAAGGGGTTGGCGAAGGACAAGGTCGTTACAGACGTGCACCAGAACTTCACTGAGATGCTAAACCAGTTACGCTCGGACGGAGAGGAGAGAGTCCACCTGGTGGAGGAAAGAAGCAAAGAGCTGGCGAAGATGAACGGCGAGCTGAGAGAGCAAAACTATAAACTAGAGCAAGAGAAAGCTGAAAGAGAGGTAGAAAAACTGTTTTTACTCGCCCTCATGTCGTTCCAAACCCGCTTGACATAATTTTTTTGGTGGAACACAAAAGGAGAATTTTGGAGAATCTAAACGCAGCTACTTTCTGTACAACAACAGTTCATAGTGACCACATTTGCCAAGCTCTAAAAAGGAAAAAAAGCATCATATAAGTATCCGTTAAAGTAGTATGCATGACTCGTGCACTATATTTCAAGTCTTCTGAAGACGTACGATAACTTTGTGTGACAAACGGGCCAAAATTTTAGTCGTTATTCATTGAAAGTCTTGCCCATCTGCCGTAGCTCTCAAATTACAGATATATTATCAGTGAATAGCAGCTTAAGTTTTTGTCTTTTCGTCACACACGGCTATCATTTGACCACTGTTATGGTGCTTTTATTGTCTTTTTTTTGCACTTTTTGGATCATGACAGACAGGATCACTTCGAACTTTTGTTGTATGGAAAGAGATGCGTGAAGATACTTCAATATACTCATTTTGTTTTCCATACATGGGGGTGTAAATAATGACAGATTTTTCATTTTTGGGTAAACTATTCCTTTAAGTAAAATTAAATTGGGTATGAATTTAATAGTGTTCCAGTGAGAGAATGAAGTTGTTGTTTTTCATTATCAGAGTTCTCTGAGACAGCTCCAGCAGGAACTTGCCGACTGTCTCAAGAAGTTGTCCATGTGTGAAGCCTCTCTGGAGGTCAATATGCGATACCGTAACGACCTGGAGGAAGAGAAGACACGCACACTCAAAGACATGGACAGACTGAAGGGGAAGGTACATTAAACTTCCTGAAAAATGTCTAATGATGGCGTGGTGGTATGTTTTTAGATTTTGACATTCATTGTTTTTATGTGAATAAATAAAGGTACATTTCTAGTTCAGCATTATTTGTACTACAGACCTTTGTTTTATTGGACGATAAAAACTAGCTCATGTAATAAAACCATGTGACACATTTGGTTTTCGAGCATTGAAAAGGTGTAACATTTAACAATTTGCACCTGGAGCCAAATTGAGAGCCCCATATCTCTGAGAATTAACCATATAGGGCTTTAAAAATTACATTATTCTGAACCAGAACCTAAAAGCATATTAAAATATCTTTAATACTTCTGGAGTTATATGCACTCAAACTTTGGAAAAACAACACAGTGTTTTTTCCCCCCATTTTTGGACACACACAATTGGCATATAATGCAATATGGGGTGCTGAAGTCAACTGATTTTAGAAATAGACCTACCTATATCTGTGTAAAAATAAAATAAAGATGCTGACACTTTTCTAAGGTTATTTTTTTTTCACCTGTTGTTTTGCTTCAAAAAACAAAATAATGGATTACTTAGTAAATATTGATCCATGACATTTAATATTTTGGCTTTCACCATCATTTATGTACTTATGTCACCAGTAAAATGTTTTTATAAAAAAATACATTTTGTGCTGGTTTACACGGAAGAATTGTTCATTAATTAAATAGATGATTTCACCATAGACAAATATCGATTTTTATCTTTGAAAGGTGTCTGTTTCAGTATCACAAATAGCTGACTTTTGTACTTACAGATTGTGCATTTAAAGAGCCCATATTATGCTCATTTACAGGTTCATCATTTTATTTTGGGGGTGTACTAGAATAGGTTTCATGCTTTAATGTTCAAAAAACACATTATTTTTCTCATACTGTACATTGCTGCAGCACCTCTTTTCACCCTCTGTCTGAAACGCTCTGTTTTAGCTCCTGTCTCTTTAAAGCCCCCTTTCCGAAAAGCCCAGTCTGCTCTGATTGGTCAGCTGGCCCAGTCTGTTGTGATTGGTCAACCACTTAGAGCGTATGTTGGAAATGTAACACCCCTTACCATAACCGAAGTAGCCCTTAGGCGGGCATTATGCAAATGTGTTACATAGTGACATAGCTAAATCACGGAAGTAATGGCTGGGCTGCAAACCAGGCGTTTAAAGCAGGTGTTTTCTGTGGGATAGAGTAACTCCCTTTGGTGTGGACTTTGTGCTTTGTAACTTTGCAGACCTTTTACATGCACAAACAGCTATATTACACACTAAAGGAAAGGCAAAATCCCAAAAAGCATAGGGCCTCTTTAACTTTCCAATTATTTGAATTATGCTACAAAGAAAAGTTGTTTTTAAATCATTTTGTTTGATTCGATTAATCTTATACATTAATCAAAAGTGTTGACAGTGCTTGTGTTTTGACTCCAGCTCCGAGAGTCTGAGGAACAGTATGTCCAGGCCGAGAGACGCATCGGTAACCTAAAGAGCTCTCTAGATGAAAAGGAGCGAGAGGCCTGCAGTACTGCTCAGAAACTAAAGGAGGCGCTAACTGCTTCTACCGGCAAAGAGCAAACAATTAAACAGCTGGAGGAGGCGGTGCAGAGGTACAAGGACACTTAGGCTCAAGGGCGTAGATTTGGCTTGAACTTTGGGGGGGTTGCAACGTGAAGCATTTACATGTTTCCACTGATCATGGTATAAATATTGAGGGGCTGTACTTGCTTGTTTTGATTTTTGGTGGGTTATCTCCCCCACATCCCCCCTGGAATCTATGCCCCTGCTTAGGCTAAATTCAAAATCACATACAACCATACTGCTTTTATTATTTCTTTTGAAAGACACATCAGAAATAGTAGTAGAAAAGTAGTGTGTTAGTATGCAGAATTGTAGCATACTGCATACTGCCCAATATACACTGTACTTGCAGTATGCAGTGATACACATTTCAGTTTCTCTGTTTCATGTTGATAACAGAAGTTAGCTAGTAAGTTAATTGATTGTTAATGGTGTGTTAAAAGTGTAAAATGGTTAATGTGATTATGACATCACGGCAGGTTAGAGATTGAAAACGCCAGACTAGAGGCCACGGCAAAACAGCAGAACAATCGCATCGAGGTGCTGCAGAAGGGAGTACAGGAGGGTACTGTGGTAAGTCCTGACAAAAGAAAAAGTTATTTAATACACAGGGGTTTGGTTGTACCTCTTTCTTGTGATCTAGAAATACAGTGTTGTCTTTCTACGTGAGTAATATCTGATTAATCTTGTCAGAACCTTGTTTTACCTTTAAGGAATGCTGCAGGTTCAATACAAAATAAGCCACAGGAAATAATTTCGACTTGTCCCTCGGCACCGGAATGAGTTTTGAAGTGGGGGGAGGGGCGGGGGCATTAAATTGGGCTGGTTGAGTCAATATGGCCAATTTATAAAAAAATTAAAAAAAGAATATGACCAGTTTATACCAGACCAGCTTCTAAGATTGCCAAAATCACGGTGATTGACTAGTTATTTATCTACATACACAGTTCGAATGTTGACATAATCTAACTAAAGAGATTCAAATCTGCTTCCGCGCCACCAGTTCAGAGAGAGACTGGCATACATTTGTCATTCTATTCACAGTTTACACATACCTTGGATGAGGCAGCTGTCTTCGGTTTCGGATATTATAGGAACACTGTATTGGTTCAACTGTGTGTTCTTGTGTATCGATCCCTCTTTCTTATGTGTCTATTAAATCGTTTGACAATCATTTTATTGTTTGTGTCGGCATTCAACAGTGTTGCACAAGCTCAATATGCCCTGTGTTTTATACTGTTTTTAAAGGTGCAATATGTAATACATTTACTGTACTAAAGTATAAAATTATCACGTTATGAGAGATTTAGGAAACATGCTAAGTTGAAATACTGGCTTCTCCGAAAAACAATGCTACAGCCAGTATATTCTACTTTGAAATCTCTGTTCCGGGCCGGAATTTCTGTTTGTGTTTTTTCCTGTGTGATCCCGCCCACTGCCCATTTCCCAATAGTATTTCAACACCCTGGGTTGCCAGATTTGAAACAAGTTAGCGGGCAAACACAGCGCGCTGCAGCCATGGAAGCCAGCAATACATCTAGCTAACATTGACAGAGTTATAAAAAATCCACATGAGCTGGTATATAATTTGCATACAATAAAAACATTGCAAACGTAACATTAGCTGATCAAATTAGTGTAAGGCTCGTCGCTTGCCATTGTCAGTATGCTCGTTCCTGTTGCGTGTCCTCAACCTGGCAACCCTCGTGAGCTTCAAGTCTCGGGAGGAGGGCGCGGGGGAGACAACTCTCTCCAGTATTTTGAATTTGTACTGCAGTACCCATTTTAAACACGTAATGTCAGTGTTACATATTGCTCCTTTAAGGCAGCATATTTTGTTCGACATTGTGTGACTTGAAGAGGTAAGGGTTAAAGTTATTACCAATAATAGGATACAAAGCAGTATTTGTTCATTATCCTACTTTGTCTAATGCTGCAGACTTTATGACTGATCTTCGATATCAATCTTGTCTTACTGTAAATTAAGTCAAATTTCCCTCTTGAAAGAAGGATAATACGAAACCGACATAGGTTTAAAACATTTTACATTTTACTTGATAAGCTTGATAACATTGTGCAAACAGTATATGGTCATTCTATGACTATCATATAAGTAATATAATGCAAGTTATAACTACTAACATAAACATCTGGACTTGTGTATAATGGAACATCTCCTTATGGCTCTACACGCATCTACAAACAACATAGAATGGCAGTGACAGCCAGCCAGCGCACCCTCATCCACTTTCATTCATTTCTGGCTTTTTTATATACAGGGTCCAGGGATTTTGTAGATCAGTGGTTAGATGGATCGATCATATCTGCATATTTTCACTTTTCTTAGTGCAAAGGGCAAAATGGCACTTTTACCTATTTAAAATTAATATCAGATGCTAAAACTACATGGAATTATAGTCCTTACCAGGAATATACTTTAACATCTGTTGTTGTTGGGGCCTGGGTAGCTCAGGGTTGCTGACTACCATACCTGGAGTCACAAGTTCGAATCCAGGGCGTGCTGAGTGACTCCAGTCAGGCTTCCTAAGCAACCAACTGGCCCAGTTGCTAGGGTGGGTAGAGTCACGTTGGGGTAACCTCCTCGTGGTAGCTATAATGTGGTTCTCGCTCGCGGTGGGGCGCATGGTGAGTTGTGCGTGGATGCCACAGAGAATAGCGTGAGCCTCCACACGTGCTACGTCTCCGTGGTAACACGCTCAACAAGCCACGTGATAACCTTTTGATTGCCTGAGCGAGACATCAGTTTGATCATTAATATCTATCATGAACAGGAAAGCAATGCTTCAAAGTGGCTAGTAGTCATTTCTATTCAGTCAATTCCCACGCTATACCTCTTTTAATGTGTGTGCCAGAAGTGCGCATATTTTTATGTCAGCTGAAGTTCAGTTGAGGTGTAGGCTAAAAGTGGGAGGGCCATGGCTCCCCCGGACCCCCGGTTCCAGTATCCTTGTCCTTCAGTTTGTATAAACAAACAAAAATTGTGTTTACAGTAATGCATTTACAATAAAAGTCTATGGAGCAAGGCATTGGATGTTTCGAAAGGATAGCCACAAGTACACTTGCCCCATAGACTTCCATTGTAAGTGCATTACAGCAAACATGATTTTGGTTTATTTTTACAAACTGAGGAACAAGTCGAAATTGTTTGCTGTGGTAATTGACAGCATGTATCGGAAATTGAAATATTTTGTATTTCTGAGGGAGAACCAAGATAACAGAAAATGGTTAAAATTGTAAATGTAAAAGAAGTCCTTCTTTTCACAGCTATCAGATTCACCTGGAGAAGGGGTTGGTATCAAACATCTGACTGGTTCTTGCTCTCAGTGATCTTTAGCTGGGTTGTTTGCGGTATATTCTCTTTGTTTTGGTGGTGGTCTTTGAGATTGAGTTCATTTTCATTGGATTCTTAAATTCCTGTAGTTCTGGTTTCTGGGATCTAAAGTGTTGGTTTGAGATCTAAACCTTTCATTTAAATCTGCATGAAGCATGTTGTTAGAAAATAATTTGGAAGCCTTCTTGACATCTGTTTGTGGATGTTCTCAGGTCAGAAATCGTTTGGAAGATCTCGTCTCAAACCTGCAGAGCAGTAAAATGACTCTAGAAGAGCAGCTCAACCGAGAGGTACGAAATGGATAGAGGACATGAAAGATCAAGAATATATTTAAACATCTGATAAAAGTATTGATTTCTGTCGTAATTAATCACGGTTGTGGTTATCCACTCAGGTGCAGAAGCAGAGTATGCTATCCCATAATGCCCAGGACTCGCAGGCGCTGTGGGAGGAGGAGCTAAAGGGCCGCTCACGACTGGGACTCCGCCTCTCTGAGCTGGAGAAAGAGAAAGGAGAACTGACCAATCAGGTGCCAGAAAGAAATAATAACATCCAATCAAAATGCGTTAACACCTGGTCATATATACCTTTGCATGTTTAAGACTTATTAAAGGTTTTTGACTTAATCAAAACTGCTAAATTAGCACATATACAGTTTTTTGTATAAAAAAGTCCATTCAAGTGCTGATTTTCAATTCATAAAATTGTTTTGAAATTAATTGAAAGGTGCAGTTCACCCAAAAGTGAACAACTTAAATTTATATAGAAGAATTTACAATGTATAATTTATAAATAAAAGAACTGGAATATAGCGCATGAGATGTATGGACCATTTATATTTTAAAACAACTTTTCAGAGCAAGTACCACCATAAAACATGGGCTACATATTAGAGTCTAATGATAATGTGCATGAAGCTGTAAAAATTGTGAATATATCAGAAAATTTTAATAAATCAAGAAAAAATAAAGGACAATTTAAATAATATATATATATATATAAAAAACATTTATTTTTAGTGTTGTAAATTTGTAAATTTCCATGTAGCTTGCCACCTATCTTAGGTCATGCAATCAGAAAAAAATTCTGTCACTATTTTTAATGACCTTTTTACCCTCAGTTATTTTTAGATGGTCATGCTGTGACAAATATTTTTTTTAAAGTACTAATATTCCATGTAGACTTAAAATTAGGTCATAAAAATAGTTTTGGATGAATTATAGCATGTCACAATGCAGGACTGCTTTTTTTCTCTGATTTTTATTCTTTTTGATATATTTTTTAATCACAATTTCTATTACTTAATTTGTATTTCTTTTTGTTGTTGTTTTTTTTTTTTATCCCCTTTTCTCCCAAATGCCCAATTCCCACTACTTATGTCCTCGTGGTGGCGCAGTTACTCACCTCAATCTGGGTGGTGGGACAAGTCTCAGTTGCCTCCGCTTCTGAGACCGTCAATCCGCGCATTTTATCACATGGCTCGTTGTGCGTGACACCGCGGAGACTCGCAGCATGTGGAGACTCATGCTACTCTCAGCGATCCATGCACTACTTACCACACACCCCATTGAGAATAAGAACCACTAATTGTGACCATGAGGAGGTTACCCCATGTGACTCTACCCTCCCTAGCAACCGAGCCAATTTGGTTGCTTAGGAGACCTGGCTGGAGTCACTCAGCAAGCCCTGGATTCGAACTCACGACTCCCGGGGTGGTAGTCAGCGTCAATACTCGCTAAGATATCCAGGCCCCCCGCTTAATTTTTATTTCTTGAGTGATTTTAAAATGTACTTTTTTTATTTTTATTAGAGGTTAACCAATAGTGGATTTTGCAGATACCGATAACTAAGCGGGTGGAAAAGGCAGAAAACCGATTCATTGACCAATAATGTTTTTTATCAATTTATTGAATGTTAAGAAAAAATTCTTAGTCTTACTGTGACAGACACAGACATAGATGCAACAAGTGACCGAATGAATACAATCCCAGATGCAGTTTATTTTGCAACCAAAATACTAGTAATAACCATAAAACAATAAATAAGCTTTGGTTCATAACGATGGACTTTTAACTGTTAACAAGCCCGAAATACAACAGGGACTCTTATTTTGAAAAGTCTGTGCTGCCAGCTCACACAAACACATAAGGGAAACAAAACATGCACTCTTACAATCATCTACAATGTATTACTATAGAAACAAAGTAAACATTGTCATATCGGCTAATAAATACTGTATTACTAGTAATTCAACAACAGTAGATCATCAGGGATCCGGTAATAAAAACAGACCTTTTCCCTTTTCTCTTGGGACACCGTCAGTCAAAATCAACAAGAACATTAACATGAACTTATGATTAACTTATGTCTACTTAACAACAAAACCTCTTTGGAGTGTTAATTTTTTATAAACGTATAAAAAGGAATAATAATTAAAAAAACTATCGGTTACTATCGGCTTTTTGCTGATAACCGATAGTTCAAATAAGCGACTATCGGTGCCGATATATCGGTAAAACCGATGCATTAATTGACCACTTTCTGTTTATAGTGCTTTACCATTGTGTATGAAATGTGGTATGTAAATAAACATGACTTGCCTTGTTTGAAATTGAATGTCAACTACTGAAATGTTTGTCTGTTTTGTTTTTAACGACAGAGTTTCTCACGTCCCTGAGTTTCTAACAGCTACGTTCTCTCTGTGTGTGTTTCAGATGGAGCTTGAGAAGAAAAAAGCCAAAAAGCTGTTAGAGCAGAAGAAGTCAGTGGACACTCGACTGGAGCAGGAGATGCAGAGAAACACTGACCTTCAGAAAGAAATGTACAGGTGACCCTTTAACCCTTAACCCTGACTGCTGCAGCTCCATACCTGTAGATGTGTTTGAGTATGTAGAGAAGCCAGCAATGTGCTTTCTTCTGTCTGTGGATCTGTGAGATACATACTGCTATTTAAATGTAACACGCTTTGGGTGGTAAGTGTTGTCTTGGAGTCAGTTTGGTTAAAATTGATTTTAAAGTTAACATGAAACCAAAATAAACCTCAATACATATTTGTGGTCTTGTGTGATTCGTCATATTATAGAAGTAAAAAGTGTGCCAAACACTGACTTTAAATTCATGAATGGATCCTAAAATCTCCTTGTATTGCAGTACATATCGTAAATGTGTTTAATTAAATTAGGGTTGACTCCAAACCTGGCAGCTATAGTGCTGTCGAATGAGATATAGTCTGTTGTGTAACACTAAGAACGCTGATGCATTACAGCTTAAATTAAAAAGCAAATGATAAACCAATTAGAAATCAATAACTATGGCCTTGAATTCTACGAAAAACGGTTTAATTTACTTCAAATGCATGCAGAATGCTTTCATATTCAGTGTATCTTATCTTTTGTGTGTCAGGTTAAAGACTCTGGTAAAGACAGCTAAGAAGCAGCTGCGTGAACAGGGTGCGGGACAGCTGGACTCTACACTGGGCAGCTTCAGAGGAGACGTGAGTCACAGACTGGAGACAGAGAGTGCTGTCAGCCGAATGAAGACTAAGGTACATAATCATATCATGTCTCTGGAGTCACTTAAGAATGATCTGTCAAGTTACAGCAATGTTATGATTGATTCTCGCTCCCATATTCTCTCAAGATCACAGAGGGTCAAGACCTCGGTTTAATGTCTCATCAGAAGGACGAGCTCCTGTTTTTAACATACTATGATTTGGGACACAAAATTCTAATTTTGCATACTATTTAGCATGTATAGTATGCAAATTGGGATTCAGCTATGTACTTTAGGCATTTGCAGATTTTCTACCCTAAGGCCTCCTATTATGCAAGACTAAGTAGATTAAAATAATCACAATTACCGGTAATTTAGTGATCCCAAAAGTTTAAGAACTATGTGTTCTTCTATGGCAACAAAAAAGTTCTTCTATAGCCTCCTAGGTGGGCTCCAGCTTCCTGGTTGTGAACCACTGGTTTGAAGTATGGATGCTTGATTGAGTCTACTTATTGCTCTGTTCTTCTGTTTCTCTTTTGTTTACCTCTTTGTGCCCATTTCTGTCACCCTCTGACTCGGTTTTTACCCTCTTTTTTAAACTTCCTTTACTCCATCCATCTCTCCTGTTGCAGGTGGATGAACTTCAGTCTCAGTATGAGCGGGAGGTGTCACGTTGCGCCCGTCTGGAGGAGGTAAACCGACAGCTGAAGGAGAAACTGGCGTCTGCAAAGAGCCTGAGCCGCAGTCATGAGCAGCTGGAGCGCAGTAATAGGCAGCTGGAGGAGGAGCTGGCCCGTCTGCGCAGACAGCTTGAGTCTGGTGTGATGGATCAGAGTCAGGCCGAGCAGTACCGCCGTGAGACAGAGGAGAGAGCGCGACAGGAGATCAGACACAAACTGGAGGAGGTCAACCTCTTCCTGCAGGTATTGTAAATCAGTGACTCAAGACCGACCACATTGTGTTCATTTTAACGTTGTGTGCATTGTTGTTTCTTTGCAAGTTCAAAGTGCCAAATGCAAGTAATCATGAAAATAAATAAAAAACATTGGCCAATTGAAATCACAATGTATGAACGATATTGTGCTGACCCTTTTATTGAGTTTTTTGTTTGGTTGTTTTTTTTCTTATTTTTTCTTTTTCTTTATTGTTTTTTGGAATTTTGTTGTTTTTAAGTTTTGTATTTTGTTTCTTTTTGTTTTGTTGTTTTGTGTTTTTTGTCTTGTTTCATTCTTTGTTTTGTTTAACTTTGTTCTTTCTTGTTTGTTTCGTTTTGTTGGGGGTTTTTTTTTATTTTTTATTTTTTTTCCTTTTTCCACCCAATTTTGGAATGCCCAAATCCCAGTGCGCTTTTTAAGTCCTCGTGGTCGCAAAGTGATTCACCTCATTCCGGGTGGTGGAGGATGAATCCCAGTTGCCTCCACGTCTGAGACCATCAACCCACACATCTTATCACGTGGCTTGTTGAGCGCGTTGCCACGGAGACATAGCGCGTGTGGAGGCTTCACAACGCGCCCCACCGAGAACGAACCACATTATAGCGACCACGAGGAGGTTTCCCCATGTGACTTTACCCTCCCTAGCAACCGGGCCAATTTGGTTGCTTAGGAGACCTGGCTGGAGTCACTCAGCATGCCCTTGGATTCGAACTAGCGAACTAGCGAACTCCAGGGGTGGTAGCCAGCGTATTTGACCTCTGAGCTACCCAGGCCCCTGTTGAGGGGGTTTTTCATTTTTTTTTTTTTTTTTTTTTTTTGTTTCATTCTTTTTGTTTTTGTTTAACTTTGTTCTTTTTTTTGTTTGTTTCAGTTTGTTGGAGTTTTTCATTTTTTTTGTTTAGTTTTGTTGTTTTTAAGTTTTGTATTTTGTTTCATTTTGTTCTTTGTTTTGTTTTTGTTTGTTCTTTTTGTTTTGTTTTTGTTTGTTAGTTTTGTTTAGTTAAAATCAATGCATCAGATCAAAGAGATTATTATTATTATTATTAGAAATTATCTACACAAGAAAAAAAATCAGGTCTAGTTTGAAAATGTACAATCACAAATTTAGCTATGGAATCGAAATGAAATTATAATAACCATTCCTAACATTGAGCCCACAAAATAAAAATGTGCCATTTGACCGAGAAAGCAGCGCTTGTGTGTTTCTGCGAGTGACACAATGACCGATACTGTTTTTCGCAAATATAAGGAAAAATATATTTTATATTGCAAAACACAGTTTCATGGCTGATTAAAATATAATTATTGTTGGTATATTTGCTCAATTATCCCACCACTGGCAGGTGTGGCAAAAAGTAAATTTTGTACCCCGTTCGTTTGTTTCGTCCAACAGACGCAGGCTGCATCACAGGAAGCTCTGGAGCAGATGAAAGCTGCTAACGAGGCGAGTAAGCGCACTCAGCTGGAACAGTGCATCAGAGATCTGGAAGGTGAACTCAGTCGTCTGCGCAGCGTTCAGCAGGACAGTCTGGTGCAGAGAGACTCCAGCCGCACTGAACTGGAACGCTACAAGCAACTGTACAGTGAAGAACTGCGTCTCAGGAAGAGTCTGGCCTCTAAACTAGAGAGGTGAGAGTGTGATAGGAGTCCTAAAGATTATATATAAATGATTTAGTGTGCCAAATAAGATTATATTAACAAGGCACATAATTCAAATATGTTTTTATTGACTCTGATTCTGTAACTTAGCATAGCATTTTCACTTTCATTGAGGATGGAAATATTACTTGACACCGAAAAACAGTCTTGCGATGTGCTAAAATGTGTTATTGTGTTTTAAAATGTGCAGGTCTAATGAGCGGTTAGCAGAGGCCAACACTAAACTCCTGAGTGAAAGACAGCGCAGTAAATCTCTGCTCACCAGCAGTATAGTGAACGGCGGTTTAGGAGGTCCCGCTCTGGATGTGGCATCTCTGGGTACTGTGGGGGCATACGGTGCCTCTCTAGGCCCACTGAATCAGGAGTCTGGGTCTTGCATCCCCTCTGCTGGGTGCAGTAGGGGAATCGCAGAGCAGCCGTGTAGAAGCCTACCTGGCAAAGGTGAGCAGTGATACAGCACAGGTTTAAAGAGATGCCCAGCATGAAACCATTTCATTCTCATGTCAAATGATGCGTTCATGTCATGTCTGAATTATCGTAATTGTAAGTTCCAGAACGGTTCATGTCTTGTCGAACTCATAATTACAAGCCGCACACTTAGGAATTTATTAAACTTCCAACTTTTCCCTTATGTATGTTGTGATGAAACATAAAAGCAGTCACAATGGCAGCGTCCTCAACAATTGAAGTTGGTTAGGTAAAAACCTCTACATATATCACCGTTTTTATGTTATTTATGATGTTACCTGTTTCACTCTCTTAGGGGCCATTCACACCAAACACATTTTTGAGTCCGTCTGTGCTACTACAGTTTTTCAGTTGTTTTTCTATGTAAACATGCACTAGACAGGTGTCTTTGACCAATGCACTGCGTCTCGCAGTTTTTTCAGGTACTTGTGCAGAAGCGTCGCGTTTTTAAGACACGTCTCGAGACACCTGCATTCTGTTCCATTCGTTGCACTGCATCTAGGTTTTGTAAACACAAGAACACGTTCGGTCTGAATGGCCCCTTAGATCGTCAACAGTTTGCGAGAGCAGATGGAGTTGAATTAACAATACATGGATTGAATGAACAGATATTTTTAAAGTCTGGGTTTTTTTTTTTCGTTTCGTTCTTTTTGTTTCATTTTGTTCTTTGTTTTATGTTGTTTGTTTTGTTGAAGTCGGTGAATCTAATCAAAGAAATAAAAATGGTCTAATGAGGGAAAATCAGATCTTGTTTGAAAACGTACGATCACAAGTTTAGCTATGAAATCAAAATGAAATCAGAAGAAATATTCCTAACATTGAGCCCATAAAATAATATGTGAGCTGCCATTTGACCAAGAAACCGGCTATTGTGTGAAACTGTGAGTGACACAATGACCTATACTGTTTCTCGCAAATAGAAGAAAAAATATATTTTATGTTGCATAACACAGTTTCATGGCTGATTAAAAACCATTTATTGTGTCTGAACAGCAACTTTGATCTTCAGCAGTTTGCGAGAGCAGATGGAGGTGAATTAATGTTGTCAAAATAAACAAAACTATACATGGATGGAATGAACAAATAATTTCCAAGTCCGAGGACGCAAATAGTTTAGAATCGAATCTCAGAGGCATCTTGTAATTATGATCATTCTAAAGAGACTTGAATGCAGCAAAAGTGTCACTATGAACAATACAATCTGTTTGAATTAAGAAGTATTGAAAATCCCACAGAATTCTTTGAAGTAAGTTGGAGCACCATGTAAATGCCATGGTACATGAATATGGCTATAATTCAGTACCATGTTAATCATCAAAGTACCATTAAACTACCATCTGATACTAGGATTGAACAATGGTAAGGACACAGTACTTTTTTGTAAGATTGGGAATAAGGTCAAATTTAATCATATTGTATGAGTCTGGCTTACAAAAGAGATTACAGATAGTGATTCAGTGAATCAACAGGCATAAAATACCAGTGATCTGCCTCTCACACTTCCTCCTCTTCAACAAATCATCTTTCTTCTCCTACAAATAATCCTTTTGTGTTTTTGTTTTTCACCACTGCTCTCTGGATTCACAACCTCTTGTGTCTCTGATATCTTCAGCTTCTCGCTCAAAAGTCTGTTTCACACCTGTCCTCTCATCAGTCTGATACCTGAGCAGGTGTGTAGCTGTGTGCAGCACACTGACTCGCAGAACACACACATTTGCTTGTCTCTCTGCGTCTTAACACAGTTTTTTAGGTTTAAAAGGAAAGATTGCAGTGCCAATAGAAAATCATCATACCCTTTTTGTAATAGTCACTTTTTTTGTCTCACACTCTGAAATCAAAATCAAAATCCATTTAAAAATATTTGTTTCCAGTTTATTTACAAATTGTGCCTTAGAACATACAAGTAACGAAGAAACTGTTCAACAGGCAACAGTTCCAAAAATGTATAAACAGGGTTTGAAAAGTGATCATACCCCTAGATTTAATAATTCATGGAGCTATCTTTTGCTTTAATGACAGCCATCAGTCTGTTTGGATATGTCTCTACTAGCTTTGTCCAGCTAGATTGGGGAATATTTGCCCATTCTTCATTGCAGAATTGTTCGAGATCAGTCAACAGTTCTTCACAGTAGGAATGGTGTGTTCTGGGTGGTGCGCTGTGTTGGGTTTTCTCCAAATATAGCGCTCGAAGTTCAGTCTAAAACGTTCACTCTAATGTTGATTCATCTCACCATAAATCCTGTTGCCAGATGGCTTGGGAGATAAAAAACTTGGGAGATTGTTGTCACATGCACAGAACGATCAGTGGTTACGTTTACATGCACCCTCATAATGCGATTAAGGCAATACTGCGATTAAACTGTTGCTCATTTAAACGGAATACTGCAATTATGATATTGTGATTGTGCTAATAATTGCGTTATAGAAGTATGTAAACGCTTTAATCGCATATCTTGTTACACTCAAGCACAGGTTCAAAAATATCACAAAAGTGTAATGGCATTTTCTTGTACTGTTTTCCAGCAGTACTGCTCCCCCGCTGCAGAATCTACAGACCCACGGCAAAAAAAATAGATTTTTCCGAATTGTGGATGTCTGGTCTGAATTGAATGTTGGTGAGATAAAAAGACCATATTCTGCAAAATAATGGCAAGGAAACACATCTTCAAATGTGTTTGTCCTTGTGGGCGGAAAACAACAACATCCAGCGGATGAGAATACATTGATTCACAAACAAATAACTCTTTTATTTAACTCTTTTATACGAACCGATTCGTTTTAGTGAATCAAAACAGACAGAGCAACCAGTGTAGTTAGACAAACAAATGACTCTTATGAACCAGTTCTTTTTAGTGAATCAAAACAGACAGAGCAACCAGTGTAGTTAAACAAATGACTCTTATGAACCAATTCTTTTTAGCGAATCAAAACAGACAGAGCAACCAGTGTAGTTAAACAAATGACTCTTATGAACCAATTCTTTTTACCGAATCAAAACAGACAGAGCAACTAGTGTAGTTAAACAAATGACTCTTATGAACCAATTCGTTTTAGTGAATCAAAACAGACAGATCAACCAGTGTAGTTAGACAAACAAATGACTCTTATGAACCGATTCGTTTTAGTGAATTAAAACAGACAGAGCAACCAGTGTAGTTAGACAAACAAATGACTCTTATGAACCAATTCTTTTCAGTGAATCAAAACAGACAGAGCAACCAGTGTAGTTAAACAAATGACTCTAATGAACTATTATTTTTAGTGAATCAAAACAGACAGATCAACCAGTGTAGTTAGACAAACAAATGACTCTTATGAACCGATTCGTTTTAGTGAATCAAAACAGACAGAGCAACCAGTGTAGTTAGACAAACAAATGACTCTTATGAACCAATTATTTTTAGTGAATCAAAACAGACAGAGCAACCAGTGTAGTTAGACAAACAAATGACTCTTATGAACCAGTTATTTTTAGTGAATCAAAACAGACAGAGCAACCAGTGTAGTTAAACAAATGACTCTAATGAACTATTATTTTTAGTGAATCAAAACAGACAGATCAACCAGTGTAGTTAGACAAACAAATGACTCTTATGAACCGATTCGTTTTAGTGAATCAAAACAGACAGAGCAACCAGTGTAGTTAGACAAACAAATGACTCTTATGAACCAATTATTTTTAGTGAATCAAAACAGACAGAGCAACCAGTGTTCTTAAACAAATGACTCTAATGAACCAATTATTTTTAGTGAATCAAAACAGACAGATCAACCAGTGTAGTTAAACAAATGACTCTAATGAACTATTATTTTTAGTGAATCAAAACAGACAGAGCAACCAGTGTAGTTAGACAAACAAATGACTCTTATGAACCAATTCTTTTTAGTGAATCAAAACAGACAGATCAACCAGTGTTCTTAAACAAATGACTCTAATGAACTATTATTTTTAGTGAATCAAAACAGACAGAGCAACCAGTGTAGTTAGACAAACAAATGACTCTTATGAACCAATTATTTTTAGTGAATCAAAACAGACAGATCAACCAGTGTAGTTAGACAAACAAATGACTCTTATGAACCGATTCGTTTTAGTGAATCAAAACAGACAGAGCAACCAGTGTAGTTAGACAAACAAATGACTCTTATGAACCAATTCTTTTTAGTGAATCAAAACAGACAGATCAACCAGTGTTCTTAAACAAATGACTCTAATGAACTATTATTTTTAGTGAATCAAAACAGACAGAGCAACCAGTGTAGTTAGACAAACAAATGACTCTTATGAACCAATTATTTTTAGTGAATCAAAACAGACAGATCAACCAGTGTAGTTAGACAAACAAATGACTCTTATGAACCGATTCGTTTTAGTGAATCAAAACAGACAGAGCAACCAGTGTAGTTAGACAAACAAATGACTCTTATGAACCAATTATTTTTAGTGAATCAAAACAGACAGATCAACCAGTGTAGTTAAACAAATGACTCTTATAAACCGATTCTTTTAATAAATCATTCAAAATGACTCACAAACTGACTAATTTTCCTTATGCCAAGTATTTAAAGATACATATTTGCAACAAGATGTTTTTTGTAATAATTATTCATTTATAAAAAGCATTTAAACATTATGTTTCTCAGCAATAATCAGAGTAATGGCAAGTTGCATGTAAACAGGATTGAAGTGGTTGGTCCAAATCATGTAAACATCTTAATCTAATTATTCCTTATACTCTGATTTTTGCAATAATCAGAGTATTAGTGCACATGTAAACATAGCCAATCTCAGCCATATTAAGAAGTGCTTTCCACTTCTTAATAATGCTCTGAACAGTACTCAGAGGGATAGTTAAAGCCTTTGAAATCTTTACCCTTCCCCTAACCTGTGCCTTTCCAATTTTATCCCAGAGCCCTTTTGAAAGCACCTTTCCAACCATGGTGAATTCTTGAATTCATTACCATGCATTACTATGAATTTATATAAATTTCCAGGGTGTAATGTGACAAATGATAAGGATTTTAACAAGGTGTGATGACTTTCTATAGGCACTGTATATTGGTTTTATTTTGAATGAGATTTTATTTAGAGACTGTGGTTGAGCATGCTGCTTTGAGGATGATTTTTCTGTGGCATTTCTGCTATGAACAGCATTTTGCTACAAAATAATAAATGAGTTTTCTAGAAAACCAAGTTATTGGCAATATTCGGAATGCAGTACTAGTGTACTGCTTACTACACACTATGTAGTGTGTAATGGTACATTTTTATACCTAGTATGCAGAGACGGTTAGAGAAATGTACGAAACATCAGGCTGAGGAGAGATGAAGTGTTTGGTTGAGATGAAGTTGAATGCGTTATCAAATCTGTTTGTTCCTATAACAGATGCAGACAGAGCTGGAGAAAAATATATCAAAAGAGTTGGACTATGGTGAGTCTTTTTTAAATGTGAACTTATACTTTAATTTGACAGGCTTTTTGTGGCCTCAGAAAGCGACTTTATCATCAAGTCCGCAATCTCTCTCTCTCTTTCTCTCAATCACAGGAGAGACGGAAGGAGGTTCTGCGCGTCTGTCTCCAGTGGGCTCGGCCTCTGGTTCTCAGAACTTAAACCTTAACTTGACCATGGAACAGCAGGATCCAGTGAGCAGAGCCACTCAGCAGTACCTGCAGGTGCTCAAGAAGAACTACATGATCTGACTCAGGGTCAGTCCAGACACTGTGAGCCCAATGAACATGGTAACTGACTTCAAACCCATTCAACACCAACTATAAAATTCATTGTCCTCTCATTGGTGTCAAAAAAATCACATTAGTTTCTGTTTACTGAACGGTTCATGAAAGTTGTTGTTATGCTATCAGAACTTCACCTAAAATGATAAAGGAATATTTCACCAAAAAAATAAAAATAAAATTCTGCCATCATTTACTCACTCTCATGTCGGTCCAAACCTGTATGATTTTTCTTCTTCCATAGAACACAAAAGGGGATGTTTAGCAGAATGTTTGAACTGCAGAATTTTCAGAAAATACTGATTTCATTCAGATTACACTTTTTTTTATTTTATTTTTTTGCAACATGAAAGGGAAGCCTGTAATCAGTGTAATCAAGGCATATTACAATGTTTTGTTTTTTGAAAAAAAAAATAAAATCTGGAGCATGTTCAGACAAAATTCTCATTACCGCAACACACAAAACCCTGCCAAAAATCTGAGAAGCTGAGTAATGCTCTAAACAATATGAATCATAACTCACCAAATTTATTTACAAATAAACTATTTATCTCATTACCGAAACACACCAACCAAATTTGCACCTTGTTTTTGTTTTATATTTTTCAGATTAATCTAAAAAAAATTATAACAAGATGTCTAATGATTGATCTTAGAATAAATGGTCAGATTTTGCATTTAATAATTATTAACATTTTCTTCTATGTCGAATTTATAAAGGTTTCAGTAATGATAAGTTGCGGTAATGAGAATTATTTGCCTGCTCTTTTTTCATACAATGAAAATGAATGTAGACAAGTGCTGTCAAGCTATTAAAGTAGTCCAGACAACTCATGTGTGCTATGGTGGTGAAAGGTAAAATTTTCAGTGAATAACGACTTAAATTTCAGTCTTCACACACATTTTCATGTCGCTTTTATAGTAATTTTATGTCATTTTTGGAACTATCCTTTAGTGTTCCATGAAAAAAATGATGACAGAATTTTTATTTTTTGGTGATATTTTTGGGTTTGTTTCACATATTACATAACTCTAGAGCACTAATATTCATACCAATGGTCTTTACGCAGAATGGTTTCTGCTGGTCCGAAACTGTGCGGCCTGGGAATAATCTGTCATTTTATAAACACCGAAGGTTTGTTGAGTAAAAATGAGTGTAATATATTATTTTTGCAGTCTGAACCAAGTTCCAAGTGCACAACTTTTGCTTTACTGCTACAAAAATGACACAAAATCACCAAAAGGGCCAAAGTTTCAACACTGCCAATAAAACCAGTTTCTACATTTTTCATCAAGTATAAAGTGACAAAGCACTTTGTGCGCAAGAGCAAATGAACTGTATTTTTAAAATTGTTCTGTATTTGTTGAAGTAATGTGGTCACCATCAATGAGGTTTAAAGGTACGTGTGCAGCGTTCCCCTATGAAATATTTCATGCTGTTAAGCTCAGTGGTGTTTTACTACATGTGCGTTTTAGTTTACAATGTATATATTTTGGCTGTTTTTGTTGCCAGTGCATATTATGACAAACTGTTAAACTTGTACCGTTAATATTATTGCCAAGTAATAATGGTACATCGTACACTACTGTGCAATATATTCGTTTTAATTTCAAATGACGAAACTCTCATTTTGAGATGTTGTTTTTTGGGGGGAAACAAAAAAGTATTCTTTTCAAGAATACTTGACAAAGTCACCACTTTGCTGTGCTCAGGACGATTTGTTTCGCTGTTTGGGTGAATTTCACGAAGAAATGTCTGTGTCAGATACTTTGCACATAGAAAATGAAGCCTATTTTTATGCATTGCAACATGATTTTTATGACAATTAAGCACATTTCCCCCTCCATTTTTCTGTAATACAAAATTCCATTACTGTTAGTTGAAACAAAATCATTTAAAATTTAAAGAATATTTGTAAAGTACAATTGTAAAGATACATTTGTTGTACTGAACTGAATTTACTCTGATTTGAATTAGTAAATTATTTTAATGAGGTCTTTTCACATTAATGGCATTTCATATTATGGAAACTGGGAGGTGGAATGGTGCTTAAAAAACTTTAAAAAATTGGTAATACATTTTATATTTCATAAAGAAACTTACTGCAGTGCAAAACAAAATAATATTTAAAATTTAAAGAATATTTGTAAAGTACAATTGTAAATATACATTTGATGTACTGAATTTAATTTATGCTGATTTTAATTATTCAGTTATTTCAATAAGTGAGATTAAATGTTTTGCATTACAATGGTTTTCTTTATGCAAAATACAATTTATTACTAATGTTTGGGGGAAATAAACCCATAACAAGAACAGTTTTAGTCTTGTCAACCAAAATGTGTACAATCCATTCCAAACATTTCAGTATTGTTTTTGTCCTGAGAATTAAAATGTTTAAAGCTATGAAATGAATCTTGGTCTTATTTTGTGTATATTTGTCATAGTCTCAAAAACAGTGGATCACTTGCAAACAGAATGCAAAAATCAACCTTTATTTATCAAATATAGAAATTATGTAAAAGCATAAAGGCACAGTTCTATGACATCCAAATTTCTGCTAATGCATTCATACATCATTCACTCTGAATATTTATTTCAGTCATGTCTTTCAGATGTTCTTAATACATTTAATTTTAAAAAATGATGTTCCCGCTGTTCTGTTATGCTTATTGGATGCAAACACAACATTTTAAATCATATGCAAATGGATAATTGATCATTTGTAGTAATTTAGGCCTCATCTGTATCTCGGGTCCAGTTTGTAGATCGGATTTTGAGGGAATTCATCTCTGATTTCATGTCATACATCAAACAGTACGTTAGCGCACTGATTACTTCATTAGAGAAAATGCAAATAAAATTGGAGCACCGTTTCTCACAATCATACTTGAATTTGATCTAAGCACAAACGTGATGTTTTTCAGTTATTTCTGTTAAATGCCTACTGAACTTCGGAAGTGCTTCCCATTGTCTGTGTCACGTTCACTGAAGGAGGTCTGTATTCCGTGAATTTTCCAATCTGAGGGTTATTTCCTTTTGAAGCCGCAAAGTTTAAACGTCTTGTTTAGGGCATCGGTTGATGAAATATTGGTGTGCCTCTAGCATGAACCTTTACAAAAAGCAACTATCTGCACTTGTTGACTCTCAAACTTCAGCTGCAGGAAATCCCTCGTGGTCTCATATAGAAGATTCTGTGTGCGCAGGAGTCTTGCGACGCAAAAGAATTAGACGAGAGAGAGTGAATGCAAAATAAATATCAGTAAGTTATGGGGTAAGTTAAGTTAATAGCGGCCTGTAAGTGATTCCAGATGTTTATTAAAAGATTTAGTAGGCAAGGCAATGATTTTACTAGGGCGATTAATTATATATATATATATATATATATATATATATATATATATATATATATATTAGCATTAAAAAAATTGACGCAATTAATCATGCCCCGATCTGTAAGTAAATTCCGTAATAAGTAATGTTCCTACCATCGGAGCAAGTCAAGCTTGATGTACTACCTTGTTGCAGTAGGGGGCAGTCAGCGTGGCAAGCTGTACAGGTAACACACCTCGTCAAACCAACGCGAGCAAAAGGCAGCACAGCCTTCCACAGACACACTTTTGTGCTCAAAGACAGCTGGACCGAACAATGAATGCAGGGATCTCGAGACGTGTTTTTTTTATATTTTAAGCTACATTTAACTTGAGCCAACATTCTAAAAACAGTGCTTATGACGAGAGATGCTGAACTACTGAGAAGCGACACAACCAAAGTGAGATGCTACAAAAGTGTTTGTCTCAAGGCCTATTCACACCAAATTCGTGACAAATTTGCAAGACAAACTGTCGACGAAAGGTCTATTCACGGCAAGATCGTAATGAATAAAATAAAAACAATTGTACCCCTGTACAGTAGGCGGCGATGTTCTTCAAACAAACACCGATCAGTCACAACATTCAAACCACCTGCCTAATATTGTGTAGGTCCCCCTTGTGCCGCCAAAACAGCACCAACCCACATCTCAGAATAGCATTCTTCTTACCACAATTGTACAGAGCGGTTATCTGAGTTACCGTAAACTTTGTCAGTTCAAACCAGTCTGACCATTCTCTGTTAACCTCTCTCGTCAACAAGGCGTTTCCATCCACAGAACTGCCGCTCACTGGATGTTTTTTGTTTTTGGCACCATTCGGAGTAAATTCTAGAGACTGTTGTGTATGAAAATCCCAGGAGATCAGCAGTTACAGAAATACTCAAACCAGCCCGTCTGGCACCAACAATCATTCATGCGATTATCTAATCAGCCAATCATGTGGCAGCAGTGCAGTGTATAAAATCATACAGATACGGGTCAGGAGCTTCAGGTAGTGTTCTCATCAACCATCAGAATGAGGAAAAAATGTGATCTCAGTGATTTGGACCGTGGCATGATTGTTGGTGTCTTGCTCAAGGACACAATGGTGGTTGCTGTGGGGATTAAACCGGCAACCTTCTGCTTACCAGTTCTGTGCTTTACCCCACTACGCCACCCCCACTCCAAATATTATAATTGTTTGTGTGTTGTTAGCTTAATCACATTGTTGTTTGTCTATACTTGAGAGTTTGATGATGAGACCACATTTTATGACCAATTAATGCAGAAAACCAGCTAATTCCAAAGGGTTCACATACTTTTCATTGCCACAGTATGGCCTCAATGTAAGCAGACATGGACTAAAAGCCAAAAAACTCTCATGATGTAGGCTTGATGAAGCCTACACACTATTTATTATACGTTATTCTACAAACATTTTTTTTTTTTTTAACATAAACAGAGACCAAAATTTCTAACAATAACTTCTCGTAGAGCTTTCAGGCTACATCCATTAAATTTGGTACAGACCTTCAGACTGTTCTGAAATAGTGTACCATGTCTTTTCTAACTGACCAGACTTATGGTTTTCGCTCAGTGGATGATCAAAATCGAAAAAATCCCATAGACGGAATGTTCAAATGGGCCGACGGAATGCTCATTAATTCAAACTTCTACATTCAAAAATTCAAATGTAAACAAACCAACAAAAGGCCTTTGATCTGCTTTATGTTGCCAGCAGTCTGACTGCTAGCTGGCTGTATATCCATAAAATTATTAAACTACAAACTTAACAAATTTATAAAACTAGTTTAAACTTTCAGACAAGGAAACTCTTTTTTTGACAAACTTTACCTACATGGTTTTGATTTAAGATAAATTATTTTTTAGACTTTTCAATGGGTTGCAAATTAAAAAAATTACTCTGTAATTAAAAATTCCTTTTGAAAAATTAACTTCAGAGCTTACCTGCTCCTCAGTGGTGCTCCTGTATTTCTCCAGCATCTGCAGCAGATCGTCATGTTCTCCATCAAACTCCACATTCTGAAAGTGGAGATTTATAGTAAAAAATGACTTAAATATTGATCTGTTTCTCACCCACACCTATCATATCACTTCAGAAGACATGGATTAAACCCACACATATCATATCACTTCAGAAGACATGGATTAAACCCACACCTATCGGGGGCCTGGGTAGCTCAGTGGTAAAAGACGCTGGCTACCACCCCTGGAGTTCGCTAGTTCGAATCCCAGGGTGTGCTGAGTGACTCCAGCCAGGTCTCCTAAGCAACCAAATTGGCCCGGTTGCTAGGGTAGAGTCACTTGGGGTAACCTCCTCGTGGTCGCTATAATGTGGTTCGTTCCCAGTGGGGCACGTGGTGAGTTGTGCGTGGATGCCACGGTAGATGGCGTGAAGCCTCCACATGCGCAATGTTGCCACGCGCTATCCATGGCAACACGCTCAACAAGCCAAGTGATAAGATGCGTGGGTTGATGGTCTCAGACACGGAGGCAACTGGGATTCGTCCTCCGCCACCTGGACTGAGGCGAATCACTACGCGACCATGAGGACTTAAAAGCACATTGGGAATTGAGCATTCCAAATTAGGGAGAAAAAGGGTGAAACCCCCCCCCCCCCCCCCCCCCAAAAAAAAAAACACCTATCATGTCACTTCAGAAGACATGGATGTAACCACTGGAGTCTTATGGAATACTTTTATGCTGCCTTAATGTGATTTATGGAGCTTCAAAGTTCTGGTCACCATTCACAAGTCATACATATATAAGATAGCAGGAAAGTGAATAAATGATTCATTTTTATTTTGGGGGGAACTATCCCTTTAAAAGGCACAATGCAAAAAAAAATAAATAATAATAATAAAAAAAAAATCGCATGTTTGTTCAGTTTGTCATGTTTGTTGTTGTCATGTAAAAAGATGCTTTGTGTGGGAAGTTTGAACGAACAAAGCGTGACACCGGGTTTTTTGGGCCGAGAAACTATTAGAACAACCGAAATATGTATTTTATTTTATTAATCAACAGGCAGATATGCAGCAGACAGTTATTATTGTGTGATTAAATCAAAATATAATGAAATAAGGTTTGTTAATTTTATTGCTGCAGGCCACACCTGTCGATTTAAATAATTAACTCATGCTCACACGATAAAATAATTATTTTAATAATACTTTCATTGTTATGTTAATGTTTAATAGTTGTGTTTGTGTCCGCTGCACCGGCTAAAAAAAAAAAAAAAAAAACGGAAGTCGCTTTTGGATGTGTTGGAGCGCGTCCTGGCGGCGTCCCCGGTGCGCAGACACTAGTACAGCCGCCGCGTGTTGCATAAGACTCCAGCCGACGCTTGCCATTTCTACACCCTTTCCTGCGGACACATAAAACACACTAGGATTGAGATAAGAGCTATACCCGGATCTCAATCTGAATCTGATCTGAATATGTTCAAACTCGGGTGGAGAGGCGTGAAATTAAGCAGGAAAATCGCGAGTCCCGCAATTGCTTCTGCGCAGATGGTGCGCCGCTACAGTGCAGTGAGTTAACGCTCATTATATTATTATTATTATTATTATTTACTAATTAACCCTCTGTAATAAGCATGTGTAATAACACAGTACCAAAACACAGCAGAAAGAGTCGTGTTGTCTGTTACTGAGCTTGTGTTTTTGTGTTTTGAATGAGTTTGGGGTCAGTGGTGTTCTTCAGTCCAGTCTTGGGTTGTGGCTCAAAATCTAGTGAGTTGCCTACATAGACAACAAGTTGGTGTCTAGGTAGGCAGCTGTGGTAGGTGATTGGAACCTTTGGACTTTCATCTGGATTTCATTACTATGTGACACATACCCCTAAAATAGCACAGCATATGTGAAAGTACATGTGAGAGAAAATGCAACATCATAGTCTACAAGGTTTGTTGTTTGTGCTTCAATTTAAAAAAGTTACTCAAAGGTCCTTAGAGGACAAAAATGTACACATCAAAAAATGCCATAATATTATATACTAATATTATTTTCCACTTTCGATTAGTTAACTTTTTTTAACCAACATCAGTCCTGATCATAACTACCAAATATTCATTTATTTTCAGGATTTTAACCCATTTAATGCCAGTTTGTTTATATAGTGCCACTGTTGTTTTTACACACACACACACACACACAAATTTCTCAGTACACACATACAAAACACACTCTGACATCCATACCAACACACCCACACAATTTTAGCTGCATCATTTATTCAGTTGTCCTGCAGTGCTCTATAATACAGCAAACAGAAAATGGGAAAAAAGCATGTATTTGCTCCATAGGCGAAACATGACAAAAATGGTGCCATCTGGTGGACAATATTAAAAATGTTAATTTTTGAAGCCAGGGCTCCGGAATGAAAGCATAATATCATAGAATTCATGATTTTATGCTTTAATGGCACTGGGATCAAATATTGCTGTTTTAATGGGTTTCAATGGGGACATTTTTGTCCTGAAGGTCCTGAGTGTAACTATTTTGTGTACACAGTGTATTATAGATGTATTATAGGAACTGAGGCTGAAATATCAAAATTGTTAAAATTCCAATATTAGCCAGAAAAAAATTAAGATTCGGTGCATAAACCAGGACTTTTAACTATAAACAAGAAATACGTTTATTCATTTCAGGACTCTTATTTTGAAATGACAGAGACTTGGCTCAGCTACAATGCTACATATTTAAGTATTTACCAAATTAAGCTTTTTATAGCCTATATATTCACTAGATTAAGGTGAATATTAAAATATTAAATATGCATTGAAGTGAGGAAAATAATATGTATGAATATTGTCAATAATGATGAACTTGGATCCCCTCGAGGTGTCAGTGATTGTTTTTATTTCAGCTCTAGAGGGCACTGTTATACTGTAGAATTCTTTCTTCAGAGTAACAGTGGAATAAAAGAAAATCTGCATAGATTTTTGCTGATAACCGATAATTCCAAAAAGCAGCTATTAATCGGTAAAACTGATAGATATAGGTCTCGCTCTAGTTTCAAACCCATAAGATTCTCTTCCTTCCGTTGAACACAAAAGGAGATGTTAGATGTGACTAGTGGTAGACCGATATATCGGCCAGGCCGATATTTGTCCATTTTGTGATTATCTGTATGGGCCGATAACTGTGCTTGCTTGGCTGATTAACAAAAGTGTTAACATTCCCTTGTGTCAGTTCCAAAATCTACCAATAGATTTGTCAATAGATAGTCAACACTTTCTGTTTTCAAGGTTGTTTCTTTTCAAGGTTTTGCAAGTTTGAGTTAATATTGCATAAAATAAGTGTTTGTTTTACTGTAGAAATGTTGCATACATCTGATTTGCTTTTGTGAAATTGTATTATGTTTATCTGCATTTATATCGGCCATCCTGCTCTCTAGATATCGGCAATACCAAAACCATATCGGTCGACCACTAGATGGGACTAGTTATGTTATTACTAACTTTTGCTTTAAGGAAAGTAAACCCATTTCAAACCATGTCTGTGAACAGGACCGAAGCTTGTTTGGACTTTTGTTTGACATTGACGGAGTGCTGGTACGTGGACGGACACCCATTCCAGAAGCTAAACATTGTTTCAGGAACCTGGTGGATGGGAATGGAAAATATAAGGTTCCCGTGGTGTTTGTGACGAATGCAGGGAACAGTCTGCGACAAACCAAGGCAGAACAGCTGTCTCACCTCCTGGAGGTCGAGGTACGTCTCATTCAAAAGTCTTCTGACTCAACTATTTACACCATTCAGGTTGTCTTTGCATATTTCAGTAGCATTGTAGGTAGTTTAAACAACCTTAAAACAGGGCTGTGTTTACGTAACAGTTGTTTGTTTTCTCCAAACAGGTGTCTCCAGATCAGGTAATGCTGTCTCACAGTCCGCTGCGGGTTTTCACTCAGTTCCACGACCTGTGCGTGCTGGTGTCTGGACAGGGACCTGTGGTGGAGGTTGCACACAAGTATCCTTCTTTACTTTGATGTACACGATTTGGCATCTTGGTGGCGAGTTATGCACGAAAGAAAAAAATACCATTTGGCACCAATGCTTCAAACATAGCTAATCCAATCAGAATTTAGAGTCAGAACAATCTGTTTTATAAACCCAGTTTCCCTTTACAGAACAATCTCCAGTGTAGGTTTTAAGAACGTTGTGACCATTGACATGCTGCGGGAGGCGTACCCTCAACTCGACGTGGTGGATCATCATCGCAGACCCAAAGACATGGTGGGGAGAGGCTAGAATAAAACATTGACCTTAACTTTTACATTATGGCAGCTAAAATACTGACTATATTATGCAAACAATATTTCACAGATTCCCCCCTCTAAGAATTTACCACCAATTGAAGGTAAGTGTCATTCTACTGGTTTCACGTTCTTTTCTGTCCACGTTTTCCAATCCTCTAATCTTCACTTAACAGCCGTCATCCTGTTTGGTGAGCCTGTCAGGTGGGAGACCAACTTGCAACTGATTGTTGATGTGCTCTTGACCAATGGGACGCCGGGAAACGCTGTGACATCACTGAATTACCCACACATCCCTGTGCTGGCCTGCAACATGGATCTGCTGTGGATGGCCGAGGCAAAAAACCCTCGGTGAGTGCCAACACGTGTTTCTCCCAATCAAATCTCACGTATTCCATGTCTCATTAAAACACATTACAATACAGCAGGTATAACAACATACTAATCAAAGGTCGACCGATAGTGGATTTTGCCGATAACTTATATCTTTACACAGAAAAGGTTAGTATCATATTTTACAACTTTGTTGCCATGAGGGTGTAATACTATAAACCTCAAAACCCTAAAACCACCGAAAAATGACAATTTAAACATGTAATTTCGATTTTTACTTTTTTTAAAGAAAATAAGTGGTGAGTCCTGTTAATTCAATACATATGTTCCAATCGTCTTTAGATTTGGGCATGGTATGTTCCTGGTGTGCCTGGAGAATATCTATAAGAAGATAACTGGTTGTAAGCTGAAGTACGAAGCTCTGATCGGGAAACCCAGCGTTGTGACTTATAACTATGCTGAACTGCTCATTCGACAGCAGGCCAAGAGCCTCGGCTGGACCCGACCCGTGGAGAGACTTTACGCCATTGGGTGAGTCAACAATCATCATCAACTGATTGGGAGAAGTATTTGTTTTGGGTTAAGTCGATGTGTATGAGTGTGTTTTGAACAGGATTGTACATTGAAATTCTCAAGACTTTGACCGCAATCTATAAGGTTAAAGGAATAGTTCACTCAAAAATGTAATTCTGTCATCTTTTATTCACCATGATACATTTGTATCTCTCATAGTGACAACCCCATGGCAGACATATATGGTGCAAACCTGTACAACCGCTACCTCAAAGCAATGCGTCACACTCACGCTCAGGTGCAAGCTCAGGGTGGCTCGACCGGCCAGGTAACTGGAGACCTGCAGTATGAAGTGTCCGACGACGACAAACGTTCCGGACAGGTGATGGTCGGGGGTTCATTCGAACACCAACTACCTGAAGGCTGCAGTTCCATCCTGGTCTGTACAGGCGTCTATAACCGCGACCACCAGGACTTGCCCTCTGACCCCGAGCAGACGGTCACAGAGCACCAGATTTTCCATGGTCACCGGGACTTCCGATTTGACCCGAACCTGACCCAGCCTTCCTTCGTGGTCCAGGACGTTCAGGAAGGAGTGGAGTTAGTCTTCCAGCTGGAGGGTTGGCCTCTGCAATAGATTCAGTGTGTCCCAAATGATGCCTTCAAATAATGTTCCGGGTTCAGTTCATGTTTTGCTCTATCGACAACAGTTGTGGCATAATGTCTATTAGCACAGAAAATAATTTTGACTCGTCCTACAGTTAGGCACTTACAATGGAAGTCTATGGGGCCAGCGTTCGATAGGGTTTAAAGGAATATTCCGGGTTCAATACAAGTTAAGCTTAATCGACAGCATTTGTGGCATAATGTTGAATACCACAAAAAATTATTTTAACTCGTCCCTCATTTATTTAAAAAGAAAAGCAAAAATTGCAGTTTTAGTGAGGCACTAATAATGGAAGTGAATGGGGCCAATTAATAAACATTAAAATACATATCGTTTCAAAAGTATAGCCACAAGACGTAAACATTAAACATGTTACAATGATTTTAGTGTGATAAAATCACTTACTAGGTTACAGGTTTTACCAGCGTTACGTCGGCATGACAACGAGGTTGTAAAATTGGATGTAACTACACACAGATACGGTTAATTAGCAATTTTATCACACACAAATCATGTTAACATGCATATTGTTTACGTCATGTGGCTATCATTTTTAAATGGTCTGTATTTTCATGTTCATCAACTGGCCCCATTCACTTTCATTCAATTCACTGGCCTCATTCACTTTCATTCAGTTCACTGGCCCCATTCACATCACTGGCCCCATTCACTTCCATTCGGTTCACTGGCCCCGTTCATGTCCATTCGGTTCACTGGCCCCATTCATGTCCATTCCGTTCACTGGCCCCATTCCATTCGCTGGCCCCATTCACATCCATTCCATTCACTGGCCCCATTCACTTCCATTCGATTCACAGGCCCCATTCACGTCCATTCCGTTCACTGGCCCCATTCACTTCCATTCCATTCGCTGGCCCCATTCACTTCCATTCCATTCACTGGCCCCATTCACTTCCATTCGATTCACAGGCCCCATTCACGTCCATTCCGTTCACTGGCCCCATTCACTTCCATTCCGTTCACTGGCCCATTCATGTGCATTCCGTTCACTTTCCCCATTCCATTCACTGGCCCCATTTACATCCATTCCATTCGCTGGCCCCATTCACCTCCATTCCATTCACTGGCCCCATTTACATCCATTCCATTCGCTGGCCCCATTCACCTCCATTCCATTCACTGGCCCCATTCACTTCCTTTCAATTCACTATATTTGAATATTCCTTTTTGAAGGTCACAAGCAAAGGTCCACATCAACTGCACCTTTTGGGACAGGGCCTTTGAAATAAGATGTGTCTTCAAGTGCTGCAGTAGGGGCGAGGTTACGGGTTTACACTATTGCCATCAGGAAATTCAGCATGAATAATGCAAACATGAGCTGCACAATGTGAAACCAGCTTTAACACTTGCAGCAAGGAAAGACATTCATCCATGAAGCCATAATAGTTAATGAAGGAACAACGCAATTCCATTTAAAGGAGAAAGGTCATTTTTACATTCAACGGGTATTGTGTGTGTTTGTGTGTGAGTTCCCAGAAATATCAGCCATTTAAGTTTACGTAAGCCTCAGTTAGTTCATTCAAATGTGAACGTAAGGTTTACTGTATAACACACTGCACCTCTTAAGAGCCATTCAAAATTGTAAAAGTAGTTCTATTCAAGTCAGTTTCGCTCCATCTAGCTGTTTTTGAATGCAACAATGCATTCTGTGTGAATGACCCCTTGTAGCTACTATACATGAACAGTAAAAAAAACAGTGATGTGTTTTACGATTATAATACACAAATTACTGTAATGCCAGTTTCTGCAGAATTTTCTGCCTTTGTTTTTAAAAAAAATGTATATGACAAATGTATTTGTGCCACGTCTCTGGGTTTTTCAATGTCTTGTGGCATGAGCGTTGCGTTTTTAAGACTGTGATCGAAGTCAAAAATAGTTCCAAATGCATCTTGAGGCTGTTTTTGAATGCAATAATGCACTCTTTGTGAACAGCCCCTTTTCGCTCTACTATCCATGAACATTTCTAAGCTGAACATTTAATGTGTTTTAAAATAATATACAAATCCTTAAATTCATATCCAGCCCACTAAATATATCATTGTGTGTTAAGAAAGAACAAGCATTTATTGAATTCACTGTTTTTAACATTTGTACTGTATACAACCTACTGCAGAATACATGTCCCATAAACATAATATTGTACTTGTTTATATGTTTACAGAGTTAATTCATTAAATGCAACTGTTAAATTTATGAGACGTCTGATTTGTTTTGTGTACGTCTTCTTTATGGAATTGCATTTGTCAGTGGATTACCAGCTTTCTGACGGACAGGCAGCAGCTTGTGAGACAGGGGAAATACACTTCCAGCACCTGTACAATCAGCACTGGTGCCCCCCAGGGACGTGCGCTCTCCCCACTTTTCTTCTCCCTCTACACCAATGACTGCATCGCCAAGGACCCCTCTGTCAAGCTCCTGAAGTTTCCAGATGACACTACTACACTACTCGTTTACAGATGTCATCGGCCTCATCCAAGATGACAATGAGTCTGCATACAGAAGGGAGGTTGAACAGCTGGCTGTCTGGAGCAGTCAAAACAACCTTGAGCTGAACACGCTCAAAACGGTGGAGATCATTGTGGACTTTAGGAGGAACACCCCAACACTGTCCCCCTCACCATTCTGAACAGCACTGTGGCAGCAGTGGAGTCATTCAGGTTCCTGGGCACTACCATCTCACAGGACCTGAAGTGGAAGACCCACATTGACTCCATTGTGAAAAAGGCCCAGCAGAGGTTGTACTTCCTTCACCAGCTGAGGAAGTTCAACCTGCCACAGGCGCTGCTGATACAGTTCTACTCAGCAGTCATTGAGTCTGTCCTCTGCACTTCAATAACTGTCTGGTTTGGTTCAGCTACAAAATCAGACATCAGAAGACTACAAAGGACAGTTTGGACTGCTGAGAGGATTATTGGTTGCCCCCTGCCCCCCCTTCAAGAACTATACACTTCCAGAGTGAGGAAAAATGCTGGAAAAATCACTCTGGACCCCACTCACCCAGCCCACTACCTTTTTGAACTGTTGCCTTCTGGCCGACACTTCAGAGCTCTGAGCACCAGAACCATCAGGCACAGGAACAGTTTTTTCCCCCAGGCTATCCATCTCATTAACAGTTAAAATTGCCCCATTGAGCAATAATTAAGGTGCAATACACAGTTTAGTCTATTTATATTATCCAACACATCCTACCTCTTCTGCACATTATATTCCCTTGCACTGTATGTAACAGATTTGTATTTGTATGTACGTATATTTTTGTCTTACTGCATATTTTTATATAAACTTAATATTCTATACACTTATTTTTATTCTATTTTTTTTATTATTATCTCTGTCTTGTATTGTTTGTGCACTGGAAGTTTCTGTCATCAAGACAAATTCCTTGTATGTATAAGCATACTTGGCTATAAAGCTGATTCTGATTGGGCCTCTTTACACTTTATAGTAACATATGTCTCTTGTGACCACTTAACTGGATTTCAAGGATCTCCTGATTCTGTGATAACTTACTTTGTCACTGTTACTTATTATCGATAAAGTGCAAAAAATAAAATAAAAAATAAATAAATGCAGTTTCTCCCAAATATACTACAATTTCAATGTTTGCACAAACATGACATTTTGAGAACTCACTAAAAGGAATATTCCGGGTTCAATGCAAGTTAAGCTTAATCGACAGCACTTGTAGCATAATTGTGGTTGATTACCACAAAAATTGACTTTATTACAAATTTATTTTCATAAAAAAAAAGGAAAAATCTGTGTTCCAGTGAGACACTTACAAAGGAAGTCAATGGGGCCAATCCATAAACATTAACTGTTTCCGACGTACAGCCGCAAGACAAACAATCTGTGTGTTAATATGATTTTAATGTGATAAAATCACTTAATAACCTTTTCTGTGTAATGACATAACAGTAAATGCTTAAACGACTGTAAAAATTATGATTTTAACAACTTTACAGGCCAATGTTTGGAGGGTTTAAACACAAAAATGTGAAGCTTATAATTTTATAAAAGCACTTACATTAATTCTTCTGTTAAAACGTGTATTATTTGAGCTGTAAAGTCGTTTAAATCATCGTTTTTACAGTCGTTTTAGGGTTTGTTGACATCGCCATGGCAACAAAGTTGTAATATTAGCTATAGTTTACACAGAAAAGGTTAGTAAGTGATTTGATCACACTAAAATCATGCTAACACACATATTGTTTACATCTTGTGGCTATACGTCTGAAACAGTGAGTATTTAAACGTTTACAGACTTGCCCCCATTGACTTCCATTATAAGTGCCTCACTGTAACCTCGACATTTAAAAAAAAAAAAAAGGGAGGGACTTTTAAATAAATTTTTAACTGTAATCAATATTATGCTGTTGATTGAGCTTAACCTGTGTTGAACCCGGAATATTCCTTTAATACAAGGTGTAAACAGGGTAAATGTTATGTTACAATCCTATATTTAGAAGCAACGTGCTTCTCTTTCGACCCAACTGTGGTAGTACAAACTGGTTTTTCCTGTTTTCCACCAATGCCTGGACATCTGAACCAAACGCCACTGATCTTGAACCAGGCCTGACAGAAATATCAGTTCAATATCGGTCAACACCTGTCAATCAGCAGTCACATGACTTCTTCTCCAGATGTTCCCCTTCTTCTACTGGATGAGAATCCGAGTGCAGAATAATACTGGGTGATTCTGATTGGTTGTCCTGAGTGACTAAGCCTCCGTGTCGCACTACGAGTTCTCGTGCCATCAGTTCAAAGGCCTCCTCGATGTTGTGATGTTGTTTGGCGGAGGTCTCCAGCGCTGCCAGAGCTCCTTTCTTCTCCGCGAGCGTGCACGCATCTTCAAACAGCACCTGCCGCTGGGTCTCCAGGTCACATTTATTTCCTGCCGGAAAACCAGAGGGGGAGTGAGGATTCGTGATAGACTGATGTGGGTTTTCCATGGCCCAAATGCAGATGGCTGATATAATGCCAATATATTAGAATTAATTCAATTTAATTCAATGTCATGACTATGTAAAGACAGTAAACTCAGCAATTTTGACATATTATGCAGAGGGATACCAG
Source organism: Myxocyprinus asiaticus (assembly GCF_019703515.2). Taxonomy (NCBI): domain Eukaryota; kingdom Metazoa; phylum Chordata; class Actinopteri; order Cypriniformes; family Catostomidae; genus Myxocyprinus; species Myxocyprinus asiaticus. Next base: position 3,834,407 of record NC_059389.1, on the reverse strand, counting down.
AAAGGGACGGTTGGCACAGAGAAAAGTCCAAACATACATTATGTAGGTGACAAATAACTAGAAGTTAATACGCCTAGAACAGTAGTTCCATCAGTGCGACCACCAAACTGATGATTTTAACAACTTTACAGCGCAAGTAAAATGCATTTTTGTATGGAAGAATTCATACAAGCGCTTCAACGTAATTTCCTGTTTACTTCCATTGTAAGTGTAAACTCAGTTTGGTCTAAACTATTTTCCGCTGTAAACGACGTGCCACAAACGTGCCGTCAGTCGAACTGAACTGCTGTTACTGTTTAATAAAAAATAACTCTAAGTGGAAAGTGGAAAAGAGTTAAAAATATTCAATAACTTTCTCTGACCTATCAGAACGAAGACGACATTGGCGGCTCCGTACTGCTCCACTCCCTGTATCCAATGCGGCAGAGAGTGAAATGTGGGTAGTCGGGTGAGGTCGTACGCGATCATGGCACCGTGGGCACTTCGGTAATAACTCTGTGTGATGGTGCGGAAACGCTCCTGTCCCGCGGTGTCCCACACCTGCATCTGCTCTCCAGAACACAATACACATACAGGTAGAGACGATGTGTTGAAAAATCACAAAGATCCATAATTTTTTTTAATCTACACCGCAAAACATACAGTGTGACCAGAGTAGACCAGTTCCTGAACAAATGACTTTTATGAGTTGGTTCTTTTGAATCTACAGTGCACCTAGTATGGTCCTATTCCTGAACAAATGACTCTTATGAGTTGGTTCTTTTGAATCTACACACCAAAATATACAGCGTGACCAGTGTAGTCTGATTCCCAAACAAATGACTAATTTCAACCGATTCTTTTGAATCTACACACCAAAATACACAGTGCGACCAGTGTAGTCTGATTCCCAAACAAGTGACTCATTTCAGCCATTTCTTTTGAATCTACAGCGCAAAACATACAGCGTGACCAGTGTAGACTGGTTCCCAAACAAATGACTCTTTTGAGCCGGTTCTTTTTCATCTACAGAGCAAAACAAACAGTGCGACTAGATTCCCGAACGAATAACTCTTTTCAGCTGGTTCTTTTAAATCGACACACGAAATATACAGTGCGACCAGTATAGTCTGATTCCCAAACAATTTACTAATTTCAGCCAGTTCTTTTGAATCTACAGTGCAAAACATACAGCGTGACCAGTGTAGACCGGTTCCCGAACAAATGACTCTTTTCAGCAGGTTCTTTGGAATCTACAGTGCGAAACATACAGCGGAAATAGTGTAGACAGATTCCTGAACAAATTACTCTTTTGAATCTACACCCCAAAATATACAGCACGACCAGTGTAGACGATTCCCGAACAAATGACTCTTATGAGCCGGTTCTTTTGAATCTACATCACACCAAAAACAGCGCGACTAGTGTAGACGATTCCCGAACAAATGACTCTTATGAGCCGGTTCTTTTGAATCTACATCACACCAAAAACAGCGCGACTAGTGTAGACGATTCCCGAACAAATGACTCTTATGAGCCGGTTCTTTTGAATCTACATTGCACAAAAAAATAGCGCGACTAGTGTAGACGATTCCCGAACAAATGACTCTTATGAGCCGGTTCTTTTGAATCTACATCACACCAAAAACAGCGCGACTAGTGTAGACGATTCCCGAACAAATGACTCTTATGAGCCGGTTCTTTTGAATCTACATCACACCAAAAACAGCGCGACTAGTGTAGACGATTCCCGAACAAATGACTCTTATGAGCCGGTTCTTTTGAATCTACATTGCACAAAAAAATAGCGCGACTAGTGTAGACGATTCCCGAACAAATGACTCTTATGAGCCGGTTCTTTTGAATCTACATCACACCAAAAACAGCGCGACTAGTGTAGACGATTCCCGAACAAATGACTCTTATGAGCCGGTTCTTTTGAATCTACATCACACCAAAAACAGCGCGACTAGTGTAGACGATTCCCGAACAAATTACTTTTATGAGCCAGTTCTTTTGAATCTACATTGCACAAAAAAATAGCGCGACTAGTGTAGACGATTCCCGAACAAATGACTCTTATGAGCCGGTTCTTTTGAATCTACATCACACCAAAAACAGCGCGACTAGTGTAGACGATTCCCGAACAAATGACTCTTATGAGCCGGTTCTTTTGAATCTACATCGCAAAAAAAAAAAAAAACAGCGCGACCAGTGTAGACAATTCCCGAACAAATGACTCTTATGAGCCGGTTCTATTGAATCTACATCACAAAACAAACAGCGTGACTAGTGTAGACGATTCCCGAACAAATGACTCTTACGAGACAGTTCTTTTGAATCTACATCTCAAAAAAAAAAAAAAAACAGCGCGACCAGTGTAGACAATTCCCGAACAAATGACTCTTATGAGTGTTTTTATTTAATCTACACTGCAAAACACACAGCGCTACCTCACGAATGAATGACTCTTAACAGCCGTTTTGTTTTTTTGTGAATGAAAAACTTCCTGAACCACGAGTCATTTATTTCATCATGTCCGGCTCAAAATGAACCAATAACTGTTTCTGATTTATGAGTATTTATGACTTGTAATCATTTAATTAATAAATAAAATCTGAATCTAATATATAAAACAAGTTAAAATATGAAATCCTCTCTTCATTTGGTAACAGGGACGAAAATCCCCCAAGAACTGCATTTGTAATTTTCCAAATATTTCTTCCTCAGGAGTAGTAAAAGAATCGTTAATGGAACCATTAAGGAACCAGCATTTTTGAGAACTGGAATTGAAACCATCCCTAAATATGAACATTTCTCATCAAATTCATTCACGACCAAATTATCTAAGCAATGCTAAACAACTGTCTCTTTGTTTCTATTTTTATTTTTCCAGAAGAAATTGATACATAAACAAAACATAACAGGGAACTCAGTTAAGTCTCCTGAGCTGTGAAAGAGAAAACTCTGAGCAATAAAAAAACGAATCTGTGCACTCACCTTTACTTTCTTGCCATCAATGTCCATGGTGCGAACGGTGAAGTCCACACCGATGGTGTTCTGCTGGTTGTCACTAAAGACTCCAGACTTAAAACTGTGAATCACGCAGGTCTTTCCTACATTGCTGTCACCAATCAGGATGATTTTAAACAGAAAGTCACAGCAATCATCTTCCTCTTCCCCTGTGGACTGCATTTCTGCAATAAATACTTGTGGATTGTCTTCTACAGACTCCAGAATGATTCATACATGGGCACTAATATCACAATACGGCCCATTTAGTGCTATTTTATCCATGTTTGTAACAGCTTTATTAACTCAGAGTGTGTACATTCTTCAGACAAGCCTTTTAAGATATTAAGATATCTGCATTCTGCCTAAATTCTGTTAACAGTCAAGTTAGCTGCGCTTTGAACTCATATTGGACAACATTAACTGTCCTTTGCTTTCTGAGAAACACTGAATCAAATGCATACAGACACACCCGTCTACCTGCGTCTGAAGCTGCGACGTCCAGTTGCCTGCCCACCTGCACCACCGCATCTCTGGGAACTGCAGTTAGTTTGCAAATATTGCGATCTGTGGGGAGAGAACATGTTGCAAACTTCTAGCACTGATGAATCCTAATTTTTTGTCTTTTGAAGAGTTTAACCTGATTTTACAGTACAAAGAGCCAAATTAAGCACATTTGTGTTGTGCCTTTGAAATCGTTTGACTACAAATCCAATGCAAAGCAACGCTGCTGTCTTGAAAGGTGACCTTTGGTCAGCAGAACTGGATATAAACATGTAACTCACTCAGGCGTAATGCTCTGTAACGTTCAATCCCAGATCAGACTGGAGAATCGCCTGATGTATCGGGAAGAAATGCAACAAATAAACTGAATCCAGATCAGTGTTATTAACTGAAATAAAAACATAATTAGAAACTATGATTTCCTCCAAAACTAACAAAGCAAAAATGACCACAAATGAATGAGTTTTTGATACACAGTGTATACTACAATTTGAAACCTTTACAAACTCTTAGCTTGCATATCTACAGACAGACAGAAAGAAAGAACTTACAGTATCTCTGATCCACAAAGTGTGTTTATAAGAGTTTGAAGGAGTGTCTGGGGTCAGTATCTACAGTATTGTGTTTGTGTACACAATGTATTGAACATATAAGCACCCACCCACACACACTCATACACACACACATTCACGTCATTCATTTGAAAGGACTACAAGGCACAACTGCGCTGAAGACAATACACACGTCTGTTAGAGGGGTACATTTGGCTTTTAGCCCAGTCTAGGGGTCAGAGGTCATCGTGTCTGGTCACAAGTTGACTCCACAAGTCGGCGAATGCAGATAAGCCAGTTAATAACTTCTGTTCACTCAGAAAACTTCTTTTGTTAAACTACTACACCGTGGTGAGTACAAAAATGGCTTGTTTTGAATCATACACATCCACAAAATGTAAACGTGTAACTGGATTTTTACACGCCGCCACACCACAACTGCAACAGCCCAATGGCACTTTGTTTTTATACATAACTGGCAAATTAAATAAGAAGCAATTCGCAAATGGCTTTAAAAATGATGAACTTTATTATATGTTCTTACCTTTAACAACATTTTATTCATTAATTAAATCATTTTAAATGTCTTTCAACTGGAAAAGTGATTTAATTATTATTATTTTTAATTAAAGGAATATTCCAGGTTCAATACAAGTTAAGCTCAGTCGACAGCATTTGTGGTATAATGTTGATCATCACAAAAAAAATTAAAATGTAAACATCCCTCATTTAGTTAAAAAAAAAAATAAAAATAAATATCGCAGTTACAATAAGACACTTATAATGGAAGTCAATGGGGCCAGTCCATAAATGCTATAAAACACATTGTTTCAGACGTATAGCCACAAGACGTAAACAATATGTGTGTTAACATGATTTAAGTGTGATGAAATCTGATACTAACCTTTTCTGCGTAAAATTATATCCGATACCAGAATAAAAGGGTTTAAGCATTACGTCATCATGACATCAGAGTTGTTATATTGGATATAACTTAAAACAGAAAATGTTAGTAAGTGATTTTATCACACTAAAATCATGTTAACACACATATTGTTTACATCTTGTGTCTATACTTTTGAAACAGTGAGTATTTAAACCTTTCCAGATTGGCCCCATTGACTTCCACTGTAAGAGCCTCACTGGAACACAGATTTGTGTTTTTTGTTTTTTAAATAAATCTAAATTAATTTTGTGGAAATCACCTTTATGCCACAAATTATGTTTATTAGGCTTAACTTGTATTGAACCTGTTACATTTTTTTAATAAATTAATCTATTCTGTTAAGATTTTTTCTATATTTTATATTTTTTCGTACACATCCACACCTCTTTTCTGCAATCAGAAAGAGTTGCGCAATCACGAGCGCTCGTTCACAGGGGCTTGCATGTTCACACGAGAACTTGCGTTGTTTCGCGCTAAGTAGGGATATACAGATACCATTTTTTTGAGAACGGGTAAGAGTACTGATACTTCCTTTCGGTACTCACTGATACTTGTTTTGTTTTTTTTGATAACTTTCAAAAAAGCACCTTTGGCAGCGATTACAGCCACAAGTCTTTTTGGGTATGATGCGACAAGCTTTGCACTCCTGGATTTGGGGATTTTCTGCTACTCTTCTCTGCAGATCCTCTCAAGCTCTGTCAGGTTGGATGGGGACCGTCGGTGAACAGACATTTTCAGGTCTCTGATGTTCGATTGGGTTCAAGTCTGGGCTCTGGCTGGGCCACTCATGGACATTCACAGAGTTGTCCCTAAGCCACTCTTGTGTTGTCTTGGCTGTGTGCTTAGGGTCATTGTCCTGTTGGAAGGTGAACCTTCGTCCCAGTCTGAGGTCCTGAGCGCTCTGGACCAGGTTTTCATTAAGGATATCTCTGTATTTGGCTGCATTCAGCTTTCCTACAACCCTGACCAGTCCCCCAGTCCCTGCCGCTGAAAAACACCCCCACAGCATGACGCTGCCACCACCATGCTTCACCGTTGGGATGGTATTGCGCAGGTGATGAGCAGTGCCTGGTTTCCTCCAGACATGATGCTTGGAATTGAGGCCAAACAGTTCAATCTTCGTTTCATCAGACCAGAGAATCTTGTTTCTCACAGTCTGAGAGTCCTTTAGGTGTTTTTAATGTGTCTTGCACTGAGGAGAGGCTTCCGTCTGGCCACTCTGCCATAAAGCCCAGATCGATGGAGTGTTGCAGTGATTGTTGTCCTTCTGCAAGTTTCTCCCGTCTCCACACATGATCTCTGGAGATCAACCAGAGTGACCATCGGGTTCTTGGTCACCTCTCTTACCAAGGCCCTTCTCCCCCGATTGCTCAGTTTGGCCGGGCGGCCAGCTCTAGGAAGAGTCCTGGTTGTTCCAAACTTCTTCCATTTAAGAATTATGGAGGTCACTGTGCTCTTGGGAACCTTCAATGCTGCTGACATTTTTTTTTTTGTAGCCTTCCCCAGATCTGTGCCTTGACACAATCCTGTCTCTGAGCTCTGCAGGCAGTTTCTTTGACCTCACAGTTTGGTTTTTGCTCTGATATGCATTTTCAGCTATGAGACCTTATATAGACAGGCGTGTGCCTTTCCAAATCATGTCCAATCAATTGAATTTGCCACCGGTGGACTCAAAAAGGGTCTGAATATTTATGTCAATGTGATATTTCAGTTTTTTCTTTTTAATAAATTTGCAAAGTTATCAAAAATCTGGTTTTTGCTTTGTCATTATGGGTTATGGAGTGTAGATTGATGTGAATTTTTTTTTTATTTTATTTTTTTTAGCATTTTAGCATAAGGCTGCAACATAACAAAATGTGAAAAATTAAGGGGTCTGAATACTTTCTGAATGCACTGTATATTTCTGTTGTACCTTTTTTCCATTTTAACTGAGGTTTTTATTTTGGCGGAAGCTTTTATTTTGAAGCCCTTTCTGTTTCTGTGTGTTTTGACGGTAGCTTCTCCCTTCCGAAAAAGCCGGTCGCTACATGACCCAAAGTGATTATTAAACCGCAAAAGGTAGCTATTTAATTAAATAAATATGCAGTCTGTATGCGCTGCGTGCTTCAAAGTAAATTAGCACTCTGCTCACGGTCATCTGCTACAAAACACTTTGTGTCTTTATGTCAGCACAACACCGGCAACACACATTCACAAGTGCTCACATTTGAAGCGTGCAGAACTTGCAAACTAAAGATTTATCTCATTAGATCACAGCCTTTGCGGTTTAATAATCACACTAGCACATAATGTGATTTTAATTTGTGTGCTGAATGTTTAAGTAATGACATTCATGTCAGAGCCATAGCCTAGTGGGCTGCGCTCATGACATGTGGTGCTGATGTATCGCAGGTGACCCGGCTTGTGAGGTCCTTTCCCGATCCCATTCCCACTCTTCTCCCTCTCATTTCCTGTCACCTCTCTACTTTCCCAGTAAAAAGCCAAAAGGCTGTTAAAAAAAAAAAAGTAATGACATTCATACATCAGATGATATCCATTTTTAGTATCAGAGCATTTTTATGAGCACGAGTACATGAGCTTGGTATCGGACCCAATTCCAATCCGGGACATCCCTAGCGCTAAAAACAACATTATTCTGTTAATTAAAATAACACTGGGCATGCTTTTCAGTCAGACACTTGTGTTTTGCAAATTATGTCCAAATTTGGATGAAGAAAATGGTCTGTATTTCATCAAATTCAAAAATACATTTTACACATTCAACCAAATATCAGTAACCAAAGAAAAGATTTTGAATTCATAATAAAAGTCACTTTTCAATGTATGGTTTTGTGCTGTGTCATAGATACCAACATCATCATCTATTCTCAAAAATGGATGAAATGCTCCTTTCATAAAAATGCTACATTTAAAACGTTCATACTGGACTCAAACCAGTAGATGTCAGTGTCACCGTCTTTTGCAAGTGAAACTGATGGTGTCTTTAGGTTTGTAGCTGAGGCAGGGGGTCGACTGGCTTTTTGGTGGTCCTGGCGTTCTCTTATGCAACACATTTTTCTTGGGCGTTCGGTCTTGCTGCGGAATGTGAATGGGCTTCCACGGAATGGGGTTGACGAAGCTCGGAGTGGGATAGTTCACATTGTTATAGCTGCCTGAAAGCGATAAAAATAAGATGTCAAAATTTAACTTTGAATCTCAACGTTTGTCTGTGGATTTTATGCTGGATACAAACATAATATAATAACACAAATGGAAGTATGAGAATAATGTAGTGACCAAAAATATGACAACAATCTAGCTTCTTCAAAGTAGCCCCCTTTTGTCTAGCTCTTCGTTACATTAAATAATTTTGTTTGCATGTATGTTCATGCTCACTCACCAGCTGAGCATGCTGACGACGGTCGCCACAGTTTTCCTTTAGTTTTTACACCTTCAAGCCATTCTTTAAAGCTCTCCTCTGCCTTTTCTTTACGTTCCCTCTCTTCTACTTCTCTTCTGGCCGCCTCCTCCTTTTGAAAAGGAAAATTCTGTCATCATTTCATCACCATCATGTTTTTCCAAGCCTGTATGGCTTTCTGTCTTCCATGGAACACAAAAGGAGACATTTTGAAGAATGTTCACATGCTCTTTTCCATACTAAGACAGTATACAGTGACCAGGGAAGATTTTCAGTGAATAAAGACTTTCATTGTATGTAAAAGAGCAGCATGAATATAATATCTGTTTCTCTATAACATGCTTTGACCTTGTGACCATTAGGGCTGTCAGACTGCTGGATGAAAGACACACCTGCTCTTTTAGCTTTCTCTCCACCTCCTCTTGTTTTTTCTTTCGAAGCCACTCCTTATATTTCTCCTGGGCTTTTTTTTCAATCTCGGCACGTATTTTCTCCTCTTGAAGTTGTTCTTTGCTTTTCTGAAATTCTTTGGATACTCTTTCTTTCTTTTCCTAAGAGTAACAACAGAAAGTCTTGAAAAGAGTTTCATGCGACCTTACAATGGATCAATATTTACCGAGTAATCCATTATTTTGTAGAGGGGGGTCTACATATCCCCCCTTTTCTCAAGAGAATTTTCACCTGTGTTTTTGGAGCAAAACTACAGGTGAAAAAAATAACCTCAGAAAGGTGTCAGCGTCTTTATTTTATTTTTACACAGATATAGGTAGGTCTTTTACTATAATCAGTTGATTTCAGCTCCCCTTGTTGCATTATATGCCAATGGTGTGAGTCCAAAAATGGGAAAAGCACTTTTTTGTGTTGTTTTTTCCAAAGTTGGAGTGCCTATAACTTCAGAAGTATTCAATATATCTTAATATCCTTTTAGATTCTGGTTCAGAACAAACTTTACTTTGTGTATCCTCATTTTTAAGGCCCTGTATGGTTTTATCCCAGAGATATGGGGATCTCAATATGGCTCCATGCGCAAATTGTTGAATGTTACACATTTTCAATGGTCGAAAAAACAAATATGGGTCACATGGTATGAAGCTAGTTTTTCTTGTCCAACAAAAAAAAGGTCTGAAGTACAAAAAAAGTTAAGAAACTAGAAATGTTCTTTTATTTATTCACATAAAAACAATAATGACAAAATCCCGATTTGAGATCGCAAAAGTACACTATTATTAACAACAAGCAACACGTGGCATTTACTATTTTGGCTTTCATCATCATTTATGTTTATCTTTCTCTAATAAAAGTCTCAACAAAATGAAAAATGTCAGCAGGGAAAATTTCAGAAATTTGGTTGATTTCACACGGAATAACCCTATAAATGTAAATCACAATCCTATATATTCCAGAAACACTATTAATAAAATCCAAACTAAACCTAACCGTAATTTCGATTGTTACCTGCTCTCGTTTTATTTGCAGCCATTCTTGAATTTTGCAGTCACTGGCAACTTTCTTCTTCTGTTGTTCTCTCTCCTGTTTATCCTGTTTTTCCTTCATGGTCAGCTCCTGAAATACAGACTCTCATTAATAATGGTAGAGCAATATAGTTTTAATTTAATTTTTTTATCCCCTTTTCTCCCAATTTGGAATGCCCAATTCCCACTACTTAGTAGGTCCTCGTGGTGGCGCGGTTACTCACCTCAATCCGGGTGGCGGAGGACAAGTTTCAGTTGCCTCCGCTTCTGAGACCGTCAATCTGCGCGTCTTATCACGTGGCTTGTTGTGCATGACACCGCGGAGACTCACAGCATGTGGAGGCTCATGCTACTCTCCACGATCCACGCACAACTTACCACACGCCCCATTGAGAGCGAGAACCACTAATCGCGACCACAAGGAGGTTACCCCATGTGACTCTACCCTCCCTAGCAACCGGGCCAATTTGGTTGCTTAGGAGACCTGGCTGGAGTCACTCAGCACGCCCTGGATTCGAACTCCTGACTCCAGGGGTGGTAGTCAACGTCAATACTCGCTGAGCTACCCAGGCCCCCCGCAATATAGGTTTTTAATGATGATGCTGATGATATATATCCATCCAACCATATACACATTATATACAGTTTAATCGGCATGATTATAAATGTCAATCACCTCCACAGCTTTCTGTTGCTTTCTGATCCGCTCCTCTTTTGCTTTATCTACGATCCACTGTTCCCACGCGCTCAGTTTGAACTGTGCAGAAGAAGATCTGTCTTCCAGGCCTGTTGTTTCCACCTCATCCCTGAAACCATGTCAGATTTTATGAACACTGATAATGGAATGTGATGCTGGTTTATTATAGCAAGGATTTTGTGATTAAAAAACATGAATTTATTTCAGGGTGCATTTATTATTATTTACCTCTTCTTGATATCCACATATGATGTTAGTAAAGTTTTTTTTTTGTGCCAAAATAATAATAATAAATTCAATGCACAAGCAAATATACAACTTGACGCCACTTGCCTGGAGAGAGAGACCGCTGCGACATCTTCACTTAACGTGACGGTGATGTTGTGAACAGGTTGATCCTCATCTATTTCTGGTTCCTCCTCTGAATGCTCAAAGCTGTCGTGGTAGATGGGTGACAGCAGAGAGGAGGTCGAGTCCCCGGTGGACTCCACACTTCTGCTGCGCTGTAGGGCACTTCCTAGAGCACTGGGTTTGGATTTGAGCGGGGTGGAGGTGAGACTCTTGGACGACGAGGATGGAAAGGCCGACATCTTCCTCAAAACTGAAGATACAGAGAAACACATGTTGAATATCATACAATCATCACAGAGTATTTTAATGGACATTTATGTCACACTTAAAGGTGAAGTGAGTAATCTGTCATATAAGTATATAGGCTAAATAAAAACTTAATAAAATATGCAAAATAAATGTATGATATGTGTGTGTAAGTGTGTGATTATTATGGTAAAGTAAACCCTTTTAAGTGTAAACAGAAATAAAGATCTGGGTATAGAACTCATATTATTATTCATTATATTATTATTTAATTATTAATTATTGAATGTTGCTATATGGTAAATTATGAGATATAATAAATAAAGGAATATTGCCATTCAATACCAGCATATGCAGCCCAAATCATGCAAATGTAAGGCATTTCTGGTCAAGCTTATCTCTGAACACCACTAGAATTATTGTTAGTAGGTATTTAATAAAACAGCATCTGAACCAACTGTAAAATAAAGTTTGTAAACAAGTTTTAAGATTTAAATCACAACTGCACGTTTCAGATTTTAAATAACATCAATTCAAGTATATTGCGATTTAATTCGATAAATAAAAGTCTAACCAATATAACTAACTCACCGTCTGCTCACTTTAATAGCAAAATTTTCGTTTAATCGCTTTTGTTTTGCTTGGTGTGCAGCTTCCTCCGCGTGGCCCCGCCTCCTTTGACTTGATCCCGCCCTCCCGAAGCGTCATCAGCACCAAACGTGATAAACGATTGGTTGCGCCCTGTAACCAAGCCGCGATGGGAGAAAGGTGCCTCTGGTTGTTCCTTGCAGGCTCCATATGGTTAGAATTAGGGTGGGGGCGGGGTTAGGGCATCTGCTGCCTCCCAGGAACAAACTGAGGACCTTTTGTTTAATTGGCGTAACCAAGCACGCCAATAACTTAAGCGCTGTCTCTAAGCAACGAGGCGTCAGGCATGCAGGTGTTTCAATTCAGTTCCTGAGATATTTTGTTCCAGCGGGCGGAGCAAACATGAATATTCATGAATATAAATGAATATTCATGAATTACCCTGACATGCGTGTTGAAGTGGAACTGAAAATGTTAGCGTACCACCGTTATGACTCAAATTCAACTTGTCTGAAGGATTATTTCGAAAAGCTAATTAAACGTTGACAAAGTTAAACTAAACTACACCAGTTTACAGTTCTGTAACATTTGATAATTTGTCAAATGTGCTTTTGATTAGTCTGTGCGCTTTACATTCTTCAGCCACTTTAGGATAGAGGAGAGCAAGCTTAAGCCACTAAACCTCCCCACAGCTTTTAAAATTCTTAACTGTGTTCTTCTGTTGTATATTATTAAGTCATTTTTTGCAACAGTTCATAGGTTGTGTAATATTTTTCCAAAAAGAGGTGTTTTATTAACAATTAAGGTTTCAATGCAACTGTAATTGGCTGTCAGAACTTGTTTAATGTTTGAGAGCGTTATCAGCAAAAAAAATGCACAACATATTATGTGCTGAAAATACCAAAAAAAAATACCTTGATTTAATAATTTAACTTTTAATGTAATTATCACACATTATACATTTGCACATATACAGTGAATGTCTTTTTTTTTCCACAAATCCCAGCTAAGCTGGGGTCAGAGTGCAGGGTCAGCCATGATACGGTGCCCCTGATCAATAACCCAGTGCCTTAACTGCTGAGCCACCACTGCCCCCTTGCATATCCTAGCTAAGCTGGGGTCAGAGCCCAGGGTCAGCCATGATACAGCACCCCTGGAGCAGATGGGGTCAAGGGGCTTACTTAAGGGCCCAACGGTGGCGTCATGGCGGTGTTGGGGCTTGAACCCCCGACCATCTAATCAGTAACCCAGAGCCTTAATCGCCAAGCCACCACTGCCCCTCAAGGTCAAGCTGGTGTAAATACTAATAGCTAATTGATGATACTAATAAGAATTGATGCATTTCTATGCCCAGCCTTATTTTTTTGAAAGATTTTGGACCGGTGCCAGTTCACAGCAGACTCACTTATTATTATTCTGGGAGATTTTAATAAAGCTAACCTCACCCATGAACTACCAAAATACAAACAACACATCACATGCCCCACCAGAGAAAGAAATATACTGGACCACTGCTACATCACTATAAATGATGCATATCGCTCTGTCCCACGTGCAGCTTTAGGACTCTCTGATCACTGTCTGGTTCATCTTCTCCCGACCTTCAAGCAGAAACTAAAATCAGCTAAGCCTGTAGTAAGGACTGTAAAGTGATGGACTAATGATGCAGAGCTGGAACTACAAGCCTGCTTTGACTGCACTGATTGGAGTGTTTTTGAAGCTGCAGGCACCAATCTGGACAAGCTCACAGATACTGTGACATCATATACCAGTTTCTGTGAGAATGTGTGCATCCCTACTAGGATATTTTCATCATTTAATAATAATAAACCATGGTTTACAAGAAAACTCAGACAGCTTCGTCATGCCAAAGAGGATGCTTACAGAGGTGGGGATAAAATATTGTACAATCAGGCCAGAAACACACTGACTAAGGAAATCAGAGTGGCTAAAAGAAGCTGCTCTGAAAAGCTGAAAAAAAAAAAAAAACAGTTTTCAGGCAACGATCCTGCATCTGTATGGAAAGGCCTGAAAAGCATGACCAAGTACAAGACAGGTTCCTGGGCTCTGCCATCTCTCAAGACCTGAAGTGGGACACCCACATGGACTCCATTGTGAAGAAGGCGCAGCAGAGGCTGTACTTCCTTCACCAGCTGAGGAAGTTCAATCTGCCACAGGAGCTGCTGACACAGTTCTACTCAGCCGTCACTGAGTTTGTCCTGTGTACATCTATAACTGTCTGGTTTGGTTCAGCCACCAAATCAGACAGAAGGAAACTACAACGGACAGTCAGGACTGCTTAGAGGATTATTGGTGCCCCCCTGCCCACCCTCCAAGACCTGTACATCTCCAGAGTGAGGAAACGTGCAGGTAGAATCACTCTGCCCACTCCCTCTTTGAACTGTTGCCCTCTGGCTGGCGCTACAGAGCACTCAGTGCCAGGACAACCAGGCACAAGCACAGTTTTTACTCTCAGGCCATTTTCCACAAGAACAAATAAACTGCCTCATAGTGCAATAATGTAAATAACCATCTCATGTACATATGTAAATTCACATTTTTGCACATGTACATATGTCATTCTGTTATATGTCCTATTATTTGTATGTCTGTTTATACTCTTACCTTGTTTTATATTCTGTGTCTTACTGTAATGTTCTGTGTGCACTTGTTTATCCTATCACCAAAAAAAATTCCTTGTGCACGTAAGAACAATTGGCAATAAAGCTCATTCTGATTCTGATTCTGAACACTAGATTGATTGAGGTTGATTGGCTCGTCAGCTTGAACAGAGAGTGAAACAGGAGCCATCAAACGCTGTGTATCATATTTGATACACACTTTATAGGGTTAAGCTGGGATAGAAGAAAGAGCGCACTTTTTAACACAGAAAAAGTTACATACTTCAGCTTTAATATTTGCAGAGACAGGCTTTCAAATAAAAATAATTTTATACATGATAATTCAATAATAAGAAATACTAATTACAATTATTATGTACTTGTTTATATATAATAATTATAAACATAACATACTAAATATAATAATTCAGATAATTGAAATACATTATAGTGGCAGACAAGTAAAGCATTGATTAGACAATACAAAAAGTGGCTAAGGCAAAACACTTTCATTTTACTTTCAGTTTTACATTTTTCATAATGTACAGGTTTAAATGAAAAACAAATCCTGGATATTTAATATAGCCTCAGACTTTTGAACCCCACTGTATGTCTACATATCTAAACATAGTCGTAGTTTATTAAATTCCTGTTGGGGGGTGATGTCTGTCCCTGGTTAATATCGAGACATAAACCACAGCGCTGATCATTCCTAGCAACATGAGGCCTATGACTGAAGCATACACACAGTAGAAAGTGTCCACACAAGGTCCCGCATATGTTAACTTGACTCTCCGATTGAAACACGAGCTCCTTAACTTCTGGTCATGTCCCCAAACCCTGCACAAATACACGCCGCTGTCCCTCATCGAAAGCTCTGATATGATTATGTGATTCTGAGGGTCAGATGCACTCAACCGGTCCTCCATTTCTTTATTCACAAACCCACCTCGAGTGTCCGCCAGCAGATACTTCGAGCTTTTATTGTATTCCCGAAACCACTGTACTCTGAGAGACGGTGTCCAATTGGGACTGCACGTTAAAATAGCGCTGTCTCCCAACGAGAATGTCATATTGATGAGTTCAATATCGGAGCAAACATATATGTTGAGCTTGTTAAAATCTGTACTATCTGAAGAACAAATGTATGTCCCAGTGTGATTGGGCATGAGGTGAGTAATGACCAAAGAGTAGTTACCGGTCTGTGTTTCATTCAGCATTTCAAAATTGTCATATTCGTTCTTTATTCCAGGTATAGCAAATGTCATTGGAGTCCACCAAAATATATAACTTTCTGGTTTGAAACTAACTAGACATGGAATGGTGAAACTCTCTCCTGGGCTGAGGAAGATGTCCTGATTTTCAACATCCATTGAAATCTGCTTGAGGTTTTGGCATTGATTGTTGCTCCAAACCAAACAGCTGTAAACTCCACTGTCGATGACTGAGGTATCTGTCATACGAATTAAAGAGCCATTATTCAGGACTTGCATTCTTTTCCTTAGTAATTCCGGAATAATCTCCATGGACACACTGCTATCCAGAATCATTTGACTTGTCCAAATTCGAGAGGATATATTAGTTTGCTGAAACACTTGAAGAGTTTCTCCCTGACTGGGGTTGAACTTCTGACATGCGATGTCTGCTGGATCACCATGAAGCAAAGATATTTTCTCTCCTGCGTCCTTCTTAGCACAAACTATCACATGAAAATTTTTTTTTTCCACAAGCCTTCCATTCTTCCAGCATTCAGACACATAGTCTTGATTTTCTAAAATGTTGTCCGAGAAATGTAAATAATTGACATACTTTATAGTCGATATCTCCTCAGGCTGAGACCTATTCTGGTCTGATCTATAGATATCTATATGATTAACAACAGACCTGCAGAACACATGAAGTTCAAAGTTTCCTTTGGTTCCAAACGCATGAAAAGGTTTTTGTATGAGAAGCAGATTTGTGTTTATTGGGAGCATCAACAGAAGGCAAACCTTCATCACCGTGGCCATTTTCACAGTGGATGAGTTTTAATGATTGAGAGCGTTATCATGTTCTCATTAAGAGAAAAAAAAAATATTGCACAACATATCCTCTTAAAATGTGCCGGAAATCAGCAAAAAATACCTTGATTATGGTGAAACCCTGCTAAAAAAAACAAAAAACGGCAGGTGCTATTTACACCTGGGTCCCAAAATATTCGAACTATTTTTATGGATTAATAGGTCAAGCTGGTGTAAATACTAATAGTTATCTCAAATTGTAAAAAAAAGAATTGATGCATTTCTATGCCCAGCCTTATTTTTATTTTTTTTAAGATTTTGGACAGGTGCCAGTTCATAGTGGACGGAGTTACTCGCGCGATGCCGAAAATAGAAAACAAGCGATGGATAGAATGTACCTTCACTCGTCACTGCTGGTTAGGATAAAAACTCTGATCACTATAGAAAATAAACCTTTTATCGCATGTCGTTTGCTATCAGGTTTAGACACGGTGTGACTGTAGCCTCCTCTAAGTTTCTGTTTGATATCTGAATACTGCGTTCAACAAAATAAGGCTGGGCATAGAAATGCATCAATTCTTCGACTACAAACTCTTCAGACATGTTTAATAAGTTCTGTTCTCTGTTTTGTGTGCAGCTGTGTTGTGTTCTGTTGTCACTATCGCTGTGGAGGACCTGTTTTTAGATAAACAAACGAGTTTTCGCTTGAACGCCCCAATGTCGTGAGGGGGCTGTATGAACTGTTGCTCTCATGCCCTATCATGAACGCACACAGGAGATCAACGGTCAGTGAACATTTTCACTAAATAATACATTAGATTTCAGTTTGTTTCTCACCAAATCTTATCATATACTTTCATAACAATCATGAGTCTCATGAATAATTTATTAGACTTCTGAATTATACTTTTGTGTTCTTTTGAAGCTTGAAGAGGTGGTCACCATAAACTGCCATTGTATGACATCACTGAACACAACATTTTTCACAATTTCTCCCTTTGAGTTAAGAAAAAGAAAGAAAGTCATATAGTGTTACAACACAGGGGTGAGTAAACAATGACTGAATTTTCATTTTCGGGTGAACATATCTAATAATTTTTGGGTGACTATTGTTGTTGTTTTGTTGTAGCTGGTTGATAGTTGTAATTTTTGTGAAGTCACCATTAGGGTAATTAGTGTTACCTCTGGTGAACTTGGAGCCTGTTAAATTTAAGCAATTTTCCTCAATGGTACTTTACAAAAGTGCAGATTTATGTGCACTTAGAAGTACTGAGGAGAATCCGATGTGCCATAGTCATAATTCCCCTTAAAAGACATGCTATAACCAGAGCAACCAATTTAACTAGATTTTCCTTGTGCCCTCCCAGACCGACACTGAAACACGATAGAGGGACCAACTCCTATCAAGGAGGGGAATCTCCCAGTCTGAAAAAATAAATAAACAGTAGCCCACCTTAAAGCCCTTTGCACACCAAATGTGAATTTTTGCCACGATTTCTTGCTCATATTTTATTGGTCAGGGCATTTCATCGCTCAGCCAAGAAAAAAATCAGCACACTCACTGTAAAAAAAAAATCCTTTGCTTTGTTGGCGCACAAACGTTCACTCCAGATGTGAATTAGCTTCATAGGAATCCATTGTTACTCACGGCGAGAAATCGCACAGAAAATCTGCATTTGGTGTGCAAAGGGTTTCATGCCACCCCTTGGTAAATCCCTGGTTTTATCACACTAAAATCATGTTAACATGTATATTGTTCACGTCTTGTGGCTATACTTTTGAAACAGTGTGAATTATTACGTTTATGGATTGGCCCCATTCACTTCCATTGTAATGTTTTTTTGCTATTTTTCAAAATGTCAAAATTTCCTTTTTGATGTAACCAACATCATGACACAAACGCTGTTGATTGAGTTTAATTGTATTGGAGCAGAGACAGCATAGAAATGAGAAAACCACTGAAATGTCCATACGGACCCTTTTGGAACCAACGACACTCACACTAATAATCCTTTAACAGTGCTTGTATATTGTTATGACACATTCATGGTTGATGGATAGCTCTACCTGTCCTAACTTGCTGAAATGTGTCCAGTCCAAGTCACTGGCCATAAAAGCCATGAGGGTTTCCATCAACAGATTCTTAGCAACACATCTTTGGCTTTAAATCAGCTCAAACCGACAAACAAGACAACATGATATTGGCGTTATGGATGTTCTCCTTCATTTAAGTATTCTTCACTACATCTGGATAACCATTGGTGAATTACTTTTAATACCTAACTGGATTATTTGTCCATTCAGCCTTGACGTATTGTCTCTTATGAACTGTCTTTCAGGCTTCGTGTCAGGTTTGACTTTGGTGGGTCTTCCGGCCACAGTCCGACTGAATGAGAACAGCGCTCCGGGTACAGAAGTGTTTGGCTTCCAGGTCAATCTCAGAGCAGGCGTAAGCATCGCTGCTGGATTCCCTCAAATACTCAATTCAAACCCATTAACTGACGACTTCAAAGTGTCTATGGTGAATTCAACCCACGCCCAGGTGCCTTATCCATTAAAAAAGAAAGAACTTGACACTGTTCAGTTATTTTCATCATTCTGACTAATTCTTGAGTACAAAACTGTGAACAAAATCTCAGTTTGAACTGCTTTTGGACTTATATATGTGGTTAAAATGAATCCATCCAGTCATTTTTTCTTTCTTCAAACAGGTAACTGTGAACGGTTCACCAAATTTGGATTTTGAGGGTTCAACAAACCGATTTGTTTTCCAAATTCTCGTGGTGGACAGCGATCGGAATTCGGACCTGCAGACTCTTACTGTTCTCCTGACGGATGTGGATGAACCTCCTTTGTTCTTGGATGACAGTATTAGAAATATATTTATAATTGTATTATAACTTGTTAAACAAATATGGGTTTCTTAATGATCTACTGTATGCTGAAACCGATATCTATAGAGACAATCGGTCAAGCGGCCACAGTAATAGGGGGATGCTGGTAATTTCCGTCTATAACTACTTTATACAAGCATTTAGATCAACTTGATCAATATTAGTAAGCCTATTAAATAATATGAGCAATAATCAATACCAGTACATTGTTTTCCCAGCTAACTTCATCTACATTGTGGAAAAATCCCCTCCGAGAGAAATCTATCGGCCTGTGGTTTATGACCCTGGAGAAAAAACACTCTCTGTATGATTCACTCAATATGCAATTCTGCATGATTTTATCTGGAATTAACCAATGCATGAGATAATGGATTATGTTTTTTTCTGATCAGTTTCATCTGATTTCTGCTGACCCCACATTCAGTATCGATAACACCAAAGGTTCTGTTTTCTCCACAAAACCTTTTGATTACCTTACAGACCCTAGGAGGTAAACCATGTGAATTATACGTCATTTTACTTACAAAAAATATGACCAATTTTAATACATTATTTAATAAAAAATATAAATAATTTAATATTTTATTTACTTAAATATTTACATATAAAATAAGACTTTATATTTAATTAAATAGGAAATATATAATAAATTATTATATATTTTCCCCTTTAGCTACAGCTTCAACATTTCTGTGCATGATGGAATCAACACAGCTCTGAAACCTCTCTTCATCGTGATAATAAACCTAAACGATGATAAACCCCATTTCTTGAAGTGCATAAGGGCCAGTGATTTCTAATGAACATTTAATCTTCATATTTCTGGTAACAGTGAAGTAAAAAATTGTTTCTGTTTTTTCAGCACTAAAACGTCCTTTACACTACCAGAGGAGTCGAGTCCCGGATATATCGTGGCTAACATCACTGCTGTAGTTCCAGAATTTTCTTTCTATGCTGGATTCATCTCCTACACCATCAGTACAAACAATTACCTGGGCATACAGCGTTGTACACGTTTGACATTTATTAGTTCAATTCTGTTTACTATTGACCTCATAACCTTAACATTTAAAGTTACAGGTTTTGTACTTAAGCTGGTTGGCTGTGAATCTTTTATTTGTATTTTTTATTTTCTCCCCTTTTTCTCCCCAATTTGGAATGCCCAATTCCCAATGCGCTCCAAGTCCTCGTGGTGGCGTAGTGACTCGCTTCAATCCGGGTGGCGGAGGACGAATCTCAGTTGCCTCCGCGTCTGAGACGGTCAATCCACGCATCTTATCACGTGGCTTGTTGAGCGCGTTACCGCGGATACATAGTGTGTGTGGACACTTCACGCTATTCTCCGCGGCATCCACGCACAACTCACCAGGCGCCTCACCGAGAGCGAACCACATTATAGTGACCACGAGGAGGTTACCCCATGTGACTCTACCCTCCCTAGCAACCGGGCCAATTTAGTTGCTTAGGAGACCTGACTGGAGTCACTCAGCAAGCCCTGGATTCGAACTCGTGACTCCAGGGGTGGTAGACAGCTGAGCTACCCAGGCCCGTCGAATTTTTTATTTTTTAAATTTTGTAATTTGTTTGACATTTCACCGCTTAAATACGGGACGATAGGTGTCCTGAATGGGACTGTCTTCATTTCAGCCA
This sequence comes from Myxocyprinus asiaticus, assembly GCF_019703515.2. NCBI lineage: Eukaryota > Metazoa > Chordata > Actinopteri > Cypriniformes > Catostomidae > Myxocyprinus > Myxocyprinus asiaticus. Next base: position 3,813,499 of record NC_059389.1, on the reverse strand, counting down.
AAATAGTGTACAAATATAGCGGCAATATAGCATATCGCCGCTTAAATACAGGACAATAGGTGTCTCATACAGAACATCTGCATTTAGGCCAAAATAGTGAGCAAATACAGCAGAAAAATAGGGTTTAGCCACTTAAATACAGGACAATAGGCGTCCTGTACGGAGCTTCTTATTTTCAGCCAAAATAGCATACAAATATAGCGGAAAAATTGCGTTTAGCCGCTTAAATACGGGAAAATAGGCGTCTCTTATGGAACTTCTTTATTTCGTCCAAAAAAAAAAAAAAAAAAAAAAACATACAAATGTAGTGTAAAATAGTGTTTAGCCACTTAAATACGGGACAATAGGCGTCTCTTACGGAACTTCTTTATTTCGGCCAAAATAGCATACAAATAAAGTGGCAAAATAGTGTTTCACCGCTTAAATACGGGACAGTAGGCGTCTCTTACGGAACTTCTTTATTTCGGCCAAAATAGCATACAAATAAAGTGGCAAAATAGCGTTTCACCGTTTAAATACGGGACAGTAGGCGTATCTTACGGAACTTCTTTATTTCGGCCAAAATAGCATACAAATAAAGTGGCAAAATAGCGTTTCACCGTTTAAATACGGGACAGAAGGCGTCTCTTACGGAACTTCTTTATTTCGGCCAAAATAGCATACAAATAAAGTGGCAAAATAGCGTTTCACCGTTTAAATACGGGACAGAAGGCGTATCTTACGGAACTTCTTTATTTCGGCCAAAATAGCATACAAATAAAGTGGCAAAATAGCGTTTCACCGTTTAAATACGGGACAGTAGGCGTCTCTTACGGAACTTCTTTATTTCGGCCAAAATAGCATACAAATAAAGTGGCAAAATAGCGTTTCACCGTTTAAATACGGGACAGTAGGCGTCTCTTACGGAACTTCTTTATTTCGGCCAAAATAGCATACAAATAAAGTGGCAAAATAGCGTTTCACCGTTTAAATACGGGACAGTAGGCATCTCTTACGGAACTTCTTTATTTCGGCCAAAATAGCATACAAATAAAGTGGCAAAATAGCGTTTCACCGTTTAAATACGGGAAAATAGGCGTATCTTACGGAACTTCTTTATTTCGGCCAAAATAGCATACAAATAAAGTGGCAAAATAGCGTTTCACCGTTTAAATACGGGAAAATAGGCGTATCTTACGGAACTTCTTTATTTTGGCCAAAAAAGCATACAAACATAGTGGCAAAATAGTGTTCTGCCACTTAAATATGGAACAAAAGGTGTCCTGTATGGGACTTCTTCATTTTAGACAAAATAGCATAAGAACATGGTGGCAAAATAGTGTTTTGCTGCATAAATACCGGACAATAGGCGCCTTGTACAGAATGTCTTTAAATTGGGCAAAATACGGGATGTCCCGGCTAATACAGGACAGTTGGCTAACTTGTGTATGCATTTTAAGCTGAGATATGAGAAAATATTTTAACATTGAAAAAATAACTTTCAATCACTTCCTGGAAAATATATTCATCATTCATTCATACAATTCATGTATCTTAAAATGTGTTTAGATACAGGATTGGTCACTGTCACTAAAAGGATGGACAGAGACTCGTCACCTCTAAGGGAGAATCCTGCCATAACTGTGATTGTAACGGCTAACTTCTGTCCGCCTGGACCTCCGCTAACCAACAATATCAACCTCATTATCACCGTGACCGACATCAATGATCACGCCCCTGTCTGTACCCCAGATAACCAAAGGTAGACCTTCTGATGTTGCTAAACACTGCTCAGTGCTTTGAACTCTGGGGCTAATGACAAAACAAAGTTGCATTTGAGCTTTAAGGAATAGTTCACCCAAAAAAATGAAAATTCTGTCATTTGCTCACCAGCTATTGTATGGCTTAAAAAAACTTGTAATACTACACACGAGTCACACGGACTACATTTATGGTACAGAATTTTCATTTAACTTTGAGGTGCTATTAATGTTGTACATTTCAGTCTTGGTTATGAACAGAAGGGTGATGGCTGAGAATGAGGCGAAGGGGGCTCTAATTGCTACTGTGACTTGTACCGATAATGACGTGGAACCGCAATTCAAACAGCATGTGTTTACTGGACTCTCCTGTGTGGGCTGCAACCAGCTCTTCGCACTGATGTTCAATCAGATTATTGTAAGGTGTCGATTCTACTGAAACCAATGCATCTAATTGCATCTTTTTCAGCCATCTTGTTACCAGAAGTATTTTTCCCATTCATTTTTTCCTAAAATCCTTCATAACAGAGTTCTACGCCATGAACCAAACCAGCCAGCACTGAGGTGAATCACAACATTACAAACTTTGATATGAAGCAAAAAAGTATTTGAAAATAGTGTACAAATATAGTGGCAAAATAGCGTTTAGCCTCTTAAATATGTACAGAACGTCTACATTTAGGCCAAAATAGTGAGCAAATATAGCAGAAAAAATAGACACTTAAATACAGGACAATAGGCGTCCTGTACGGGAATTTTTCGGCCAAAAATACTGGACAAGATGCGTCTCATACGGAACTTCTTCATTTCTGCCAAATTGAGTACATAGCGGCAAAATAGTGTTTAGCCACTAAAATATGGGACAATATGAGAATCTTATGAAACTTCTCTATTTCAGCCAAAATAGTGTACAAATATAGCAGAAAATAGTGCTTAGCCACTTAAATATGGGATAATAGGTGTCTCTTACGAAACTTCTTTATTTCGGTCAAAATAGCGTGCAAATAAGGTGGCAAAATAGCGTTTCGCCGCTTAAATATGGGAAAATAGGCATCTCGAACGGAACTTCTTCATTTAAGCCAAAACAAATATAGTGGCAAAATAGCATTTTCCTGCTTAAATATGGGACAATAGGCATCCTGTACGGGACATCTTCATTTCAGCCAAAAATACGGGACAAGAGGTGTCTCATACGGAACTTCTTCATTACTGCCAAATTGAGTACATAGCGGCAAAATAGTGTTTAGCCGCTAAAATATGGGAAAATAGGTGTCTCGTACAGAACGTCAACACTTAGGGTGAAATAGTGAGCAAATATAGCAGAAAAAGTAGGGCTTAGCCACTTAAATACAGGACAATAGGGGTCCTGTACGGAACTTCTTCATTTTGGCCAAGATAGTGTACAAATATAGCAGAAAATAGTGCTTAGCTACTTAAATATGGGACAATAGGCGTCTCTTACGAAACTTCTTCATTTCGGTCAAAAATACAGGACAAGAGGCGTCTCATACGGAACTTCTTCATTTCGGCCAAATTGAGTACATAGCGGCAAAATAGTGTTTAGCCGCTAAAATATGGGACAATATGAGAATCTTATGAAACTTCTTTATTTCAGCCAAAATAGTGTACAAATATAGCAGAAAATAGTGCTTAGCCACTTAAATATGGGATAATAGGCATCCTGTATGGGACATCTTCATTTCAGCCAAAAAAAAAACATTCTTAAAATACGTTTAAATATAAAGTGGCAAAAGAGGGTTTGCCGCTTAAATCAGAAAATCAGACACAAAGACAAAGTACAAGACTGTGTACTTAACGTGTTTAATGAGGGAATGAACTACAATACCATGAAGCATTGCAAATGACCTTACGAATTAAAAAATAATGATTATAAGGTTAAAATAAATGTATTTAAAATTTGATATAATCAAATATGTAAGTAGTTTGAGAGTGTAGGGAGAGCAGCTTGGTTGCATCATTCACAGTGCATTATGGAAGTGGGCGGTCGCTGCAGAGCTCTTTTGGTGCACTTTGTTTGCTGCGATTCTCTGATTGGTGGATCTCTCGTTAGGGTTATGGGTAGTGTAGTTCTTCACCAGGAATTCCACTATTAAACACTTTTTTTCTATCTTTTAAGGCTTGTAAGTTATAATTAATAATCAATTGCCCTATGGAAAAAATGAACGGGATCTTTACTTCCAGAACCAGACCTGTTTCATTCATGTCAAGATCTCTCTTATCTTGCCCATATAGTTGAACGGAAGCTTGGACTTTGAAAACCCCAATAATCTCAACGGGAACAATGACTCCTAGGAAGTAAGAAAAAGTTTATGTTTTGCACGTTTGTACATTTATAATTTTAAATAATATTACAGGAATAGTTCAACCAAAAATGAAAATTCTGTTATATTTACAAAACCATTTGTTGCTATTTTTTCTATATATTTTTTTATACAACTACAATTCATAGTGATTGTAGCTGCCAAGCTCCAAAAAGCCATGTAACAGTCTTCTGAAGCCATGCAACAGTTTTATGCAAGTAACAGACCAAAATGTTGGTTGTTGTTCTGAGAAAAATTTCCCCTCCACTGCTGCTCCCAAATGTCGTTGTATATTCGAACTGGTACGTCGTGTTCTGTTACGTCACATGCAAGAATCAACAACAAACTTATCTCAGGTTTCATATCAAAACTTGATTACAAATGATATTTCAGAACTTTGCCAGAGGGAAGGTTATCAGTGAACAATGACTTAAATTTCAATTTTAACAGCTGTTGTGCTTCAGAAGATTACTTTTATGGTGTTTTTACTGATTTTGGTGCTTGACTGACCATGAGCTTCATTATACGAAAAAGAGCTACTTCAATATTCTTCGCTAAAAATAACAGCATTCGTGTTAAGCATAACATGAGGGTGAGTAAATACTGACAGAATTGTCATTTTTGGTTAACTATTCCTTAAACAACCTATATACATAAGTGGATGGTGTAAGTTTGCTCTGTCTGAACCTGAAAGGCGCTGTGATTGGATCAGTTAATGCCACAGACAGGGACCTGCCACCAACAACTCTCCTTTACTCCATAGTCTCCGGTGGAGGAACTGGAACACTGAGACAAATTTTCCACTTGGACCCCTTACTAGGTCACATCACCCTACTGACAAACCCAGACTACGAGGACACACAAACACACACGCTGGTCGTCAGAGCGATTGACGGGGATCCTGTCAGACCACGATCTGCTACTACTACGGTTAGCCATTTTATAAGTTACACACACATTATTGACCCTACAGAGGGACAAATAATCATGATTAAAGGGATAGTTCACCCACCATCATTTGCTAACCGTCAAGTCATTTCAAACCTGTGTGACTGAGGAGCACAAAAGAAGTCAAAAAAAGCATAATAAACGCACCACAAAAGTAGTCCATACGACTCTTGTGCTGCATTTAAAGTCTTTTGAAGCCATATGATAGCTTTGTGCGAGAAACAGCTCTCAAACACAGCTTTCAAATCTCATGAGCGCACACAAATATTTTAATGTACTAAGCTTGACGTCAGTGACACCAAATGACATTGGTTCTCATGTGTTTCGTAACTGAACGTCATTGAATTTGCAAAAGTGTAATGAGATTCACATCATTATTCACTGAAAATCTAAACGAGTTGCAGCACTCTTGACACTGAAGAAGTAGAAACTACACTCAAACTTCAAAATATCAATAACAATATAATCCTTACTGTCACTTTTACTTTATTAAAATAAGCTGTCATTTATCCCAACATAAGAGTCACTTTTCGCGCAAGTCTGCAACCATTTTAAATAGATCGATATAAACATTGAAACCACTTTTTTCCACAAATAACCACTAGATGGTGCCATAAACATGTGAACTAACATACCATAGGTTATTTGGCTCGTCAGCTTGAACAGAGAGTGAAACAGGAGCCATCAAATGTTGTGTATCATATTTGATACACACAGAGTTATAGGGTTAAAATCTTTCTTTCCCTCTTATCTGCTAAACATTTTATTGTTTTCTTCCACAGGTCACAATCAACATCACAGAAGCAAACGATGAGCCTCTGTTATGTTGGCCTAATAAGACGAATCTAGTAATGCCGACTGATCTGCGTGTTGGATCTAACGTTCAAGGTTTTACTCTCTACTGCACAGATAAAGACTCTCCGCCAACTTCATTCATCTACACAATCTTAGGTACGGCAGAATTACTTGTTTCAGATACATGATCAATGTTTTGAACAGTGAACAATCTCAAAGTTGAGTATAGATCTACATGGAGGTTTTAGGACTGCAGTGAACTGCTTAAAATGATCATCATAATAATAATAAAAAAAACATTGGATTTTAACATTTTGGTTTCAAAATATTGAGGTCATGCCTGTAAGAGACCTCCTCCTCCATTACTGTAAAATAATAATTTAAATTGTAAAGTGTTTATACATCAAAAATTATAAATATAAATAATTCATATATATATATATATATATATATATATATATATATATATATATATATATATATATATATATATAAATTGATTATTTATATTTATCATTTTTGACATATAAACACTTTCAAGTTTAAATTAATGTAAAAAAAAAAAAATCCATTTAAAAAAGTTAAATGTCACAAGGCAAAAAATTGTTAATGGTGCTAAAATTAGACTTCATAAATAAATAAATAAATACACTATTTTTGATTTTGGCGTGAAATGTGATCCGCCTTTTATTTTTCTAAACATCTCCCAGGATCAACCAATGTGAACAACCACTTTGGCTTTTCGCCGAACGCTGGCTCCAATGTAACACGGCTAATACTGAGGGAGCCTTTCGATTACGGTAACGGGTTGGACAGACTGTGGAGATACAGTCTTACTGTGCTCATCTCTGATGCTAACCTCAGGACAGACAGATGAGATGCCAGAGCTCCTGTCCAGACTGGAACCATCGTAATCAACGTCCGCGTGGTGGACCCCGACCTTACTACAGTCCTGACCACAACTACTGTAAGTGTGAGAGTATGAGGAACGTTTCATGTCTTTAAAATTAAAATTCAGTCATTGTTTACTCATCCCTGTGTTGTTATAACACTATATGACTTTCTTTCTTTTTCTGAACACAAAGGGAGAAATTGCTCAGTGATGTCATACAATGGCAGTTTATGGTGATCACCTCTTCAAGCTTCAAAAGAACACAAAAGTATAATTCAGAAGTCTAATAAATTATTCCATGAGACTCATGATTGTTATGAAAGTATACGATAAGATTTGGTGAGAAACAAACTGAAATCTAATGTATTATTTAGTGAAAATATTCACTGACCGTTGATCTCCTGTGTGTGTTCACGATAGGGCACGAGACTCGTTTTGTTTATCTAAAAACAGGTCCTCCACAGCGACAGTGACAACAGAACACAACACAGCTGCACACAAAACATAGAACAGAACTTATTAAACATGTCTGAGAACTTTGTAGTCGAAGAATTGATGCATTTCTATGCCCAGCCTTATTTTGTTGAACGGAGTATTCAAATATCAAACATAAAAACATGAGAAGGCTACAGGCAGCCACAGTCTCACCGTGTCCAAACCTGACAGCAAACGACATGAGATAAAAGGTATATTTTCTATAGTGAGTTTTTATCCTAACCAGCAGTGACGAGCGATGTACATTCTATCGATCGCTTGTTTTCTATTTTCGGCATCGTGCGTGTAACTCCGTCCGCTGTGAACTGGCACTGGTCCAAAAACGTAAAAAAAAATAAGGCTGGGCATAGAAATGCATCAATTCTTCGACTACAAACTCTTCAGACATTTTTAGTAAGTTCTGTTCTCTGTTTTGTGTGCAGTTGTGTTGTGTTCTGTTGTCACTATCACTGTGGAGGACCTGTTTTTAAGGTGCTTTTACACTTGGTTCAGTTGCTTGGACCGAACCCAAGTTCGTTTCCTCCCCCTCCCACTGCCCCTGCTGGTCTTTGTTCACATCATGTTATATGGGTCTGAACCATGGTCCGATTACGTCATCAACGTGAGTACAAGCGGCAGCTGTTTACCACTGTTACTAGGCAACAACTCAAGAAGACGTCACTGAGTTAAGTGAAGTATTAAAGTTTGTCTCTTTGGATTTACCACAGAACTTGCCATGCACAAAAGAACACTTGTGTCTGTCTGCCGTGGATGCTTTGAATGTGCAATGATGTGATAAATATTAACGTTTGTCTGCCACGAGGCCGTGGATGCGTTGCTAGAGATGTGAAGAATGTGAGCTGCTCTCTGAAAGGGATTTATTTGGACACAAGCAGGTATGAGAAATGCATTATACCACAATTCTTGCAATAGCGAGCTGCAAAGACACGCATTATACGTCATCTCAAATGGTTCACTTCCGCGATTTTGTATGACAGTGTTCATATCAGCAGCGAACCGTTCCCCAGACCACTTTTTCAGGCAGACCCGGGTGTGGTTCGTGGGTGCGCACCCGAGTTCAGAAAACAGGGTTCATATTATCCAAACAAACCAAATTTTGACATCATTCGACCCCGAGTTTTCACTTGAACGCCCCAATGTCGCAAGGGTGCTGCGTGAACTGTTGCTCTCGTACCTTATCATGAACGTGCACAGGAGATCAACGGGTGTGAATATTTTCACTAAATAATACATTAGATTTCAGTTTGTTTCTCACCAAATCTTATCGTATACTTTCATAACAATCATGAGTCTCATGGAATAATTTATTAGACTTCTGAATTATACTTTTGTGTTCTTTTGAAGCTTGAAGAGGTGGTCACCATAAACTGCCATTGTATGACATCACTGAGCACAACATTTTTTCACAATTTCTCTCTTTGTCTTAAGAAAATAAAGAAAGTCATATAGGGTTATAACAACACAGAGGTGAGTAAACAATGACTGAAATTTAATTTTTAGGTAAACTAATCCTTTAACAAAAGGAGATGTTGAGCAGAAAGTAGCCTCAGTTACCTTTCACTTTTATTGCAGTTTATTTATTTATTTATTTATTTTTTTTGTACGATGAAATATATGGTGACTGAGGCTATGATTCAGCCAAACATTTCCTTTTGTATTCCACTGAAGAAAGAAAGTCAAATGGGTTTGGAACAACATACTGTACTTGAGAACATAAATGAGAACTTTTATGCACTGAAATTAATAAAATACAAAAACATCAGAATTATGTATGTTTTAATCTGATAAATTTGTGTTCTTGAATGTTCTCTGTGGTAATATTTCACAATTGCAACAGGAAACCTTACTGATTCAAATCTTGCTCAAACATGTACATTTTAATCTTGCTGAGAGTGTATTTGCAAAATTACAAGAATTTTTTTTAATCTTGATATCAATCATAAGTGACCTGGATGTCACTGATAAAACACTGAGCAGATTTTATCCCATTAAAACCCTTAAACAGCTCATTATTTCAGTCATTAGAAGTGTTTGATAAGGCAAATGTGACGCTCCTGTTCTACCTGCTCCGTACGGGACTCGAACCCACGTCTCCGGAAACAGCCTCTAGCGTCAGTCGCTAGTGCACCTCTTGAGGTCAGGAGAGTGAGGTTTATATACATTGCACAGCTATCTATCAGCTGGCTACCGTTACACTCACCCCCCTAAACCTCACTCCCATCCTGGTCACGGCACCATTGTGACACTCTTGTCCTACCTGCTCCGTACGTGACTCAAACTGGCATCTCTGGCATGGGAGGCGGGTGCGCTAACAAGGAAGCTAAAGGATACAGCCTCTAGCGTCAGTCGCTAGTGCACCTCTTGAGGTCAGGAGAGTGAGGTTTACACATTGCATAGCTATCTATCAGCTGGCTACCATTATACAAGCATCAATAACTATTGCTCATCCTTAAAGTTAGAGATTTGAATTAACTCTAAACCACTTATATATATATATATATATATATATATATATATATATATATATATATATATATATATATATATATATATATATATATATATATATATATATATATATATATATATATATATATATAGAACTGGATCGCTGATGCAACAGTAAACTGCCAGCAGGAGGTGACATCACCGGAAGTGTTTGAGGTGCCATCTTGGTATGCCCAAACTGCCATAGAGCATCAATGACTGACAGGCGAAAACACCCATTTCACTGTCTCTGACCTGCGGATACGACAGTTGCATTTCGCCCTCTAGTGACAATCATGTGTAATGTTTAATTAGTTTGTTATGGATAATATTCATTACGAGGGAGAAGATATACGCCGATCGTGATGTCAGAGCATTCACCTGCCCCGGTGTTCAGTCTATCAGTGCAGCACAACAATCACCAAAGGAAGCAGCAAAACTGTCCATAAGTTGTAATGGAAGTATGAAAAACTGTAATATCTACTTGTTTAAAGTGACAATACGTCCTTACCCCCAAAAGGGACTTTAAAAAAGTCAGACTGAGATTTCTAAATCGCCTTAAATGGCCAGGATTTGCTTGTTTCACATTGAAGTGCTCTCTGTAGTCATACATGGATACATGGGGTGGGCTATTTGACTTAGGCAAGTAAGCAACCATCCAGACCACCCTAGCAACCCCATAGCAATGCATTAAACACCACTCAGAACACAATAGCAACCACCTTGCAATGCCTTAACTACTAAAAAAAACTTTGTTTTTAAAAAACTTTATTCAACATTTTCCCTTTACAGCCAAGAATCACTTACATCAGCATTGAGAGGAACACATTTGATGTAGCTGACTGGTACATGTGGTTCATTGTTGCTTTGTGTGCACTCCTTGTACTTGGCTTGCTGGGATACCTGCTGTACAGATGCTGTAGATACCTGTCCACCAAAGACTGCAGCTGCTGTGAGCCCAGACACATTCATGATGAGGACCAGCTGTGAGTGCAATATCAAAATTCTTTGCCATGATTCAAAATATCTGTATTTTCTTGCATTTTGTCAGTTCTAATGGCAGAAATTAACTTTTCCATTTAGGAAAAAATAAAATTCCCTTTAGTGTTTTGTCAGGGTAATTTTTTCTTACCATACAAAAATAAACTGTGCTTTGTGCATTTATTTAAATATATCAGTTTAATCAATCCTTTAAAATAAATTTCATATGCTGTTTCTCATGCATTTGAATCAACACCAACTAATTTTATAACATAACATGTACAACTAGGTCCAGAATAAAATTGTACTGACAGATGTTACAAATATGAAAATAGAGAAATTCATTATGGCGGCGTTTTGCGTCCTTAAAGGATTAGTTCACCCAAAAATGAAAATTCAGTCATTGTTTACTCACCCCTGTGTTGTTATAACCCTATACGACTTTCTTTCTTTTTCTGAACACAAAGGGAGAAATTGCTCAGTGATGTCATACAATGGCAGTTTATGGTGACCACCTCTTCAAGCTTCAAAAGAACACAAAAGTATAATTCAGAAGTCTTATCCATGAGACTCATGATTGTTATGAAAGCATACGATAAGATTTGATGAGAAACAAACTGAAATCTAATGTATTATTTAGTGAAAATGTTCACTGACCGTTGATCTCCTGTGCGCGTTCACGATAGGGCACGAGAGCAGTTCACGCAGCACCCTCGTGACATTGGGGTGTTCAAATGAAAACTCGTTTTGTTTATCTAAAAACAGGTCCTCCACAGCGATAGTGACAACAGAACACAACACAGCTGCACACAAAACAGAGAACAGAACTTACTAAACATGTCTGAAGAGTTTGTAGTCCAAGAATTGATGCATTTCTATGCCCAGCCTTATTTTTTTAAACTGAGTATTCGGAAATCAAACAGAAACATAGAGGAGGCTACAGTCACACCGTGTCCAAACCTGACGGCAAACGACATGAGATAAAAGGTATATTTTCTATAGTGAGTTTTTATCCTAACCAGCAGTGACGAGTGATGGTACATTCTATCGATCGCTTGTTTTCTATTTTCGGCATCACGCAGATAACTCTGTCCGCTGTGAATTGGCACCGGTCCAAAAACTTTAAAAAAATTAAGGCTGGGCATAGAAATGCATCAATTCTTCGACCACAAACTCTTCAGACATGTTTAGTCAGTTCTGTACTCTGTTTTGTGTGCAGCTGTGTTGTGTTCTGTTGTCACTGTTTTTAGATAAACAAACAAGTTTTCTCTTGAACGCTCCAATGTCGCGAGGGTGCTGCGTGAACTGCTGCTCTCGTGTCCTATCATGAACGCACACAGGAGATCATTGGTAAGTGAACATTTTCACTAAATAATACATTAGATTTCAGTTTGTTTCTCACCAAATCTTATCATATACTTTCATAACAATCATGAGTCTCATGGAATAATTTATTAGACTTCTGAATTATACTTTTGTGTTCTTTTGAAGCTTGAAGAGGTGGTCACCATAAACTGCCATTGTATGACATCACTGAGCAATTTCTCCCTTTGTGTTAAGAAAAAGAAAGAAAGTCGTATAGGGTTATAACAACACAGGGGTGAGTAAACAATGACTGAATTTTAATTTTTGGGTGAACTATCCCATTTAATATTATATTTGTGGGCATTTTTTGACACTTTTGAGAGCGAAATCAGATTAATTTGTTTTCTTCCTTTTAAACTTGCAGCATTCAAGATAAAGGTAGGAATGAACAGATTATAATTAATTAATACTAAGCTATTAAGTTGATAAGTCCATCTTATTTGAAATGTAAAGTTTGTTTACTTTCATTTCTTTGTGCTTAACAGCTCCACCAAAGAAGGAAATATTACTGGTAAGATGTTTACAGTGTTTACAAACTCATATGATCATAAAAATATTATACGAAATTTAAGAGCTATGATGGAGGGTCTGTTTCTCACGTAGATCTTTCAAATGGCTTCAGAAGATTTGGAATATAGTGCAAAAATTGTATTGGCTACTTTTATGGTGCCTTTTTTGTCATTTTTGGAGCATGACAGTCCTTATTCATGTTTTATATATATATATATATATATATATATATATATATATATATATATATATATATATATACACATATGCATATCAGTATATGCTTTATTGTATGGAAAAGAACAGCTTAAAAACAATCCTCAAAAAATTCCTCATTTTGTGTTCCACAGAAGAAATAATGTCATGTGGGTTTGGAATCACATTCATATCTCTTGTCATATGTGAATGTTAAATGAAGCAATAAAAAAGTCAGCAACAGTAGTTCCTTTCCCACAGGAAATGACCCAAATTAACACAGTGTTTGATGGAGAGGAAGTTGATCCAGGTAAGACATTTTACAAATAACAAGGCTATTAGGCATAGTTAGTTATATCTATTGAATATATGTAATATAATACTGAAATATTCAACTTCATAGTCAACATTTCCAAGCATTAGCATGCACCTTTTCTCAGTGACAAAAAGGGTTTACGAGTACAACAGCAAATCTGGCGCCCGGCGATGGAAGGATGCCATTATTGTGTCCAAGCCCGTGCTCAACCAACCAGAGAGCAGCACACTGGTCATCTCAAGGAGGCCAGCCAATCCTGAGGCTCCCGCAAACTCTGAGCAGCCACTGGTCAGGGAGAGAGGCGAGACAGCCGGCTCTGGCCAATCACAGAGAAGAATGAAGTGCCTGTCAAGCATGAGCACGAGTAATGAGAGTGTATCGCTCAAAGACAAAAAGCAGTTTCACAAGACTAAATCTAGTGACATGTCTGAGGTCTAAGACTAAAAATAGCTCTAAACTATCAGTCTAAACAACTAATCTAAGACATTTTAAAGACATTTAGAATTCAGCTGGTCATGTGATCTCAACATGGCGGCCACCATGAGGGGCGACCGTACATACAGTATGTACAGTAAAACAGCTTTTTCTAGACCACTCATGACTGGAGTCTTCATCTCATGTGAGTGTAAATAATTTTAAACAGATCTGGCCAAAGTACCTGGTGAAAAAAGAAAAATAACTTGACTTGAAAATCATGTTATGACAATAATAGCCAGTAGATGGCGACAGTGTTCTATGCAGCTACCTACTGTGTAGTAATTTTACATTTTACCACAAGTTATGGATTTGGATTTATATTTAGACAATATCAAACTATTATTTGTCAAAGTTTAGCATTTTTGTTGTTGTTTATTACTGTTTTGAAGTGTCACTTTTTGTAATAATGTCAAATAATGCTTACGGTCAAACCTGACCTGGTGTTACAAAGCTGTTTTTTAGTCTTTCCCATTCATTTCCTATGGTTAGTCAATTTTGACCATGAACAGTAAAGGTGTCCCTTTTTTTTTTACGACCACTTAGACTTATCGAATCAAGTCTATTTTGTGTGTGTGTTCAGGTGGCATGTTGATGAAAAGTCACCAAGTACTGGTTAGATAAGGGACACTATTTTTATTACATCAGAAAAAGTGATTTCGGTCAAATATGACCGAAATGTATACAGTAGGAAGGTTAAAGCATACATGTGAGACCGAAGGCTGCATTGTCACAATTTTTGTGGCTCTGCTGCCATTTGTCTTACGTTACTCTCATAACCAAGCCCATCCTTTTGTTTCCCATAAGTTTAAGATTTTATTCTGCATTTTTGTCATTATATTAACTCCCTTGTCATTCCAAACCATGACGTTGCTAAGCAGAATGTATGAGCTACTATTTTTCTGGGTGACATATTTCTTTAAAGAATTTCCAAAACACATTCAGTGAGTTAGAATGCCAATGATAGAACAATTTCTACTGATTCTCTCTGATCTGAGGTGAAGAACCCATCACTGTTTAGTGTCTATGATAATGCTGCATTCATTATGACAGATGTGTGACACAACATCACAAACTGTAGAAAGAGAGAGGCTGAATGTGACCTTATACTTTTATATAACCATAATCCAATTGTTCCCATAAAGTCAAGCACTCATACCCCAACCTGTCCAAAGTGAAATTCACATTTAAAAATATCAACATAATCAGCTCAAAATGCCGACATTTGCTGTCAAAACTGGATTAACCAGCAACCTGCTTAGTCTAATTACGTCAGAGATGTTTGTTGTTGTTATTATTTTGGGAATAAATTATTATAAAGAGTAACTGCACTATTTTAGCTCCCTTACAAAAAGTGCTGTGGTGGTACCATGGTACAGTGGTGGTATCAGATGGTATTACCATGGTACTGGATGATTACCATCTTCATATACCATGGTATTTACATGTTACTCAAAGAATAATGTCCAACACAAAAAAAGGTATTTTGATATTTAACATTGTACTGTACTTACCATAAACATATTCCATGGTATTTACATGGTAATAGCATGGTACCTTGATATTTACCATGGTATTGTATTATTACCATATCCATTTTACAGTATATGGTATTTACAAGGTACTCCAACGTAGGCCTTACCACGGTAGATTGATGTTTACCATAGTACTGTGTTTTAGAGGTAGACCGATATATCGGTTTTACCGATTAATCGGTGCCGATAATTGCTTTTTGGAACTATCGTTATCGGCAAAAATCTGACGATAGTTGCTGATGGATTTTTATTCATTTTGTCATTTCAAAATAAGAGTCCCGGGTGTGTTGTGTGCTTTTTTATACTTAAAAGTCCCACGTTATGCACCAAATCATTTTTTCCTGGTCATTATTGGGATTTTGGTTCTGCATCTGAGACTTTATTCATTTTGGACTCTTTGTCTTTGCCCGCCATAGTAAAAATAAAATAATAAAAAATGTTTTTGACATTCTACAAACTGATTTTAAAAACTATCAGCCGATTAATCTGTTATCGGCTTTCCCCACCACCGTAGTTATCGGTATCTGCTAAATCCACTATCGGTTGACCTCTAGTATGTTTACCATATTCATATACCATGGTATATACAATCCAAGGTAGTTCAAATAATAGTGCCCAAAAACATGGTAATAGCATGGTACTTTGATATATATACCATGGCGCAATGTGATTATCACATTCATATACTATGGTAGGCAATTTACATGTTACTACAAGATTACCATATTCATATTCTATGGTATTTACTTGGTGCTCCAAGACACTTCAAAGAATACCATGATATAAACATAGTATATGTCCAAACAAACCATGTTAAAGGAATATTTCGGATTCAATACAAGTTAAGCTCAATCGACAAGATTGGTAGCATAATGTTGATTACCACAAAATATAATTTCAACTCTTCTCTCGTTTATTAAAAAAATAAAATAAAAAATTGCGGTTACAGTAAGGCACTTACAATGGAAGTATATGGGGCCAGTCCATAAACATACACACTATTTCAAATGTTTAGCCACAAAAATAAACATTATATGATTTTCGTGTGATATAATCGCTTTCTTACCTTATCTTTGTAAACTTATATAGAATTGTACAACTTTCTTGTCATGATGGCGTAACGCCGTTAACCCTGTAATCTGGTAAACACTGTAACGCAAGAAAATCGCTAATTTTTATCACACAAAAAATCATTAACACTTATAATGTTTACATCTTACTTTGCTTACTTTTTAAACGGTGTGAATTTTAACATTTGACTGGCTCCATTTACTTTCATTTTAAGTGGCGATTTTGGCCTTTTTTTAGACCAATGAGGAACGACTAAAATGTATTTATTTATTTATTGTGGTAATCAACATTATGCCACAAAATACTGTCGACTGAGTTTAAAGCTAATACTAGTACTAGTAGGCTACTAGGTATTAATACTAGGTAAATAGTAGGCTACTTTGCTATTTACCATTATCATATTAATATACCACTGTATTTACATGGTACTCCAAGACACCCTAACAGAATACCATAACATATTAAAGTCCATAAAAAACATTGTAACATATGGTATTATCAGCTTCGTTAAAGGTGCACTCAATAACTTTTGTCTTTGTGTCGTCTTGGACTGACACTGACACCTAGTGGCTTGGATGCAGCATCATTTAATAGTTTTCAGTTTCAGATGCCATTGTAGAAATTTAGTAATCACAGTCAGCCATGATTACTTTAATCCATGAGTGAAAGTGTCAAATAACAGGACGGTTACTGAGATTAAGCCAGTAGTATTCGGCTGGTCATGTGATCATAACATGGCCGCCCCCATGTGTGGACCCTCTCCATGTAGAATAAAAACAGCTTTTATAAGGTTACTGATATGACCGGAGTCTTCATTTTAATGTGTGCTCATGATTTCTTACATATATTTCAAAATTACAATTCATGTCTTTAGGAGTTAAACTTTTTTAATGAGGAAAAAATTACTGAGTGCACCTTTAAATATCTCGCGATCGTTCTAGTTCGTGGCGTCGCGCTGATGCTCCTGTTGGCAGCGTTCCTCCTGCGCAAATCCCGGGATGCTGGTTGCCGTGGTTTCCCAGATCACATGCACGGCTTTATTGTAGCCAGCAGCGGAAAAAAAAGATGCCAGCTCTTGCCATTTTTACGCCTGCAAATTAGAGGACACGATCGGACACGCGCGGAAATATAGATGCAGATGGTGGAATAGCGAGAAATCCGTCGCGCGCTCTCTGACGCGGCATTAATACTTTCAGCAGACGCGGCGAAATAGCGGACCGATTTGATTTGATTTTTTTTTAAGCGCAAGATCGGGCCGAATTTTGCGCACATTTCATCAGGAATGAGTATAGAAATCCCCGAGGGCTTGACGGAGCTTTTGCAGAGCTTTACCGTGGAGGTCCTGAGGAATCAGCCCGGGGATCTGCTGGAGTTCGCCCTGCAGTACTTCACCCGGCTCAAGGAGAATGAGACCCGCGGCGGCGCGTTCGGCAATGAGCACAATTCGGCCGGTCGAACGGGCAAAGCCGTCAACTTCATTGAGGAGGCCATGCAGATCGACTCTGAGAACGGAGAGGAAGATGATGATGATGAAGAATTCGTAGGTAATTCATTTAGCGCATGCATTCTACCTTCATCCATCCAGGTATCATTGCCATGGATACAAAAGGATGCTGCGTCTGGCACATCAGTGCTTTTAGATCGCCATTTAATCTAAGCATGCATAATAATACATTTCATAATATGTAATGCATCGCACATCTCCCTGATTAATGATGAAATGCTTTTTTCTACAAAAATGAGTGGTTAGGTCACTGCAGAGGGCCTGGAACAAAGAGCATGCTTTTAAATTATATATTTTTTAATGCACTTTAACATTTTTGTTTGTCTGAATCTTTCATATGCATTCATGTGCACAGAGAAATGTCGTTTTTCTGATGGAATTTAACTTATACGCTCTGGTTTATTCACTAAAATTAGCCACTGTGCTATGAAAACGTGTAGTTTTTACCTTAAAGTGCCATTTCTACCTGGCCTAACCCTAAAAAGTGCTTTCATTTAATGTAACCTAATGAGTCAGGTTGATTCTGTTATTTTAAATACTATTTAAAGGCCCTGACAATACTTGGCATTTATGGGGATCATGTGAATCTAGTGCATGAAGGCCTTTTATAAGTGTATTGTTTTTAGAGATAAATGCATTTTATTCCCACAATGATGCATGACATTCACCTAGAAGCATCAATTATGATGCACTCAAGGACTTTGGTTTGCAAAGATTTAGTTTTGGTAAGACTGAAAGCCATTTCCTTGGTGCATATGATCCATCTAGGGCTATTACTATTTAATGTTCATCAATACCCAATTTTATTGATATTTTTTATAAGTAAACCACTCGCTTTCAGAGGCTTTAATTTGTCATTTTGTTTTCTCTCCCTGCAGCTCCTGTAATCAACAGATTTGTCCGGAGAGCTTCTGGTAAGTTTGTCAATTTCTGGATATGCAGTTGAATTGAGAATATGACCCTAAAACATATTCAGTATTAGGAACGGGACTATAAAAATACTAATTGTTTCATCCATATACATAAAAGGATATAAATTCACTTTAGATTGTGAAGAGTTGCACGTTAATCCTAAAATAACAGACATCTCATCATATTGCAATGCTTGTATTTGAACTTGTATTGAACCTGCACATAGGTAGTTGATGCATAACATGTGCATGGCCTTATTTTGTATGAAAATCAAGGTATTGGGTTAAAATGTATATTAATATCTATGGGACAGTATATATTTTGGATATGGTAACAGGTCTGCATTTATTTATTCATTATTTTTAAACACCGTCAAATTACTAAGGTGCCTTGATCCCGCCACGGAACATTATTTCTGACTTTATAACTCGCAATTGTGAGATATAGTCACAGTTGCATGATATAAACTTGCAATTGCAATGTAAAGTTGCAACTGCGAGATATAAAGTCACAATTGCAAGAAAAAAAGTCTTAATTGCGAGATATAGTCATAACTACGAGTTTAAATTACTCGCAATTTCGACTTTATATCTCGCAATTGTGACTTTATATCTTGCAAGTATTTTGAGATATAAAGTCACAAGTGATATAAACTCACAGTTTCAAGAAAAAAGTTGTAAAGATATAAATTTGAAACTGGGAGATATATACCCTTAATTCTGATATGTAAAGTCGCAATTGTAAGATATAGTGTTAAGTGTGGGATATAAACTCGCAATTCTAAAATATTAAGTTGCAATTTCAAGAAAAAAGTTGCAATTGCAATATAAAGTTGCAACCGTGAGATCTAAATTTGAAACTGTGAGATACTCGTAATTCTGAGATGTAAAGTCGCAATTGTAAGATATAGTCACAAGTGTAGGATATACTCGCAATAAAAAATATTAAGTTGCAATTTCAAGTAAAACAGTCGCAATTGTGAGGTATAAAGCTAAAATTGTGAGATATAAAGTCACAATTCTCACAATAAAGTCGTTATTTTTAAGGAAAAAGTTGCAATTGCGAGATATCGTTGAAATTGTGAGATATAAATTTGAAATTGCTAGATATAAACTTGCAATCGTGATATATAAAGTTGCAATTTCAAGAAAAAGTCTTAATTGCGAGTTAGACGTAACAGCGAGTTTAAATTTCTCACAAATGCGAGTTTATATCTCGTTGCAAGTTTATATCTCACAATTGTGAGTTTATAACTTGCAAATGTGAGATGTAGTCGCAATTTCAAGACAAAAGTTGCAATTGCAAAATAAAGTTGCAAACGCGAGATATAAATTTGAAAATGTGAGATACTCGCAATTGTGAGATATACAGTCATAAGTGTGAGATATAAACTCACAGTTCTCACAATAAAGTCGCAATTTCAAGGAAAAAGTTGCAATTGTGAGATATAAATTCAAAATTGGTAGATATAAGCTTGCAATTCTGATATATACGTAAATACTCAATTGTGAGATATAGTCATAATTTTTAAAAAGTCTTAATTGCGAGTTTAAATTACTCATAGTTCCGAGTTTATTTCTCATTGTTGCAAGTTTATATCTCGCAAACTTCGACCTTATATAACTCGCAATTGTGACTTTATAATTTCAAGAAAAAAGTCGCAAATGCTAGATATAGTCATAACTGCGAGTTTAAATTACTCACAAACAATTGCAAATATATTTCTAGTAATTGCAAGCTTATGTCTCGCAATTTCGACTTTTTATCTCACAAATGTGGGTTTGTATCTCAGAACTGTGAGAGATACAAACGAGAGATATATCACTCAATTGTGAGATAACTTAATTTTTTACTCCGAGGCAGGATCCAGCATTAACCACCTTTAAGACCTTTCTTGTGAAAAAACAGCCTGCTAGTGATTTGGGTTTTGTTGCAATATTGCTAACCTTGACTCAGGAATTTACAGTGCTCAAGAAAGAATATAATTTAGGCCAGTGAAATATTTCCTTCGAGTTTGCTGAGGATTTACAAGTTATGAAACATCAAACTCTGGTAAATGACTCTAAATTTGTGGTCAGAGTGTCTTTTGTCTAGTTAACATATAATTTACTTCTGTACTGCTCTCATAGAGCACACGAGAGAGCTAATAGTTAAACTGACTAATGAACGATTAGCTTTGTTTGCCGGAAGCCACAGAAAAGTGTTTTAGAAGCTGTGAAGTTCAATCCCTCATGGAGAGTTAGAAACCACAAGTGGAAGGATTGTAATGTGCCAGTATTGACTGAAATGGGAAATAAATTATGTCTGTGGTGGGGCCATGTAGGAGCCTGTTAGTGAATTAATAAGAAATGTGTTTATAGGGTACAGGAAGTGGAATATATACAGTGTTTGGATGGATGGATGGATGGATAGATGCATGTATCCTCAGAAGTATCTGGACATGACACTGTAATGGAAAAGCCCTTTCTCTTTTTAACTAAATGTAGTCCTATTTTTAACAATAAATCAGGCAGGTCTTGAAGTCTTAACCTCTCTTCCCCATCTGGTTTATTTCATTTTGGTTTTGCTTTTAATAAGAGCTCACAAAGCAGAGCGCTCAGATGTCAATGATAAAGATTGAAGGCTTATGAAGATTAAACAGTACAATTTGTAAAAATTCTGTCTTATTTTAGAAAATTCTCAAAACAGGGTCCGCCCACTTTTTCAGCCGTCTTGGTTCTGGAAGTATTTTTCCTTTTAATTTCTTCCACTGAGATTTCATAGAATTCTACATAAAAGAGTTTCAAGCAATGAACCAAACCAACCAGCTCCACGGTTAATCAGAAATGATAACACTGCGTACTTAACGTCTTTAATGAGGGAATGAACTACAATACCATGAAGCATTAAGAATGATGTAATCAAATTAAAAACAATGGAAAAATATAAAACTATTAATTTAAAGTTGACTATAAGTATAGAAACAATATATTTGTTATTTATTGCAAAATATTCAGATATATTCAAATACATAAGTAGTTTGAGAGTGTAGGGACTCGACTCTGTGCCATTCACAGTGAATCATGGGAGTGGGCAGCCGCTGCAGAGCTCTTTTGGCGCACTTTGTTTGGTGCAATTCACAGATTGGTAAATTTCCTTGCTCAGGATCATGGGCATTGTAGTTCTTCGCCAAGAATTCTGCTAGTAAACATGATTTTTAACCGTTTAAGCTTGGATGGGCCCACCGGGAGATATATATTTTATAATATTAATAAAATATTAATAACTACAGTCTTGACCAACACAAAATAGGTACCGTTTGAAAGCTTAGAACATCTACTTTCCAATGCATGTAAGCATTACGACCAAAACTGAACAAGTGCTTTGAAATTTGCAGACAAATCAGAAGTGTTCTGTTTTGATCATTTAATAAACAATTTTGCACTGTGCATATTATTGTAATCAGTAAAAACATCAAACTGATCAAATAGTCATGTGTCATATGTTGTTGGAAAACTCTCAAAGAGTAGAATACAAACTGCCTATTTGTGTTACTCACAGACAAAAATATAGCAAGTAATAGCTAAGTATATGTCTATGACAATTATGTTTTATGTGAACAGCTTATATGCTGCGTTTTCACTTATAATTTCACAAAAAACAAACAGACCGTAAAATATCACATACCATTACTTAAATGAGGTGATTATCTTTCAAACAAGATAATCAGATGCATAGATCATTAGATAATCCACATGAAGCACATTGTTACATATGGCCACCAGGAGATGGCGCCAAATACATGACACAGACTCAATGATGACACAAATGGCACAGAATGAAACTCATTTTGTGAAATCTCATTATTAAAATGCAAAATGCTATGCAAACATTTTGTCATTGTGTTTGCATGTGTAATTAGTTCTTATGTATAATTATTATGTTTTATTTGTTTAGAGGCTTTTGGACACTTGGAGATGTTTTTGGACACTAGGATAAATTATATTTGTAATGCTATAAATTTTGATTGCATTGTCGTATCAACACAAACATTTTCTCAGATACAGTTGACATGATTGGGAACAAAACAAGAGCAGATTTTCGGAGCCACCTTATTTACACCCTGAGGTATATTATGTCAAATCAGGGGGAAAAAAGGTTAATTTTTGGTTATTGTTAAAAATCAAACCCATTTCACATTTGCAATGTGACAAGATATTCAACAAGAAAGAATTGTAGGGCAGGACTTGATTTTATCCCATGGGAAATGATTGGATAGTGAAAAGTAGTCTCTATAAGACATGTGGTTGGAGGGGAGGGGTTAGTGACGTCAGCTGAAAAGCTATGTCGTTTCAGAGGCAGAACAAGTTCACAAGTTTGAAGTTGACTTTAAATGCACAATATGGGCTCAAACAAACTCTATAAGAACTAAAAGAACTCTAGGAGTAAAATTAGGCACCAAAAATTGCGAAATGCACATCGGCAGTGACACCTAGAACCTTTGACCTGTGTTGAGCCAGATCTAGATCTGCTTAGACTGTTCTTGTAGAGTTCCTGGCCTTAGAACTAAAGTCTTGCATGTCTATGAGTTGAGTATCGATCTAGACAGTCGAGTTGCTGTTCGTTTCATCTCAGTGTCGGTATTTATAGGAATAATGAGGGTGTGTGGGAGAGGAGAGCAACCGATCCGCTCATGTCTCTCTAGAATCGTAATAGAGCTTGAAAGAGACCAGAGCAAACAGTTTGATCAGATTTACCACTTTCAAGTCAAACGTTTCTTTCACATGATGAGATGGTTCACTCAAAAATGAAAATTCTGTCTTCATTTACTCACCCTCATGTCGTATCAAACCAATATAACTTTCTTTCTTCTGCTGAACACAAATGAAGATTTTTAGAAGAATATTTCAGCTCTATAAGTCCATACAATGCAAGTGAATGGTGCCCAGAACTTTGAAGCTCAAAAAGCACATAAAGGCAGCATAAAAGTAATCCATACAACTCCAGTGGTTTAATCCATGTCTTTAGAAGCGATATGATAGGTGTGGGTGAGAAACAGATCAATATTTAAGTTAATATTTACTAAAAAAATGTCCACTTTCACATTCTTTTGTTTCTGGCAATTCGCATTCTTCATGCATATCGCCACCTACTGGACAGGGAGGAGAATTTATAGTAAAAATTGACTTAAATATTGATCTGTTTCTCACCCACACCTATCATATCACTTCAGAAGATGTGGATTTAACCACTGGAGTTGTATGGATGACTTTTATGCTGCATTTATGTGCCTTTTGGAGCTTCAAAGTTCTGGCCACCAATCACTTGCATTGTATGGACCTACAGAGCTGAAATATTCTTCTAAAAATCTTCATTTGTGTTCAGCAGAACAAAGAAAGTCATACACATCTAGGATGGCACGAGGGTGAGTAAATAATGAGAGAATTTTAATTTTTGGGTGAACTAACCATTTAAACAACCCAGTAAACATACCTTTTTTTAATCAGACAACATTAAGATTTAGACAACTATAAAACTGGCTTTTCACAGCAAGTGCTGTTTTAATTTTCACAGGTTACACAAAGCACAGATTTGGTTGTCGGAATTTGTAATGGTGCTTTAATGTGTCATCTAGACGTGTTGTTGTTTTTGTTTTGCACAATAACTCTAATCCTGCTTCCGCTTGACCAAATTAATTCCTCTCTTCTCTGGACAGTGTGTGCGGAGGCGTATAACCCTGATGAGGATGAAGAGGAGAGGGAACCAAGGGTGAGTGCCCTCGCAAAACATGACAACAACTGTCCGACAGTTAATACACAATGAATGTACTGCCCAACAACTGTGAAAAATCCTATTTGTGCATTGGACATGCAGCAATGACTGAAAATGTTGCTCTTTACCTCATTTGTTTGAGCTTATTTGGAATTTTTGTGGCATCTGCGGCTCAGTATTGCACATGTTTTGCTGTGCACTCAGGTCACTTACCCTAAAACAGACGAGCAGAGGCAAAGACTACAGGAAGCCTGCAAAGACATCATACTGTTCAAAAACCTGGACCAGGTAAGATGATTAATGCAATACAGGGCAACACAATTTAGTGAGATTTATGCTTTTCAATGGGGTAAGAAAAATTGTTTATTCAAAGGAAAAACAAGTTTATTTTTCTTATACCCCATTGGCAAATAGTTCTTTCTTGTTTTAAGCATAAATATCAATAAATGTTGCTAGATTTCTGTGAAAACAAGACTGAATATCTTATGTAATTTTGCTTCTTAAGTAAATGTATCTTCTTTTAAGCACGTTTACATATTTTTACTAGAAAACAACACTTAAATACTAACCAGCTAACAATTTTATGGTCTAAAAAACGTTTTCCTAACATTTCCATTAGGTTGTGAAAACGTTATTTGAAAGTTATGGGAATGCTCAAAACATCACTTTTTTTAATTTTTAATTTTTTTTTTAATTTTCTCCCAATTTGGAATGCCCAATTCCCAATGTGCTTTTAAGTCCTCTTGGTGGTGTAGTGATTCGCCTCAATCCGGGTGGCGGAGGATAAATCCCAGTTGCCTCCGCGTCTGAGATCGTCAACCCGCGCATCTTATCAAGTGGCTTGTTGAGTGCGTTGACACGGAGGCTTCACACCATCCACCGCCGCATCCACGCCCAACTCACCACGCGCCTTACCGAGAACGAACCACATTATAGCGATCACGATGACGTTACCCCATGTTACTCTACCCTCCCTAGCAACCGGGCCAATTTGGTTGCTTAGGAGACCTGGCTGGAGTCACTCAGCACGCTCTGGGATTCGAACTAGCGAACTAGCGAACTCCAGGGGTGGTAGCCAGCGTCAAAACGTCACATTTTTTTAAAAGTTAAAAAATAAAAAAATTTAAAAATAATTTCTTGGTTATAGGAACGTTCTGGAAAACGTTTGAAAATTGTGGAAACCTTTTTAACAATTTAGTAACGTTTAAAGAACGTTCCACATACGAAATAGGAATCATGTTTTTATGCTAACATTTTGAGAACGTTGAAAGAATGTTGTATAAACGTTACTGCAAGAACATTTGTTCATAACATTTAGAGAACGTTCAATTTGACGCCACATTTCGGCTAATCTGTTATCAAACAACCACTACTAATTTCCACAAAAGTAACATGACATGATTAACATAGATGGACTGTTTAGTTCCTGTGCTATGCTTGCTAGCTATAAAAATCAAATGATTTTAATAAAAAGCTTCAATAGACTTCCAAAGAACAAGTATATTTGTAGTATCTACAATGTCAATGAGAGTGGTGACACTGTGTGTGAAAATGGAATAGTTTGTCTAAAAACATTTTTTAAATTCTGTCATGATTTACTCATCTTTATGTCTTCCATGGTCCACAAAATAGGGCCAGCCTGATGGCATAATAATGATGTGACTGTGGCGACATTAAAAAAATTCTTACATGTATCGCGGCAGTTCAGAGGTGAAATGTCCACTGAGTGCCACTAAAAGCGAGTTAAATACTCAATCGAGTTTTAAATCAACAAAACCGACCTCTCTAACCTAAACCTTAAACCTAAACCTAACCGATAGTGTCAGAAGAAGCAAATGTGAGATGAAAAACACAACCACGTCATTTTGTGGTGATTCTATAACACTTTCGGCTCAGGTGTCAACTCGTGTGATCTTCTGGACACGTACCCTGATCCTTTACATCACAAGTGCAACACTCCATCAGTTGAGCTACCGCACAGTTTGATCACACTCGAACAAGCTTGTGAATGTAGTTGATTATGTAATGCAAACGTTAAAATGAGTCGTGCTATAGTAAAAGTGTTTAGATGTCATAAGATAGCATTGTGTGAGGAACAGGGCGCAAAGTAAGTGTTTATAAATCTGCCGTTTTACTCATGAATAATGTAAAAGTGAATATAAGTCATAATTGTTTTAGCATTGTTTTCTCCATTCCCACAGGAACAGATGTCCGAAGTGTTGGATGCCATGTTTGAGAAGGTAGTTGTGACAGGGGAGCGCATTATCGATCAAGACGACGATGGCGACAACTTTTACGTCATTGAGAGGTGATGAGAGCACTGCATCAGTCTCTACATCACAATACTGGTGTTTAAAACTTCTCAGACGTCAAAATCTCCTTTTGTTTCTTGTGTAGAGGAACGTTTGACATTCTGTTGAAGGCGGAGGGCACCACGCGGACCGTGGGATGTTATGATAACCGCGGGAGTTTTGGAGAGCTCGCCCTCATGTATAACACCCCAAGGGCGGCCACCATCATTGCTACCTCATCTGGAGCCCTGTGGTGTCTAGTAAGTGAAGTTAGCTGACTTTGAAGTGTGTACTGGGGCATTCCCGCATGAGCTGAACACCTGTACGATGAACTTTGCTAACGGGTTAATTGCCTCACTCAAACACAACCTACAGTTGAAGTCAGAAGTTTACATACATCTTAGCCAAATACATTTAAACTCAGTTTTTCACAATTCCTGACATTTAATCATAGAAAACATTCCCTGTCTTAGGTCAGTTAGGATCACTACTTTATTTTAAGAATGTGAAATGTCAGAATAATAGTAGAGAGAATGATTTATTTCAGCTTGTTAGTATTTGGTAGCATTGTCTTTAAATTGTTTAACTTGGGTCAAACATTTTGGGTAGCCTTCCACAAGCTTCTCACAATAAGTTGCTGGAATTTTGGCCCATTCCTCCAGACAGAACTGGTGTAACTGAGTCAGGTTTGTAGGCCTCCTTGCTCGCACACGCTTTTTCAGTTCTGGATCGGATTGAGGTCAGGGCTTTGTGATGGCCACTCCAATACCTTGACTTTGTTGTCCTTAAGCCATTTTGCCACAACTTTGGAGGTATGCTTGGGGTCATTGTCCATTTGGAAGACCCATTTGTGACCGAGCTTTAACTTCCTGGCTGATGTCTTGAGCCGTTGCTTCAATATATCCACATCATTTTCCTTCCTCATGATGCCATCTATTTTGTGAAGTGCACCAGTCCCTCCTGCAGTAAAGCACCCCCACAACATGATGCTGCCACCCCCATGCTTCACGGTTGGGATGGTATTCTTCGGCTTGCAAGCCTCACCCTTTTTCCTCCAAACATAATGATGGACATTATGGTCAAACAGTTCAATTATTGTTTCATCAGTCCAGAGAACATTTCTCCAAAAAGTATGATCTTTGTCCCCATGTGCACTTGCAAACTGTAGTCTGGCTTTTTTATGGCAGTTTTGGAGCAGTGGCTTCTTTCTTGCTGAGCAGCCTTTCAGGTTATGTCGATATTGGACTCGTTTTACTGTGGATATAGATACTTGTCTACCTGTTTCCTCCAGCATCTTCACAAGGTCCTTTGCTGTTGTTCTGGGATTGATTTGCACTTTTTTCCCCAAACTACGTTCATCTCTAGGAAACAGAATGCGTCTCCTTCCTGAGTGGTATGATGGCTGCGTGGTTCCATGGTGTTTATACTTGCGTACTATTGTTTGTACAGACGAACGTGGTACCTTCAGGCATTTGGAAATTGCTCCCAAGGATGAATCAGACTTGTGGAGGTCCACAATTTGGCTGATTTCTTTTGATTTTCCCATGGTGTCAAGCAAAGAGGCACTGAGTTTGAAGGTAGGCCTTAAAATACATCCACAGGTACACCTCCAATTCAGTACACCTCCTATCAGAAGCTAATTGGCTAATTGTCTAAAGGCTTGACATCATTTTCTGGAATTTTCCAAGCTGCTTAAAGGCACAGTTAACTTAGTGTATGTAAACTTCTGACCCACTGGAATTGTGATATAGTCAATTAAAAGTGAAACAATCAGTCTGTAAACAACTGTTGGAAAAATTATTTGTGTCATGCACAAAGTAGATGTCCTAACTGACTTGCCAAAACTATAGTTTGCTAATATGAAATCTGTGGAGTGGTTAAAAAATGAGTTTTAATGACTTCAACCTAAGTGTATGTAAACTTCTGACTTCAACTATACATACATGTGAGGTATTCAGCTATATCCAAAACATAAACGTAATATTACAATTTACATCTGCACAGACAATTAAGGGAATATACAAGTGAACTTGAACTAAGTTACTCGCTAGTCAGATTGCGTTGTGAATACGCTGTTTCATTAAAAACACGCTACATGCAACACGATATCCTAAACTTTCCAAATGTGATGAATATACAGCAAATTAACTTCTAAAAAGTAGCTTTATATGATATTATTTCAGGAACTCAGCTTTTCTCATGTTGTTTATTTTTACATATTAAACATATTAATCTTTAATGTGTTTGATACGAGTTTAAATAATTGTAAGTAGTTCATACATTTTTCTAAATATTTTAAATTTGGTTAAATTTGGCCTGTTAGAGTTTAAAGGAATGTTCCAGGTTCAATACAAGTTAAGCTACAGTAAATCGACAGCATTTGTAGCATAATATTGATTACCAAAAAAAAATTAATTTCAACTCGTCCCTCCTTTTCTTTAAAAAAGGCAAAGATCTGTGTTACATTGAGGCACTTACAATGGAAGTCAATGGGGCCAATTTCTGGAGGGTTTAAAGGCAGAAATGTGAAGCTTATAATTTCATAAAAGCACTTACATTAATTCTTCTGTTAAAACTTGTGTATTATTTGAGCTGTAAAGTTATTTAAATGGTAATTTTTACAGTCGTTTTAGGGTTTGTTGACATCGTCATGGCAACGAAGTTGTAAAATTGGCTATAACTTTACACAGATGTGGTTAGTAAGTGATTTGATCACACTAAAATCATGTTAACACACATGTTGTTTACGTCTTGTGGCTATACGTCTGAAACTGTGAGTATTTAAACGTTTACGGATTGGCCCCATTGGCCGAATTGTAAGTGCCTTTTTTAAAGAGAATGAGGGGCAAGTCAACATACATTTTTGTGGTAATCAACATTATGCCACAAATGCTGTCGACTTGAACCCCGAATATTTCTTTAACACGTGTTTTGTGTCATTCCGCACATTATTGCTAACTAAAATATGTTAGGCTATTTTTTTCCCCCCGACTAAAATTATATGCCATTTTATTCATAGTAAAACTGACTTAAATGAATATGACATGATGAAATATTGACTAAACTTAAAGTACATTTTTGTAACAACATTTACATTTATGCATTTGGCAGATGCTTTTATCCAAAGCGACTTACAATGCACTTATTACAGGGACAATCCCCCTGGAACAACCTGGAGTTAAGTGTCTTGCTCAAGGACACAATGGTGGTGGTGGTGGCTGTGGGGATTGAACCAGCAACCTACCAGTTCAGTGCTTTAGCCCACTACACCACCACCACTCCAACAATTATGATACAAAACTGTGAAAATGAACACTACTGTACTTCACCTTTAGCTGTAAAAGTCCCAGAATACCAAATATTGACCGAAACAGCAGTTTGCTGTTATATAAGAGCCCCCTCTGCTGTTTAGAGAAAGTATTGAAGACTCAGCTGTCCAAATGTGGACATAACATTAAACTAATTATAATGACTATAGACTAACAATAACCCTTATCCTAAAAGAAGACTTTTTAGCATTTTTAGAATAAAAAAGAAAAAGAAAACAAATGAAAATAATTAATAATTTTACCGTTGTCACCATAATATAGCTTAGTAAACCCACACACACTCACAGGCACATGCGTTTTACTGGAATTTTGCTGGAGTATAACATGTAGACTTGTTTTTTCTTCATTGAAATGTTTCTAATTGTAGGATCGATTGACATTCAGAAGGATCATTGTAAAAAACAATGCGAAGAAAAGAAAAATGTACGAGGCTTTTATTGGGACCCTTCCACTGCTCACGTCACTGGAGGTTTGAACTCACACACACATTTTAGCTATGCTTATCTTACACAAAATATGTTATATGCTAATTTTATTGTATTATTTTGTGGTAAATTATTGCCTTTGAAATGCCTTGCATATACAGTATACCCTTGTATCTTGTTTATTCTCGATTCATTTAATTTCCATCTATACCCTACACAATATATTATAAGATCTGCAGCATTTGCAGTTTTCTTGCCGACTTCACCAATACAATTATGTGTCTCTTCTTTACAGGTTTCAGAGAGAATGAAAGTTGTTGATGTTTTGTCAACCAAAGTATACAAGAGTGGGGAACAGATCATCGCTCAGGTTAGTTTTAACCTAAACATCGTATTTAAGACTTTAAAATTAGCATTTTTAATCTAATTTTGTGTAAAAATGTCTTCTCTTGGCAGTCCAATCAAATAATGAATCAAGAAAGTGACGTTAAAAATCACGGTTGATATATTGATATTATTGTTGATGTGTTATTTCAAACATAGCTAATGTAACCTGAATAGACTAGCTTGTGTTTGTGTATTCCATGTTGAAAAAGACAAGCATTGCTGTTGTGTTTTGGGTGCTGGTATGCCTGCTGTCCCTACCAGGCTTCTTAATTACCTTAATCAACGAACTTCTCTTCTTCTTCCAAAACCAGGAATAACCAGCATAAACCAGTTTGGACCAGCATGCTGCTTTAAAGGGGTCATGACATGCCTTTTGTATTATTATTATTATTATTATTATCCCCAATTTGGAATGCCCAATTCCCAATGTGCTCTAGGTCCTCGTGGTGGCGTAATGACTCGCCTCAATCCGGGTGCCTCCGTGTCTGGGACCGTCAATCCGCGCATCTTATCACGTGGCTTGTTGAGCGTGTTATCACGGAGACATAGAAGTGATTAAAGGTAAAGTAGGCATTGATGTGTCGTTGATGTGGAGGCGCTCAGATGCAAATGTCTACCACAGTGTGACATCACAATGTGGAGGAAGTAGAGAACGAGTCATTTTGGCAGCTTGTTTTCAACAAATGCTCTTTTTGCAGTGAGGAAAAGTTTTGAGTTCTGAAAATTACGGTATGTTTCCATAGTACAATGACCTCTTATATGTCAAAAGGTCAAGGAGAATTAAATTCCTCATGTCATGACCCCTTAAACCTATTCTATTCATTAGGGTTAGCGAGAAGAATGTTTTTAGTGCATAGCGATTACCTAACTACCTAACCTGTGTTCACAGGGTGATTTGGCTGATTGCTTCTACATCGTAGAGTCAGGACACGTCAGGATTGCTATGAAGAGAAGCAAAGTGGGTTTAATTATGTAGACTTTTCGTGATAATTCAGGGCTGTTGACTCAAACAGACTAATATTTATATGTTTTAAAGGGATAGATAAATTCTGAAATTATTTACTCACCCTCATGTTGTTCCAAACCTGTTATTCTAAGATGTTAGGCAGAACAACAGCCTCAGTCACCATTCACTTTCATTGGATTTTATGAAAAGTGAATGGTGACTGAGGCTGTCAGTCCCTAACATTCCGTGTTCCATGGAAGAAAGAAAGTCATGTGGGTTTGGAACAACATGAGAATGAGTAAATGATAACTATCCATTGTAATCTTTCAATCCACACCTATTAGATTCATATGCATTCATGTGGTCTCATTACCTCTCTTTTTAGTCAAAAAATGAAACTGAGGATGAAGAAGTGGAGATTGCCATGTGCTCCAGGGGGCAGTATTTTGGAGAGTTGGCTCTTGTCACCAACAAACCACGGGCAGCATCTGCATATGCTGTGGACAACGTCAAATGCTTAGGTAATGCGTTTCCTATATTTACAATGGTGTATTGAGGCCAGGAATATACTATACGCAAGTACACGTATATAGCTGCGAGCGCTTGGCCAACGCATTTTCATTGCGCGGTCTGGTTGAACATGCTTAATGTGCATTCTTGCGTTACCATGGCGGTAACAAACCTCAATACTCAAGGGGGCGAAAGAGTCACCTTCAAAAGTTTGTGCCACTAAAAAATTTGACATTTTATTATTCAGGGAAGTTGCTATAATGAGCCAAAACATTATGACCACCTGCCTAATATGCTGTTGGTCCTCTGCGTGCCACCAAAACAGCGCCGACCCGCCGAGGCATGGACTCTGCAAGACCCCTGAAGGTGTGCTGCGGTATCTGGCATAAAGACATTAGCAGCGAGCTGGAGCCGCCGTGGATCAGACTTGTTGGTCAAGCACATCCCACAGATGCTCAATCAGAATTAGATCTGGGGAATTTGGAGGCCAGGGCAACACCTTGAACTCTTCATCATGTTCCTCAGTCATTCCTGAACAATATGTGCAGTGTGGCAGGGCACATTATCCTGCTGAAAGAGGCCACTGCCATCAGGGAATACCATTGCCATGAAGGGGTGTACCTGGTCTGCAACGATGTTTGGGTAGGTGGCACATGTCAAACTGACGTCCACATGAATGGCCGGACCCAGGGTTTCCCAGCAGAACATTGCCCAGAGCATCACACTCCCTTCATTGGCTTGTTGTCTTCCCACAGCGCATCCTGGTGCCATCACTTCCCCAGGTAAACGGCGCACACGTACATGGCCGTCCATGTGATGTAAAAGAAAACAGGACTCATTGGACCAGGCGACCTTCTTCCACTGCTCAGTGGTCCTGTTCTGATGCTTGCGTGCCCATTGTAGACGCTTACGACGGTGGACAGGGGTCATCATGGGCACTCTGACCGGTCTGCGGCTACGCAGCCCCACACGCAGCAGGGTGCGATGTACTTTGTGTTATAACACATTCCTCCCGTAACCATCATTACATTTTTCTGTGACTTCTGCCACAGTAGACCTTCTGTCGGTTCGGACCAGATGGGATAGCCTCCGTTGCCCTCGCATATCGATGAGCCTTGGGTGCCCAACACCCTGTCAGCAGTTTGTGGTTTGTCCCTCCTCGGACCACTGCTGACCAGGTGCACCCCACAAGCATTGCCGTTTCAGAGATGCTCTGACCCAGTCATCTCGCCATAACAATTCGGCCCTTGTCAAAGTCGCTCAGGTCTTACTTTACTCAGGTATTTCACATTTCTCCTGCATTTAACACGTTAGCTACGAGAACTGATTGTTTGCTTACCATCCAATCTACCCAGACCTTGACATGTGGCCTAGTTAGGAGATGATCAACGTTATTCGCTTCACCTGTGAGTGGTCATAATGTTTTGGCTCATCTGTGTATACTGACTTTAAATTACTCGCTCAGCAATATTCTCTTCAAACTGTTTCTCCGCCATGACAGTAGTCTTGAAAGAGAAAACCCACTGTAGAAGCAGACAGTTCACATTAATATCTGCTATGGTGCCCCTTGTGGCAACATTGAGAATGCAATATGTACTTACGTAGAAAATCGAGCTCGCGTGTACTTGCGTTGCATTATGAACAGCATTCGGACACATTTCAAAACGCATCAATGTGTGAAATTGAGCTTGGGTGCTGAGGCATTCATGTTCACGTACTTGCGTACTTGAGTATGTTTGTACATAAAACGATGTTTTTATCCTAACCAGCCACAACCGTGATATTTCGATCATGTTGCGCTGGATAGCCCCGCCTACATTGCAATGTCATTGGTTTTAAAATTATGTTGCACAAAACTGTATATTAAACTTCAAATGTGTTTTGATTGGCTGTGATTTTAACACATACCGCATCACTATCACTTACAGAATTAGTTGAAAACATGTCGCGTTGCACTTGGTTAGGACATGATGTAAAAAGTGTAAAACATACTATACATATAAGTATGTGCTTCTAGTTACGCAAGCTCGATTTTGTGCATTGATGCGTTCCAAAATGTGTCAGAGCGCAATTCATAACACAACACAAGTACATGTTGCATTCTCAACGTCGCCACCAGGGGCGCTATAGTGAGATTAGTGTGAACCATCCACTTTTACGGTGAGTTTTTTCTTTTAAGCCAACTACTTTAATGGCGGAGCAACAGTTTAATGAGAATATTGCTGGGTAAGTAAGTTAAAGTCAATATACTTACAGCAACTTATCAGAATAATAACACATCTTTTTTTATTGGCAAAGACGTTTGAAAGTAACTCTGTCGCCCCCTAGTGGAGGTTTGCTTCCGGCACCAAAACGCAAGAACGCACATTAAGAATGTTCAACATGGCGCGTTTTGGCAATGCGGTTGCCAAGTTCTTGCATCTGCACTTCGGCCTTTACAGTAACTGTTTGTTCTGTTTTACAGCAATGGATGTGCAGGCGTTTGAGAGGTTATTAGGCCCCTGCATGGACATCATGAAACGGAACATTGCGAATTACGAAGAGCAGCTGATCACACTCTTCGGGAGTCAAATCGCAATAGAGGAGCCGACTGCATGAAATCAGTAAATCAATAAACATCACAAACTAAAAATGCAACATGAAACGATGAGAAAATAGTATGTAGAGGCCTGTGGTCAAGAAATCGTGTTAACATAGGTCATAAGCTTGAAGTTATTGTTTTGCATTCACAGATGTGAAACTCTGATGTTTGTGTCAAAGATCATGATTTTTAGATGTGAAAAGCCAAATATGTGAATGTTTGCATCTGGGATACGCAAGGTTTATGGGGTTTTTTCATGGGTTTTTGGGGTCATATTTAAAATTTAGTACAGTGTTTATCCAGATCTTTATTTTGTTGTTGTTTTTTAACATAATTAGTGTTTGATTCACATGTTACAGAGACAATGACTGCAGTTTTTAAAAGTGACAGGACTTGCAGGACTGCGTTATTGCCATATACAGCTTCTACGCAGTAATGGGATTTTTTGAGTCATATATCTTAAAGCTATACTTTTGAATTCTGATCTGCAGTCATCAGTGTCACATATTATTCATTTTCAACGTGTCTACCATTTTTGACGAACAAAGAAGTAATTTATGAATTCAGCACCTGCAGTTTGGAAGAGCTTCATAAATTGCATCTCATTCACAATGAATACAAGGTAAATAATTTCGTTTAGCTATTTAGAACCCCAAAATTGACCCCGTTTACTTAATACAAGTTCCTTATCTTTTTGTGCATGATTCATCTGAGAACATTAATCCGAAAGCAAAAAATATGTTTTCTCAAAACGTGAACCTACTTAGAGGACAGGGCAGGAATTGTTATTTTTTTTAATAGTTTTGCGTTCCCTCGCAATAAATTTACCATGGTTTTACTACAGTAACCATATTTTAACCATGATATTTGTAGAGAAACAATAGTGATAATACAGGAAAATGAAAACTATGGTAATATAAATCATAATTTTGTGGTTATTATGGTTTTACTATACAAATACTATAGTTTTGGTGGAAATCATTTTTCTATAGTAATATTGTAGTAACCATGACTGTTGTTGGCTAACCATGTTTTGTTTTTTGGCAGAAAACATGGTTTTCCTTTAGTAATATTGTAGTAACTATGAAAAGTAACCATAATTTTACAACAAATATTTCTAGTAAAATCATAATAACAAAATTATGGATTTATTACCACAGTTTTCATTTTACTGTATTATTACAACGGTTTTACTATGAATATCAAAGTTAAATATGGTTACTATAGTAAAACCATGGTAAATTTATTGCGAGGGCACGTAAACGATTGCGAGAGAACACAAAACGATTGTGAGGGAACGTAAAACTATTGCGAGGGAACGCAAACTATTGCGAGGGAAATCAAAGCTATTGCGAGGGAACGTAAAACTATTGCAAGAGAATGCAAAACTATTGCGAGGGAACACAAAACGATTGCAAGGGAATGCAAACTATTGCGAGGGAACGCAAAACGATTGTAAGGGAATGCAAACTATTGCGAGGGAACGTAAAACTATTGCGAGGGAACGCAAACTATTGCCAGGGAAATCAAAGCTATTGCGAGGGAACGTAAAACTATTGCGAGGGAACGTAAAACTATTGCGAGGGAACGCAAAACGATTGCAAGGGAAAGCAAAACTATTGCGAGGGAACGCAAAACGATTGCAAGGGAACGCAAAACGATTGCAAAGGAAAGCAAAACTATTGCAAGGGAAATCAAAGCTATTGCGAGGGAACGTAAAACTATTGCGAGGGAACGCAAAACGATTGCAAGTGAAAGCAAAACTATTGTGAGGGAACGCAAAACGATTGCAAGGGAACGCAAAACGATTGCAAGGGAAAGCAAAACTATTGCGAGGGAACCCAAAACGATTGCAAGGGAATGCAAACTATTGCGAGGGAAATCAAAACTATTGCCAGAGAATGCAAAACTATTGCGAGGGAAATCAAAGCTATTGCGAGGGAACGTAAAACTATTGCGAAGGAAATCAAAGCTATTGCGAGGGAACGTAAAACGATTGCGAGGGAATGCAAATTATTGCGAGGGAAATCAAAACTATTGCAAGGGAAAGCAAAACTATTGAGAGGGAATGCAAAACTATTGCGAGGGAAATCCAAACTATTGCGAGGGAACGCAAAACTATTGCGAGGGAAAGCAAAACTATTGCGAGGGAAAGCAAAACTATTGCGAGGGAACGCAAAACAATTCCAGGGGAACGCAAACTATTGCGAGGGAAATCAAAACTATTGCGAGGGAACGCAAAACTATTGCTAGGGAACGCAAACTATTGCGAGGGAACGCAAAACTATTGCAAGGAAACGTAAAACTATTGCAAGGGAAATCAAAGCTATTGCGAGGGAACGCAAAACGATTGCAAGGGAAAGCAAAACTATTGCGAGGGAACGCAAAACGATTGCAAGGGAACGCAAAACGATTGCAAAGGAAAGCAAAACTATTGCAAGGGAAATCAAAGCTATTGCGAGGGAACGTAAAACTATTGCGAGGGAACGCAAAACGATTGCAAGTGAAAGCAAAACTATTGTGAGGGAACGCAAAACGATTGCAAGGGAACGCAAAACGATTGCAAGGGAAAGCAAAACTATTGCGAGGGAACCCAAAACGATTGCAAGGGAACGCAAAACGATTGCAAAGGAAAGCAAAACTATTGCAAGGGAAATCAAAGCTATTGCGAGGGAACGTAAAACTATTGCGAGGGAACGCAAAACGATTGCAAGTGAAAGCAAAACTATTGTGAGGGAACGCAAAACGATTGCAAGGGAACGCAAAACGATTGCAAGGGAAAGCAAAACTATTGCGAGGGAACCCAAAACGATTGCAAGGGAATGCAAACTATTGCGAGGGAAATCAAAACTATTGCCAGAGAATGCAAAACTATTGCGAGGGAAATCAAAGCTATTGCGAGGGAACGTAAAACTATTGCGAAGGAAATCAAAGCTATTGCGAGGGAACGTAAAACGATTGCGAGGGAATGCAAATTATTGCGAGGGAAATCAAAACTATTGCAAGGGAAAGCAAAACTATTGAGAGGGAATGCAAAACTATTGCGAGGGAAATCCAAACTATTGCGAGGGAACGCAAAACTATTGCGAGGGAAAGCAAAACTATTGCGAGGGAACGCAAAACAATTCCAGGGGAACGCAAACTATTGCGAGGGAAATCAAAACTATTGCGAGGGAACGCAAAACTATTGCTAGGGAACGCAAACTATTGCGAGGGAACGCAAAACTATTGCAAGGAAACGTAAAACTATTGCAAGGGAAATCAAAGCTATTGCCAGAGAATGCAAAACTATTGCGAGGGAACGTAAAACGATTGCAAGGAAACGCAAACTATTGCGAGGGAACGCAAAACTATTGCAAGGGAAATCAAAGCTATTGCCAGAGAATGCAAAAATATTTCGAGGGAAATCAAAACTATTGCGAGGGAACGTAAAACGATTGCAAGGAAACGCAAACTATTGCAAGGAAACGTAAAACTATTGCAAGGGAAATCAAAGCTATTGCCAGAGAATGCAAAAATATTGCGAGGGAAATCAAAACTATTGCAAGGGAACGTAAAACGATTGCAAGGAAACGCAAACTATTGCGAGGGAAATCAAAACTATTGCGAGGGAACGCAAACTATTGCGAGGGAAATCAAAGCTATTGCGAGGGAACGTAAAACGATTGCAAGGTATAGATTGCAAAACTATTTCAGAAACAAAATTCCCGTCCTGTCCTCTAAGGGGCTCCGTATGAACCACCTGAAATTACTTTCCTTTTCCATCCAACCACCTGGCTCAATTTTGTTTTGTTCAAGTCCCGTTCTATATTTTTTTTAATTGAATACCCTGTTTCACTCTGAAATACGTCAGATAATGGAAGTAAAATGGGTTGCGAACAGTGTTTCACGCTGACTTAGTATAGTATATGAGTTAGTAACCTTTACAATCATGTAACAAATTGCTTGGGAATACAGTATGAGAAAAAGAACATATACATGCAAAGGATCAAATATATGAAAGAAGAAATGGAAATGCAGTTTGAATATTATTGCACTTTGATGCCAGTGTAACGAAGAAGGCCTGATTTATGGTTGCACAGCTCTAAATGTTTTCAGTTCTTAAAAGCTCCTTACTGTTACTTATGAATATAGACAATATAGACATTGTGTGTTTACTTTTTTAAATGGTGTAGCACATTTATATGAGTTGACTGATTGATGCATCTTTCAAAATTGAGATTGTTTTGTGTGTGTGTGTTTAACTAAAGTATTTCACACAGAATTCGGAAATATTTGACATGCACAAACAATATGTTCACATGTTTTCTAAAAGCCAAACTCAAAAACTTAAAAAGCATTTTATTTATCTGCAGAAAGAATCTGAATGATTCTTCTCTATTCTTGTGCATATTTTTTAATTTTTTGTTTTTATTGAACTTTATTCTTTATTTCTGCGATATTTGGACAATGTCTTTCTCTGCTATTTTCTGAGAAGTTTCTCCTCCTTGTTGATTGGATGTTTTTTTGCTTCAACAGCAAGTCACAAGCATTTACTAGTAGTAATATCCATTTCTTCCTATAACGACTGAAGATTATTCATTACTGTCTACCTCTAATATTAACGACTTTATCAACTCTTCCCATGTTGATCCTAACAGGTTTGTTGCTTGTTAACTAACCTGTAGTGAGTCCCTATACCGTATCTGTTGATGTAACATTACACCACCATGTTCTCTCAAAAAAAGACTTTTAATTTCCAAACAATGTTCATTTATTGTGTGAATTTCTGCTGCCTATTTGAGATAAGTCACTAATGCTTTTTATGTCCTGAAAAATGAATCAAAGGTCTACAGTCTCTCAGTGCAAGAGAGCCCAGTATTATACACTCAGTTATATTTGACTTTCCATTCAAATAAAGAACAATTTTGTATTTAAATAACAATGACTTTTTTGCAATGTTATGAATTATTTATTTTCGCTTGATAACGATATATGTGCACAAATCATGCATGTTATGGTCAGTGTTGGGTGTAATGCATTACTAAGTAATTAAGTTACTTTTTCATTCCAAAAAGTAAAGTAAGGGATTACTCTTAATTTTTCAGTAATTTAATTACAGTTACTGATGATATAATCACGAGAAATACTGTGTAGACTATAGAACAATTCTCTATAAATCAATAGTGAATTTAAAATCTAAATTTAACGTCTAATATTAAAATATATGTTTTCTAATTTAACGCCGCCCCCTTAAATTCTTTGGCCGGTTCATGAATAATTTATTTGATTTTATATGATTTATTTGAAAGAATTAAAAAAACAGTTTCATGTCTATCCTTGTATTTTTCATCTGGTCGAGGTTGATCAGGGTTTTAGAAAGTAATTAGTAATAAGTAATGCAGTTACTTTTCAGACAGAGTAATTAGTACAGTACAGTAATCTAATTACAATGTAGATGTAATTAGTAGTTAGTAATTAAGTACTTTTTTAGAGTAACTCACCCAACACTGCTTAAGACCTTACAAGCCATACTAAGCAACATTCTCATAGAAACGGCATTAAAACCTGGAACTTCCTCATTTGAATGTGAATTTCCATAATGCCGATATTATCAATAACATAATTTGGTCCTTAACCTGCATTTATGCTAAACGCCAGTTCACTTCAAGTGAGCAGTTAATATTAGAGAAATGTCGAGAAGAATGTCATTTTATGTTTGTTTACAATGCGTCAAATAAAAATCAAACAGCTCTATTTAACAAAGAGGGAGGGACTTTCACAAAGAACATGCTTTAACAACCAATAGAATTCATGGTTGATGTAACGGACATGCTGAACTGACCAATCACAACCAAAATAACAAACCCATCCATGTCTACCAGTGTCCAAGAAACTATCCAATCGCGCTTCGAGCCCGCAATACTGACGTGAGTCTCCACCAATGGGAGGCCAGATCTAAAAGTAATCAGTCCCGCCTTCTCGGAGAATGCCAGAGATACTCTGTAATGGCGTCAGGTTTGGTAAGTAAAAAAAGTTGCTGGAATATTACAAAGAAACGAAACAGTAATGTCAGATAACTTTATTTTGCGTGACTATTTCAGACCGCGACAAATGCTTCTGCGGGGAGCAAAAAGGTTGTCATTCATTATTTCGATTAAAAATGACAACTTTATTATAATTTTTTTAAATCTATTTGACGTTGTTTTGCTTGTGGTTAAGTAATTCTCAATTTCACCATAGCGACAGCAGTTAATACACATCAAGCTGTGCTTTTCTATTAAAATCCAAACGAAATAAGGATCTCCATTCATTGCAATGGGGTGAAAAGAAGGACTCGATGTACCGTGTCTCAACTTGTTGACATTCTTTTGTTTACAGCTCGCACTGGCCACATTTAAGATCAGTTTTAAGCGTTTATTTCCATTATATTGACATCTATCAAATATATGAGTGCTGGATGGCGCGTATATGATTTGTTTTTATTGAATCTCGCCGATGTTAATTAGTTTTTGGGATGTTTTTCGAACAAAGAGCTTCATGTTCTTGATAGTCTGCATGTATTGAGGGGATTGCTTCATTCATTGCGATAAAATATCAAATCTAAACCAAAACATCTAAGTGGTCCCCATAAAAACTGCTTGTTTTGCGCGAATACACACGAAAACAGCTTATTTTCCTTCCTGTGTTGAAAACAGAAAGAGTCGAGCCAGCAAAGAGTCCTTAAAATAAAGCTTTTCACTGTTATATTCGGACTCGTCGTCGATCAACGTGGTCGAATAGACTACCAACTGTAACTATCGATAGCTTTGGTGAATTTTCTGGCGCATTCTAACGCTGTTATTGACCCCCTGTTGTTACGCAGTTATGAATGAATGAGCTCCGCTGCGCATGCGCGAAGTCTCTGAAAGTTTATAAACAAGCCTTGCGTGTAATGCAGGTCACGTGATTGTATAAAACAGGGCCGCAGATTTCGCAAAACAAAACGAGGATTTATTACGGCAGAATCCGCTGTTTTAGTGAATAAAAGTGTACAGTGAATATTTTAGTTTTTTTTTTTTTTTTTTTTTTAACCCTAAGAGGTCCTTAGAGGACAAAAATGTCCGCGCCAAAAAAACACTGCCATAATAATATTATATATTAATATTATTTTCCACTTTCAATGAGTTAATTTTTTAACCAACATCAGTCCTGATCATAACTACCAAATATTCATTCATTTTCAGGAATTAACCCTGTAAATGTTTGTTTACATAATGCCACTGTTGTTTTTTATGAAAAAACAAAAACAAAACAAACACACACACACAATTTATTATTTTCCATATACTAAATGCTAAGGGGAAATTTTTTCCCGATTATCACAGTCTGGGATATGTCAATGATTAGCAACAACATTGATTTTTGATGCATTATTATTTTTTGTGCAGTGTCTGATTAAAAAAATAAACTCTGGACCTTAGAGGACAAAAATGTCCACGTCAAAAAACTGCCATATAAATATTATATAGTAAAATTATTTTCCACTTTCAGTGAGTTGATTTTTTTAACCAAAATCAGTCCTGATCATAACTACCAAATATTCATTCATTTTCAGGATTTTGACCCTTTAAATGCCCGATTGTTTACATCATGCCACTGTTGTTTTTTACACACACACACACACACACACACACACACACACACACACACACATACAAAATACACTCTGACATCCATACCTACACACCCACACAATTTTAGCTGCATCATTTATTCAGTTGTCCTGCAGTGCTCTATAATACAGCAAACAGAAAATAGGGAAAAAGTATGTATTTGCTCCATAGGCTAAATATGAGAAAAATGGCGCCATCTGGTGGAAAATATAAAAAAATTACATTTTGAAGCCAGGACTCTGGAATGAAAACATAATATCATAGAATTCATGATTTTATGTTTTAATGACACTGGGATCAAATATTGCAGTTTTAATTGGTTTCAATGGGGACATTTTTTGTCCTG
Organism: Myxocyprinus asiaticus; assembly: GCF_019703515.2. NCBI lineage: Eukaryota > Metazoa > Chordata > Actinopteri > Cypriniformes > Catostomidae > Myxocyprinus > Myxocyprinus asiaticus. The sequence continues at coordinate 3,770,759 of NC_059389.1, read as the reverse complement.
AAGGTCCTGAGTGTACCTATTTTGTGTACACAGTGTATTATAGATGTATTATAGGAACTGAGGTTGAAATATCAAAATTCCTCCAAAAATACACACCTTTGGCAAAAATGTATGCTGTTGGCATTAACACCCTAAACATAAAAAAAAAGAAATTAAAAAGACAAAAATGTCCTGAAGGTCACACAATGGTTAAGAGTGCTAAATGTGATCAAACAGCTGCCAAGAACATGTTGCACAACACCCAGCAGAACAGATTGTGTTGTCCCAGCGTGTATTTTGTTGTCCTATAGTCATTCATTCAAATGCAAACTACTATATATATATATATATATATATGTGTGTGTGTGTGTGTATGTATATAATATTATTATAGATACAGATACACAATATTCTTCCATTCAAATGTTTGGACTTGGCTGAATTTACATTTCTCTTGATCTTAAATGTGCACTCACTAATTTTTTTCCTCATTTAAAAAGTTTTATTTCTGAAGAAATGAATAGTAATTTTGAAATGTATGTATAAAATCATGACCACTCATGTGAGATGAAGAGTTCAGTCATATCAGTAACCTTATAAGAGGTCTTTTATTCTACATGGAGCAGGGGCACCTCATGGGGGCAGCCATGTTAGCATCACATGACCAGCTGAATACTATTCCCTTAATCTCAGTAACTGCCCTGTTATTGGACACTTTCATTCATAGATTAAATTAATCCTGTTTTAAAAAATTACTGAGTGTATCTTTGAAAACCTTTTGATCTTACGGCTTATGCTGGAATGCTTGAAATAAGTTTTGTAGACAGATATAGTATGAATTTCTTTACAAACCTAACATTTTTATATATAAAGCTCAAATATAAGATTGTTTTGATTTATCATTTTTGGTCATTACATTATTCCAATACTAACATGTTATTTCATAGTTTTGATGATGTTACTGTTCTATAATATGGGAAATGTTGAAAATAAAGAATAAGTAGGTGTGTCCATACTGTTATCAATATCACCACAACTATGACCCTCACCAAACACACAGTCCCACAAAAAAACATGAAAACGCAAGTAGAAGCCTGAATGAATTAGCTGGATTGGAACCTACCTACTGATTTCACTTTCACTTTAACGAGTTCTCATGCATTTGCAGCCTGGCCAGCTGATATGTCATAATATGGTGTGGGAAGTGAAAACACAGTCAGTCCCTCAGAGAGTTCAGGAAGTTCAGACACAGAGCTCAGGTATGGATGAGGCCTTTGACCTGCTCAAGTGCAACGAGCACCTGCCATCCTCACCTGGATACCCTTCTAACGAAAGCCACATGGAGTACGGTAATTACACTATTTCACATGTTTCGCAACAGTTTTGTTATTAAAAACAGTGTTCGAATTGAGGGGGCCACTGGTACCTGGCCAGGCAGATACAGTTTTTGGCCAATGATAGTAATAGTCTCGAAACAGCTGATATAATCACTAGTTTCAAGAGCTGCAAATATCTAATTATGGGTCATTGACAAATAACATCTATCCTATTATATATATAATGTCCTGTATTAGTTGATAAAACTAAGAAATCTTTTAATATCTAGTTTAAAACACGTGTCAAGTTCATAGAAATGTAATCTTCGCATCCAGTTTGGTTGAGTAATTTTTGGAAAAACATTTTCTACAAAAAATGTATTTAATGACATTAAAAATGTCATGTGGTTTTTAATGCTATAGATTGATATATTTTCAGACTCACAGCCTAAGAAAAGTTTTTAAAAAACGTATTTGACTGACTACCACCCCTGGAGTCATGAGTTCGAATCCAGGGCGTGCTGAGTGACTCCAGCCAGGTCTCCTAAGCAACCAAATTGGCCCGGTTGTTAGGGAGGGTAGAGTCACATGTCACATGGGGTAACCTCCTCGTGGTCGCTATAATGTGGTTCTCGCTCTCGGTGGGGCACGTGGTGAGTTGAGCGTGGATGCTGCGGAGAATGCCGTGAAGCCTCCACAGTGTCTCCGCGGTAACGCGCTCAACAAGCCATGTGATAAGATGCGCTGATTGACAGTCTCAGACGCGGAGGCAATTGAGATTCATCCTCCGCCACCCGGTTTGAAGCGAGTCACTATTCCACCACGAGGACTTAGAGAGCACTGGGAATTGGGCATTCCACACTGGGGAGAAAAAGGGGAGAAATAAAACAAAACTTATATCACATTATATATCTCTGAGTGTAAATAAAGTGGCTCAGGAAAGACCGCTTTTGTTTCCAATCATGTCACCTGTAGCTGAGGAAAAAAATGTGTTGATACGACAAAGCAATCAAAAGGTATAGCATTACAAAAATAATTTATCATAGTGTCCAAAAACATCTCCAAACAAATAAAACATAAGAATTGTACTTAAGAACTAATTACACATGCAAAAACAATGACTAAAGGTTTGCATAGCATGCAGACATGATTTTAATAATGAGATTTCACAGAATGAGTTTCATTCTGTGCCATTTGAGTCATCGAGTATGTGTCATGTACTTGGCGCCATCTAGTGGTGACCATATGTAAATTGTGTTGGTCAATACTGTAGTTATTTTGACAAAAAAAAAAAAAAAATTCTGGCGGGCCCATCCAAGCTTAAAGGGTTCATTTTAAAAAGTTTTCCAGCAATTTATTTTAACAAATTTCACACATTTTTGAGTCAGAGTCAAGTTTTCTTAGGGTAACTCCAGTTGACCTGAACAAAATGTGCCTTTTCATAACAATGTAAAAACAAAAATGAGTGTCTAAAGTTTTTTTTTGACAACAAAATGACAGTGTACACAATGGTTACTAATATTAATATTTTTACTGTTATAAATATTAATAATATTTGAAAACAAATTTGTTTCACTGTTTATATTTTTGGATAAATAATAATAAAAGTTTATTTTGCACTACTCATGCCAAGAATTTCAGCTTTTAATTATTTTTTTTTTTTTTTTGGACGATTACACCACATTACATTTTTTACTTTAAGCCCTTTGAAGTCTTTGAACTCAGAGATGTATTCAAGTAATTGTTTGTGTGAATTTTTTATGTATTTTTGAATAACCTAATAGATCCGAAAAAAAAAAAACTAGCGTCACATCATTGACCCTTATAATTGAAATGATAGCTTATTTCCCTTTCTTCCTTTTTAATGAAAAGATGACCTACCCGAGCTACAAGAGGTACAGGATGACCAGTCAACGCCAGGCGTGTTCCAGGTGGCCTCGGGCGTGTCACATGTGGAAGGGCCAGGTGAGGGGTGGAGCTCCAGATCAGAGCATACAAACTGGCTGACGGAGCTGGCCAACATCGCCACAAGCCCCCAAAGTCCCTTGCTCCAGAACGGCCCACACAATCGGTCAGAAAATGCTAGAATATATACTGTAAATTACTGTCAGTTGTTCTATACTGGATATACTGATGTGTGTGTCATCACTGCAGGTCTTCTCCAGTCCACATTTTCTCCAGCAGTAGCAGTTTACATTCCTATGCGAGACCCCCTCTGTCTTCCAGCAGCGCCCCCAGCCCCGCCCGCAGCCATATGAGAGAGCGCCGTCGCACCAGGGTACGATCGCCGCTCTTTTCAATCGCTAATGCTAAGGTGTAAATGTTGTACTATAAACATTGCTTATTTTGCTATTTTTAGGACAGTTTAGATTTTTTGCATTATGACATTTTCGCGAAAATTAATCTAATTTCCCACCCATATTCTCTTAACCATGATGCATTTTTGAGATCTTTTGATCTTAAATCCCATTATTTTCAATAGTGATTCTCATTACTGTAATTACAGTAAAGAATACTGTAATCCAATATTTTATTTAAATCAACATGAATTAAAGGCAATACAACAAATTCAACCATGATTTACATTATGTTAATGAGAATATATGGGAGTGCTGAAAAGCAGTACAATACAATTTAAGATAAATTATTAGCATTTGCGCCATATTGATTTCCAAAAATAAAAAAATTGACTCGTCTCGTCTCTCCTTTATCTAAAAAAGCAAACAAACCAAAAATCGTGGTTACATTAAGAATCCGTGTATCTTCCATTCATTTAATTCCCGTTTTGAAATAATAAAAAAAACTTTTCTGCAAAAAAGTAAAAAACAAACATATACAAATTTATTAAATTTTCTTTATCCCCTTTTCTTCCCAATTCCCACTACTTAGTAGGTCCTCATGATGGTGCGGTTACTCACCTCAATCCGTGTGGCGGAGGACAAGTCTCAGTTGCCTCTGCTTCTGAGACCGTCAATCTGCGCATCTTATCATGTGGCTCATTGTGCATGACACCGCGGAGACTCACAGCATGTGGAGACACATGCTACTCTCCGCGATCCATGCGCAACTTACCACACGCCCCATTGAGAGCGAGAACCACTAATCACGACCACGAGGAGGTTACCCCATGTGACTCTACCCTCCCTAGCAACCGGGCCAATTTGGTTGCTTAGGAGACCTGGCTGGAGTCACTCAGCACACCCGGGGATTCGAACTCGCGACTCCAGGGGTGTTAGTCAGTGTCAGTACTCGCTGAGCTACCCAGGCCCCAACATTGATATTTAAAAACAAAAAAAAGTTGAATTATAGCCTTTTTCTGTTTCTCATTCTCCCTTCTCAAAACTAAAATTGAAGACAAGAAAAACGAAAATCTAAAAAAACTCTTGTTTTTAATTAAAATAACTCTTCTCATCAACGCTCACCAAAAAAGTCACCAGCAGGGGGAGTAAAGATAACATGTGGGGTAAGAGGACTGTTCAGATGATAAATAATAGTATAGTAAATATGGCATTTTGTGGAAAAACTATTGTTATTATGATGATTTTAAGGGATATACAGTAAAGGGACGGAAAAGACCGTAACTGACCTATCAGAACATTTATGGCAGTGCTGATTAATTATGCAGGAAATATTAAACATGATCATATACTGTATCTGGGATTATTAGAAGAAATTGATTGGAATATCTGGCAAAATACAACAGAACTGGTGATATCAGCAAGCCTGAAACACTATATTACACTCTTGAATAAAAAATATGGACAATCCATTCACATTATATTTGTCCTTCTGCAAAATATGTTCTGGAACGCGGGAGGCAAATCACAATATTACGTGCTTGTGTGGCTACTTTTCTCATTTTCTTAACCGAAAAAAAATAATTCATGGCTAAATAAACACTCAACAGCATAAAATGCTTGAGAAAAACATGCATCAGTCCAAACGCAACAGCCAGCGTTATCTGCAGTTCATCTGAAGTGAAGCATGTTTTACAATTTCTGGTGTCTTCTCTTGGCCAGCATCCACTTCAGACACTTGAATAACTTGAGGAACAAGGAAAGTTAAAGGGTTCACAGGTTGAACAGTTTCACTGGCTTTTTATCGGCATGTCAGTTTGCACGGGATGATAACCAGAGGATATTTGTACCGGGCGTTTTATAGAAGCTAAAATAGCCATCATAGCTATAATCTTTATCGGGGCAGGAACGTGCGGTCCATAAACATTACTGGTATGACCAATTCGCATGGGGTTCAAATCAGGGAGAAACTCTGGTAATTATTACCTTTCCCCACGTCCCCATATAAAACCAAGATCCAGCATCTATGATCCCCACAGGAACAGCAGCACATAAAGTAGGTTAAAAGTGTCAATATTCGTTAGCCTTTACGCAAACGTCCGTGCACATTACAGGAAATAACAACCTACAGATGATTTACAAAAAATTGGAAAATCGAATTTACAAAGTCAGTATTCATTTTTCTAAAATGTAATTTTCCGAATGCATAATGCATTTTTTTATAACGGAAAAAAAACCTGTTTTACTGAATAATTTACCAAGGCAAATAATTGCTAAATAAAAATATATATATAGATATTTTTTTTTTTTATTTCAAAAAAAAAAAATGGAAGACATTAATTGTATAATAATGTCAGTAAGGCAGTTGCAATGGAAGTGAATGGGGCCAGCCCAAAAACATTAAAATACACTCTGTTTTAAAAGTATAGACACAAGATGTAAAGGATATACATGTTATTATGATTGTAGCGTGATAAAATCGCTTGCTAACTTTATCTGTGTAAAATTAATATTACAACTTTGTTGTCATGACATAAAAAAAACCTATAAGCCTGGTATTAGATATAACATGTATATTGTTTATGAGTGGCGTAGTGGGCTAAAGCACTGAACTTGTAATCAGAAGGTTGCTGGTTCGATCCCCACAGCCACCACCACCATTGTGTCCTTGAGCAAGGCACTTAACTCCAGGTTGTTCCAGGGGGATTGTCCCTGTAATAAGTGCACTGTAAGTCGCTTTGGATAAAAGTGTCTGCCAAATGCACAAATGTAATTGTAAATGTAAATGTTTTTGTATTGTATTACAATATTGTATTGTATTTTAATGTTTTTGGGCTGGTCCCATTCACTTCCATTGTAACTGCCTTACTGTAAAAGTGCTTTTATTTTGTGTTTTGACAATCAACATTATGCCACAAATACTGTTGATTGAGCTCAACTTGTATTGAACCTAGAACATTACTTTAATTGTTATAAAATGTAAAAAAAAAAAATTCCCAATTTGGAATGCCCAATTCCCAGTCCTCGTGGTGGCGTAGTGACTCGCCTCAATCCGGGTGGCGGAGGACGAATCTCAGTTGCCTCCGCGTCTGAAACCATCAACCCGCGCATCTTATCACGTGGCTTGTTGAGCGCGTTACCACAGAGATATAGCGCGTGTGGAGGCTCACGCTATTCTCCGTGGCATTCATGCACAACTCACCACGCACCACACTGAGAACGAACCACATTATAGTGACCACGAGGAGATTACCCCATGTGACTCTACCCTCCCTAACAACCGGCCAATTTGGTTGCTTAGGAGACCTGGCTGGAGTCACTCAGCACGTCCTGGATTCGAACTCGCGACTCCAGGGGTGGTAGTCAGCGTCTTTACCACTGAGCTACTCTGGCCCCAGGATTCATTTTCTTAAATGAAAATATTATTTCCTTTGATTTTAGAGTGAAATACAGCTTTCTTCAAGTATCTCTCAGTGAGATATGTGTGCATGTTACAGGCTAGCAGTGAGTCGGAATCAGGAATTTTCTGTATGTCCTCTCTATCCGATGATGATGATCTTGGATGGTCTCATTCCTGGCCCTCAACTGCCTGGCACTGTTTTCTGAAAGGTAAAGACACAAGCATACAAATTTGGTGTTCACACCCTCTGCCTGGAGGACTTTTAGTCACGTTTACTAAATAATAGCCTCAGTCACCATTCACTTTCATTGCGTCTTTGCTCAATACAATGAAGGTGAATGGTGACACTAAAAATTATGAATATGTTTTATTTTTTCAGGAACGCGTCTACGCTTCCATAAAGGTGTGAACGTGGAGTGGCAGGATGCAGAAGATGTGCTGGATTCTGATGAAGATTCTGATGACGAGGGAGGAACCCAGGCAAACCCAAAAAAGGTATCATTGTACACATGAGCTTGATATGAGAGACAGTAGCACAGCTATGAAGGAACACGGCAAGTATCAACGTATATCGAATCAAAAGTTTTTGTTTGTTTCTAAGAGTTTCGGCTCAGAGGGTCTAAAGCTCATGGCCTTTGAGGAGACTGTGTCTTTCGGTCAGTCTGTCCTGAAATTAACCTTTGACCCTGGTTCCACTGAAGCAGGGCTTCTGACTGCTGAGTGCCGTTTGGACCATCCATTTTTTGTGAAAAATAAAGGTAAATACTGCAGCTTTTTTTATGTAGTGTAAACAAAAATTCAATAATATATGCATAACTAACATTACAAAAAATGGTACAAAACAAGGGTCTCTATGAATGTAGACTGTATGTATGTGTGTTTTAGGGTGGTCTTCCTTTTATCCGAGCCTTACCGTTGTGCAGCATGGTATTCCCTGCTATGACGTGCAGGTTGGAGACTTGTGTCTTCCGCCGGGACACCGTGACGCCATCAACTGTGACGATTCAGTAGTTTTTGACACTTTTAGAAGGTACGAACCAATTTAAATTTATGTGTCAGTCTCACAAAATCATGTCCGGCTCACATTTCACATCAAAATCAAATGGAAAAACGGAGCCTGTTTTTAGGACCATAATGATTTTTTTGCATTGCGACATTATTTTAATGACAATTAAGCACATTTCCCCCAAAATTCTCATTAACGTTATGCATCTGGACATTTTATGTTTAATTTTTGTTAGTTTTTCTCATTATAAAAATACTAGAAATAGAAAAATACTCGAATATCATGATGCTTTATTTAAATGATTATAAATTAAAGGTAGTTCAACAAATACTAGCATGATATGCAAATTTAAATCATGAATTATTTTCTTAACATTAAAGTAATGAGGAGAATATTTTTGCAATTTTAAGAACTAAAAACAGGCTTTATTGAAATATCATTTATTAATATTTTTTTTTTTCTTTTGATCTTGGGGTGAAATTGTGACTCAGGCATTATCTTGACATGTTTCATAAGATTCACCTATTTGTTGATTGATCTTTGTGAATTTGTGCAAAATTTGTGTATTTGCTTGTTACATAGAGAAATATAATTTCTGACATATAAGGATGAACATAACTATGTCAGACAAGTAAAATAGAATCATAAATAAAATATACTGTTTGTTTAAACTGTACATGCTGTACATTGTGTTTAAAATTCGTGTTTAATGTCTTGCCTGTTTTCTCGCCCCACACACAGTTATGACTTCACTCCTCTGGACTCGTCCGCCGTGTATGTTTTGAGCAGTATGGCACGCCAGCGCCGGGCCTCCCAGTCCAGCGGGGGCGCTGTGAGTCCCGACTGTGACAAACTTGAGGCCTGTGGCTCCTCCCACCACTCCCCCAGCAGCAAATCACAGCGCAGCCACGCATCAGGGAGCTCTGGAGCCACGCCCACAAAGTGCAAGCGGCCAATGAATGCCTTCATGCTATTTGCCAAGAAATACAGAGTGGAATACACGCAAATGTACCCTGGCAAGGACAACAGGTGTGTGGATGTGCCATTAATTAACAAATGTTAATTGAGGCCATAGAGAGAAAATGGAATTTACCGGTTTCATTCTCCGAAGAACTTTAGGTTCCAAAAATGTAAATGACTAATTAGGGAGTCACCTACTATATTAATCAAACATCAATATTGACATGAAGAAGAGAAAACCAATGACTGTTCTTGGGTTAATAAGTTACTACGCAAGTATGTGAACGGAGACGCTTTTAGCTACGCAAGCTCGATTCTGTGCATCGTGTTCCAAATGTGTCAGACCGCAATTTGTAACATGACTCAAGTACATGTTGCATTCCCAACGTTGCCACAAGGGGCGCTATAGCGGACATTAGTGTGAACTCTCCGCTTCTACGGTAAGTTTTCAGCTCAAGTCAACTACTGTCATGATGGAGAAACAGTTAAAAAGATATTATTGCTGAGCAAGAAAGTTAGTCAATATATTTATAGCAACTTACACAATAATAACTCCAGCTGTCAAATTAACGCGTTAACGCATGCGATTAATTTGAAATGTTTAACGCGTTAATTGTTTTTTTTACGTGATTAACGCATTTTCCATTAGATTCTACGAATTCCAAACCTATGCGGACTTATTTACTGTAGTCAGCCTCTCACCTAAAAAGTAAATAAATGCATTTAACAGGAAAAGTATATAGCCTATAAGAGTCAATTTTCAGCACTTTCAAAATCTGCGATTAATTGTGATTAACTATTTAAAAAATGCGATTAATCGCGATTCTTTTTTTTTTAAATTAATTGCGATTAACTATAAAAAATTGTGCTATTAATCGTGATTAAATATTTGAATCTACTGACAGCACTAATAATAAGACATTCGGTTTTATGACACAAACTTTTGAAGGTAACTCTATCGCCCCCTTGAGTACTGAGGTTTGTTACCGTCACAGTAACGTTTCTGGCCAAAGTTACAAGAATTTACATGTGCACAACTGCCATGATGATGTCACTTTCTGCACACGAACCTCGTGCTTGTGCGGATGCTTCAAGTATAAACCAGGTTTAAATCTAAACACAAGTTAGGCTTACAAAATTTATGTTTTATGCCTAATATTTAATGTGTTTTCCAATTTTCACATTAGATTTAACGAATCCTAAACCTATGGGGCTTATTTAGTTCTTTCATTTAGTCAACCTCTCACCTAACAAGAAAATAAATGCATTTTAACAGGAAAAGTATATAGCCTATAGTACATTTTCAGCACTTTCAAAATCTGCGATTAATTGTGATTAACTATGTAAAATCTGTGATTAATCGCGATTAACTATAAAACATGCGATTATTCGCAATTTACTATGGAAAATCATGCAGTTAATCACAATTAACTATAAAAACATTTTAATCACGATTAACTATAAAGACATTTTAATCACGATTAACTATAAATGTTTTTTGCAATTAATCGTGATTATAAAAATTCATGCGATTAATCGTGATTAAATATTTGAATTGACTGACAGCACAATAATAAGATATCCATTTTTTTGATACAAACTTTTGAAGGTAACGTTTGTTACCATCACAGTAACGTTTCTGGCCAAAGTTACAAAAATTTGCATGTGCACGACTGCCGCAATGACGTCACTTTCTGCATACAAACCTTGCGCTTGTGCGGATGCTTCAAGTATAAACCAGCTTTAAATCTAAACACAAAGTTAGGCTTGCAAAATAACGTTTTACACTTAATATTTTCACAAACTTCAAATGGGAAAAATTTACTTATTTGGCCTGGGAAAGTTGTGTAACAGACCCAGTTTTGACTTAAAAGCGTTTACGCGCAAGTCCGTAGTAAATGTGGATTTGTTTTATCATCTCTCTGCAGAGCCATCAGCGTGATTCTGGGCGATAAATGGAAGAAGATGAAGAACGAGGAGAGGAGAATGTACACCATGGAGGCGAAAGCTCTAGCCGAGGAGCAGAAACGACTTAACCCTGATTGCTGGAAACGCAAGAGAACTAACTCGGTTAGCCACACTGAATAAGCATGATAGGTTGATTTTTGCGAAACTTGACAAGAAAATGTCCTGGTCATATTTAACCCCAAATCAATGCAAAAAAAAAAATAATAAGATAGTATATTTTGCCGAAAGTAAATAAAGCCTTCATTTAAACTTAATTGACATTATTTTTCAGGACAGTTTTCAATTATGATTATCATTACCGTAACAGTTTTATTTTATTTTTTAATTAACATCAGTGAAAATGAAAGGGAGTACCAAGGGAGTACTGCTACTATGATATATAAATACTTTACAGTTTAATTAATATACCTTCTTTTGCGTTACGTTAATGAGAATTGGGAGGTAAAAAATCGTAATTCATTTTCTGTAAGAAAAGTATAATTTCGTAATTTTTTCTTTTGATTTTGGTGCAAAATAGGATCATGACATTGACAGGTTTCTTGAGATTCACATGATTACTGTTAACATTGTGAATACATTTTTTAAATAAAAAAAATTGACTTACCGTGTCTTTATTACACGAACTATTGTTATTTGAAGTTTTTTATACTGTTTGTAATCAATTTAAAACTAATCATTAAAACGCTTTCCTCCCTGTTTCACCAGGGCTCTCAGCAGAACTAGCCTGAGGGTCATCCCAAAAACATGAACTGGACAGCAGGAGACGGATGCCAATACACATTCTCTCGAAAGAGTGATCAACCGCAACTGTGATGCTATACGTACTTGCTATAGAAAAAAAATTAGTCTTTGCGATAAAACTTTGTGAGAAGAATACGTACGAAAAGTAAACATTAAAAATATACAAAACGGAAGGTAAATCATATATGTTCTATATAAAAAAATGTAATCTATTCAACTAACAGTGCTTATGTATTTTTCTAATCCTTAAACAATCTCGAGAATGCCTTATTCTTCCAAAGTCAGACAACGCTCAGTTCTACTTTCAGGTATTTTCGTATTTTTACGCTTGAAAGGTGCAACCCTGTGGTGCTATTTTACTGAGGCAGAAGGAGCGATATATACAAATAATGTCTATTTTTAAATGTAAAAAGGGGAAATTTAGACGTTAGCTTGTTTTTTCAGCTGTTCATGTTAATTATATTTGTATAACTCAACTTACTGCACAGACTGAAATGTATTGCAAATGACGAATGCTGTTGAATTTAATATGACACCAGTCCAGCCTAGGCCATATTCACTGTGTGTGTCTGCATACCAGTGTGTGTGTGTGTGTTTAGACGTCTATCCATATTGCCATATTGTACATGGATAGTCACACATGTGAGTACACACGTGTACAGTGGCGCACACATCTGTCACATACAGCACTTCAGGGCCATGCCTTCACTTTAAGTGTTATTGTTTTTGCACTTTATATTCATTTATACCCTGATACAACCAATAAATGTATACAAGCTGAAATGTTGTGTAAAAAATATATATATCATGATAGGATGTATCCTTTGACACAATCACGGCCAAACTCAGTGATGCGTTTTGCGGGTTTGCCATTAGATTGCATTGAAAATTACATTTTTTGTTAATATTGTACAGGTCCACGTTCCCATCCATTTCTTGCACAAACTATTCTTGTATCATATTATAAATAAAATTTTAAACCTGCTATCCTAAACGTTTGCACCGTTTCTTTGTTTTGCTTTAATGCAGTATGGGTTAAATGATTGTTCTGGGTTCAATACAAGTTTAACATGCTGTCTTTCACCTTAGAAAATGTTTTCAACTTGCCCCTCAGTTTATAAAAACAAACAAAAATCATGACTACGCTAATGCATTTACAATGGAAGTCTATGGGGCAAGGCATTGCACTCGAATAAATGTGAAAATACACACTAGTTCGAAAGTATAGCCACACAATGTAAACATTAAACGCATGTTAAAATGAGACTAGTGTGACAAAATTGCTTACTAACAATGTCTGTGCAAAGTTTTATCGAATTGTTCAACTCCTGTCATGACCATGTAAAGCCGCGTAAACCTGGTTTGACTCTGTAAGCGCAAGGATACCAGAAAAGGACTACCATCTAGTCTTTTTAAAAAAGCCTAGAATGATATAGACAACTTTACAGCTCAAATAACGAACATTTTTGTATGGAATAATTGATATCGGTGCTAAAACAAAAATACAAGATGTATATCTCTGCCTTAAACTCTTCAGAACACCTTGCCCCCATGGACTTCCATTAGTAGTGCATTACTGTAAACGCAATTTATTTTTACATTAGTTTTGATCCAGAAATACTCCATTTAAGTGTAAGATTTCATGCTGATTTGATTTACAGGTAAAGTGTTCAAACAGCATTACAACCTAAGCAGATATTAATAGATAAAATGTACACATTGAGATCTTAAATGATTAATTAGTGATCTGCATTTTAAGAAGTATCATAGCACTCAAATCTCAGTGGCGACTGACTCTTGAGACATCAAAACAAATGGTCATTAAAACAGCATTAATGAACTCTCAGTTGTTGCACACCTTTGTATATCAGAAGATCCTCAACTCTTCTATTCAGATTAATTTGCTTTGAAGTTTCTAATTGAATCTTTTCCTTTGTAGTAGTAAAGCTAAATCACCACGCAGCAAAACTCAAGTAAATTGAGTAACATGGCCAAAAATCAGGGGCACTACCTTCAAATGCAGTACTGAATATGTCATATTCTAATTCCTCACATAAATCCTCCTATATGGTTATCTTATCTGATATTACAGGTTTGAAATGGTCAGATAAAGCTACTTAAAGGGGCGCTCAGTCATTTTTACCTTATTAAAAAAAGTTTAACTCCTAAAGAAATGAATTGTAACTTTGAAACATGTATAAAATCATGACCACTCACATGATATGAGGACTCCAGTCATATCAGTAACTTCAATAAAAGCTGTTTTATTCTACACGGAGAGGGTCTCCTTACTGAGGGCTGCCATTTTAGAATCACAAGACCAGCCGAATACTACTAGCCTAATCCCAATAACCGTCCTGTTATTGGACACTTTTACTCTTGGGTTAAATTAACGATGGCTGATTGTGAATAATGAATGTCTACTAAGGCATCTGTAACTAAAAAACTTGATTTTGAATGATGCTGCATCCACATGGCTAGGTGTCACTGTAAATCCAAGATGACACTACCAAAAAAGTTGCTGAGTGCACCTTTAAATGTGAATATGCTAATCTGACGGGGATTAAAAGGGCATGAATTTTTTAATGAGAAGTTTCTTGATGTACCATCAGAGGGCACTCAAACATTAGTGTGTACAGGTTTACACAAACCTGTTAAAAAGTGATTTATTTGTAGCATGTAGCCCTTGGACTGCAATTTAGCACATCCTAAAAACTGGTTGGGATTATTTATCATGATTAACGTACACACACACATATATATATATATATATATATAAATAAATGTGGATTTGGGCTTATTTGAAAAAGACGAAAGCAGCCCAATTGTCAGTAACATTTCAAATGATGCATTTGAAATCCCTTACAAAAAAGTACAGTGATGGTATCACATGGCAATACCTATTTACTCCATACATTTGGTAGAGGCCAAAGGCACCTTTTTTTTATTTTTTATTCAAAGCCATTTACAGAACATTCAAGATTTACATTTCCCTGGGAATCAACCCTATGACATTTGCGTTGTTTGCGCCCTGCTGGGAACTGCTTTGAGGGTACTACTCAAGTATGACCATCTTACATGGCCAAAGTGCCATAGTACATTTTTGAAATTGATGTCCCGCCATTCAGCTGCATTTATTAGAAGATAATGACGTGATGCGATATAAAAATCTGTGTTAGCTTTAGTTGAATGAACAAAATGAACTGGATTAGAGAGATGAGGATTGAGATACGAACCTATGAACGTTGTTTTACCAACTTAACACCATAAACCTAACCACTAAGCTACAGCAACACCAATGTCTACAATCCCTTCATTTTTAAGTAACAAGCTGAAAAACAGTCAGTCAGTTCACTTAGAATATGGAAAAGAAGCTAGGCAAAGACATTTGGTTAGCAGTGAGTAGGTATTAGCCCAGTTTTCCACAAGTGTTTTATAGATGAAGACAGGTTCTCTCCTCCTGAACAATTCATACCTTTAAAACATGGAAAACATTAAAATGCCTTCATAAAATTTAAATGAAGTGCACTGTACTCTGTAGTGCAAATTTTTACTTTAAAAGTTTTAGAAGCATTCGAACTGAGCCAAAAAGGAAAACAAGATGTACCATAATTACACATCTAATTACGTAAATATGTACTGTAATTCCGTATATTTATGACGTATAGGTGGAAAATTAACTTTTCTGTTGTTCATATACTGTACCTCCACAGACTCGGCATATTCAAAATTGCACTTTGCTATTGTTTACGACATGACGTGCCAGAGCTAATGGTGTTTGCCATGTCGTCAATAACTTCAGCATCAATGACCAAAAAAAGTGCATTTTATTCCTCACACAAAGCTATCGTTTGGCTTCAGAAGATTTGGAAAATACAGCGCATAAGTTGTACGGACTACTTTAATGGCAGAAATGTTTAGAATCACCCTGTGTTAACAATACAAGTGTATCAAAGCCCATTTTATTTTATAGTCCCCAACAGAAATGCCTCAGAGTATCTTCCTCTATTTGGAGTGTGACTCTGTTTGCTCATTGAGCTCACTGGAGCTGTGCTGTGTGTTGACCCACTGCGACTCAAAGCCGAAACCATGCACAGCGGCACCATCCATTCGTGCTCCACATTCCTGAAACCCTTCCAATTCACACATACACTTACTGCGCCATGCGTCCGCAGTCCCAGTTTTGGCTGGCAGTGGTGGTGCTGGCTCTTTGGCCCTCACTTTGATAGTAACAGCTCATGTTTATTCATGAAGCGGAGCTCCCCAGCGCTGAAGCAGAACGCTGATGAAGTCATGCAACCCTGGTGACGTGCTGCGCCTTGTGCTATTTCTCTAATGCGACCGAGCATGTCCTCTCGTCAAGTACTGTGGCCTGATGGGAATAAAGCAGTGAATTAGGTGCCCCGAATTAAAGAAGACTACCATCTGTCAGCGAACATCACCATGCGGCCAATCATGAACTGGTTTGAGAGCTGATATGGTTAGCATTTAAACTGAAACAGCTAGTATTGAAGTATTAGGCCTACTATGAAAGAAACTAAGCTATATTAATATTACTAAATTGAACTATTATAAGCTATAATAGTATTGTCTTTTGTTTCAAAAACCAAAACTGGTTTTAAAATGTGAAGTGTGTTATTTCACAAGCATCAAAAAGTGAAATTACACACAGTTAGTGAAATTACACACTTCACTTTTTGGTTTTTTAAACTAAAGAAAACAATAATGTAGCTTTCAAAAGTTTAGGCCTAATACTTCAATACTAGATATTTCAGTTAAAAAAATAACCACATCAGCTCTCAAACAAGTTCATTATCGGTCATTCGTTATTGACTTTTTAAACAGGTTTCTCAAACATGCTCTCTTTTCTCCATTGGTCGAAACACATAGTTAGCCCAGCCCCAAACACCTGCCACTAGTGGAGCCAATTTTAACATTTTCAAACAGGTTTTTCAAACATGGGCTTTTTCTTCCACTGGTCGAAAACACACAGTGAGCTCCGCCGCAAACACCTGCCATTTTTCTGAGCCAATTGTGCTGTTTTCAAACAGATTTCTCGATCATGCCTCCTGTCCTCAGTTAGTCGAAACGCACAGATAGCTCCGCCCCCAAACACTTGCCATTGGCTGAGCCAGAGATGATGTTTTCAAACAGGTTTCTCGATCATGCCTCCTGTCCTCAGTTGGTCAAAACCCACAGATAGCTCCGCCCCCAAACACCTGCCATTGGCTGAGCCAGTGATGATGTTTTCAAACAGGTTTCTCGATCATGCCTCCTGTCCTCAATTGGTCGAAACCTACAGATAGCTCCGCCCCCAAACACCTGCCATTGGCTGAGCCAATGATGACGTTTTCAAACAGGTTTCTCAATCATGCCTTCTATCCTCAATTGGTCGAAAAGCACAGATAGCTCCACCTCAAAACACCTGCCATTGGCTGAGCCAATTGTGACGTTTTCAAACAGTTGCTCAAACTTGCCTCCTGTCCTCAATTGGTCAAAATGCACAGATAGCTCCGCCCCAAACACCTGCCATTGGCTGAGCCAGTGATGATGTTTTCAAACAGGTTTCTCGATCATGCCTCCTGTCCTCAATTGGACGAAACCCACAGATAGCTACGCCCCCAAACACCTGCCATTGGCTGAGCCAATGATGACATTTTCAAACAGGTTTCTCAATCATGCCTCCTGTCCTCAGTTGGTCGAAACCCACAGATAGCTCCGCCCCCAAACACCTGCCATTGGCTGAGCCAATAATGATGTTTTCAAACGTTTCACGATCATGCCTCCTGTCCTCAACTGGTCGAAATGCACAGATAGCTCCGCCCCAAAACACCTGCCATTGGCTGAGCCAATGATGACGTTTTCAAACAGGTTTCTCGATCATGCCTCCTGTCCTCAACTGGTCGAAATGCACAGATAGCTCCGCCCCAAAACACCTGCCATTGGTTGAGCCAATGATGACGTTTTCAAACAGGTTTCTCGATCATGCCTCCTGTCCTCAACTGGTCGAAATGCACAGATAGCTCCGCCCCAAAACACCTGCCATTGGCTGAGCCAATGATGACGTTTTCAAACAGGTTTCTCAATCATGCCTCCTGTCCTCAGTTGGTTGATACGCACAGATAGCTCTGCCACAAAACACCTGCCATTGGCTGAGCCAATTGTAACGTTTTCATACAGGTTTCTCGATCATGCCTCCTGTCCTCCAATTGTCAAAACACACAGATGGCTCTGCCACCCCAAACACCTGCCATTGGCTGAGCCAGTGGTGCTGTTTCCAAACAGGTTTCTCGATCATGCCTCCTGTCCTCAGTTGGTCGAAACGCACAGATAGCTCCACCCCAAAACACCTCCCTATGGTAGAGCCAGTGTTGCTGTGATTTTGATAGTGCCACAGGGTTGACACTTTTTAGGGAAAACTACTTAAAATGGCTTAGTTATTATTCCTGTACATTTAGCTAGGACAAGAAAAAGTATTTTAAGACAAAACAATTACACACAAAGAGCTAGATTTTTACATTTTCTGAAGAAAATATGAGTGATGCTTGCCCTTGCACAGCTTAGTTTGGGGTGGTTGGCAGGACATTGCCATGTGGTTTCTTGGGGGATCTGGGTGGTTGCCAAGGCATTTTCTAGGTGGTTACTGGCCCAAGTCTAAAGAATCCACCCTCAAGTCCCTCTTTAAATGTAATTTTATTCCAGTTTTATCCTTCGCCAAGCGAAAATCTTAAGTCAAATCGCTTAGAAAAGCAATAGCACACCTCTCCTCAACAAGCCGCATGATATGAGGTACTGTATCATTCATGTCTGTATCACAAACAGTGTGGGACGAGTTTGTAACAAGGTTCAATGGAAAAGAGGAGGCGGGAACCGGATGAACCGTCAAAATAATGTTTAATGATAAATTAAAACATAAAGACAAAACATAAACACAAATGCATACAGGGCAGCTGCCTGTAGCTTTCTCTCTCTGCAGAACTGCCGCATCTCGCCGCATTTATCCCTCTCCTCGGCTGATTAGCATGATTGGGGGCCGGGCGTGTGTAGTCACGGCCCGGCCCCGCCATCCTCCTCATCACAGAGTTAAACACTGAAGTTTAGTACTTATGTTTAGGGGTTTGTTCAAATCCTTAACCCTAAAGGGGCAATAGTAATATGCCATACATTCCTTGCACATCTAATGCCTTTCAGATCACTTCAATTCAACTCATGCTGATTTAAGACTGACTTCAGGCAGTTTCGCTAGCAGCCCTAATTATGAATCTGCTCTTCTGAGAGGAGCAATTTACAGAACAAATGACTAACGAAATAAATGCTTAAAGATTAAGTATGTGTGAGACAGAGAGAGATGTCAGTGGGTGCGGATGGCTAATCAGAGCTTGCATCTGCACACAGACTTATTCATTAAAAGTAATTACACCACAATAATGGGAAATGAGTGAGTATGCGAGCGAGAGAGAAAGACAGTGAGACTGAGAGATCAGACGGAGTCTATGTGCTCAGTGTTACAATGACAAACACTACAGGAGTTGAATATTACTGCAATAGGTTTTAATTTGCTGTCCAGGAAGTTTAATGAAGTTTAAGTTAGTGAAAAATGGCTAGTTGCTTTCTGTATTCACATACTACATCCTGTTTGATTCATCCTACTCAACATCCCATTCAAGGCCAGCTCAAAGGGAAATGTAGTTAGTGACGTTTATTTACACGTAACAAAGACGTCACTCTAAAGCTGTAACCTCATTTCGGAGGTCTCGGTTATCTTCGGATGTCGTTAATGGCATCACTATCTTAAGCCCTTTTGACATTTAATAATGTGCAGGATGTGAATTGTAGATATGTGCAATTCAATTTTTACTAGTTAAAATTCTAGTTCATGATATCAGCAATGGAGTTAACACTAAACTGTGTGAATTTCTGATATCAATAATTAGCAGTTGCACTAGTAAAAACATTCATTCTTGATATTAAAAATTACCTCATTATTTGAGAAAATACCCATTCTTTATTTCAAAAATGGAATTTCAGCTAATAAAAAACAAAATTACTCTGATTTCTATAATTGCATTTTCAATAGTAGAATTTCACTATGATATGTCAATCACTCTCGTTAGTACTACCTAACGAGAGTCTTACTACCGGTAGTTAAAATTCCAGTTTCATATTTAAACAATGCACTACTCACTCATAAAAAACATAATTGTTGTAATCAATAATTACACCGTAACTAGAGTAAATGTCCATTCCTGATATCAACGATTGAATAACAACTAGTAAAAATGCTCATTTTTAGATATCTGGAATTTGGTTTTCACTAGTGGCAATGTTAATTACTGATAACTGGAAAAGAATTAAAGATGTTATTATATTGAAGAGTACTTAAAGATATGGTAAAAGGCTTTTTTACAACAGTAGTTACACATTACAGATATCTGAAATATATCAAGAATTAGCATTTAAACTAGTGAAAACTGAATAATAGATACAGTATCTATAATTTATAATCATGCACACACTCAAATAATGTTTTTTTATTTTTTTTACGCATTTACGCATTTCAATTTCATAACAAAATTCCAACAAATTTAATTGTGTAATTTTTAGTTAAATTAATAAAACGTAAAAAAAAAAAAAAAGTGCAATTTTGTTTGATAGAATTTTGTTTTGAAATTGTTACATATCGTGACGCATAAATCTTAAAATAAATTTTTTGAGTGCTTGATTACATGTCGAAAGGGCTTGCGATTGCATAACACATTATGTTTTTTCACGAGAAATTCTAAATATGAGTCTATGGGATTATTTTCGCCTGTTTTATCGTCCGCCAGTCAAAGATCGTAAACATTTAAATTGCTTGTAAATGGTTGTCAAGTAATCCTCAGGATAATATCCATTCAGCCAATCATTATCAGGGAAACAAAAAGCGTTTCAGGGAGATTACCCTCCACTTTGCACTGGGGTTTAATATGCAAAATCCCCAAATCAAACTCAAGCCATTGTTTGAGCCTGAAGTTGACTTGTCGGGCTGCTCAAACAATCAGCAATGTTTTGATAGTTCCACAGAGTCACAGTGTTTACACCTACAAATGGCTTAATTATAGACGTTTCTGTGTATTAAATTCAGGAGGAACCATTTTAACAACCAAAAATAACATTAAGGGTGCAGTTAATATGCTCTGACAGGATGGACACGCTAAAGAGCACATCTTTGTCACTGCCACCCTCTTTAGCGTAGTCAAAAAAAGGGTGGCAGTGACAATATCCACAAGACCCAATCCACCCCGCTGATGTTTAAATGGTTGAACAGGGATAGAGGACTCTGTCAGAGATAAGAGGAAGAGAGAAAGCACAAGGTTAAACAGAACAGAACGGATAAAAAGACAAAAAGATCATCTCCCTCCAATGGGCTGACGTGAGAAGATAAAGAATTCTCCCTTAATGGTTTTCATTTCTTTCAGAATCTCTCTCTCTCTGTGTTTCCAGGCCTAATTGGGTGGCAGCTGAGACACATAAAAAGACTATAGGCTATAGGATTTTTGGACGGTTTTATCGTCTGCCAGATGAAAATCATAAACAGTAATAGTAATATAGCACACTTTTCCTAAACAAAACACAGAATTTGATGTATAGCACCAGTTAGGGGCCATTCACTTGCATTTTTACGTACGTTTTTTTTTATAGTTTTCTTGGTAAACGTGCAAGACAGACGTCTTTGACCATATTTTAAGAGGGTGTGTCAAGTTCTATTTAATTGACACGGCCGTCTTAAAAACACAGTGCAGTTGCAAGACACTGAAAACAGCAAGATGCAGCGCAGCGGTCAATGATGTCCATCTAGAGCGTGTTTATAGGTGGATGCAAAACGCATGCTGTGTGAATGGACCCTTATGCACTATCACTAACCTTAAGTATGAGCAATAGTAATAGTGATGCTTACCTTAACTATTGCTCTTAAACACCACTTATTACATCAGCACAAGAAAAGAGGGAAAGCACCAACCAACAAAAGAATGATCGGTTACAATACACTGGCAAGAAAAAGTATGTGAACCCTTTGGAATTACCTGCATTTATGTATACATTTGTCTTAAAATCTGATTTGCTCTTCATCCAAGTTACAATAATGAACAAACACAATCTGTTTTAACTAATAACACACAAATTATTGTGTTATTCTTGTACATATTGAATACGTCATTCAAACATTCACAGTGTAGGTTCGAAAAAGTATGTGATTGTGAACCTCTAGGCTAATGACGTCAACAAAGGCTAATTAGAGTCACGAGTTGGCAAACCTGGCATCCAATTCTAATTTCAGAAGACCTACGGTCAAGAATTGTTGCTTTGCATAAAGCTGGAAAGGGCTACAAAGTTATCTCAAAGAGCTTAGATATTCATCTGTCCACAGTTAGACAAACTGTCTATAAATGGAGATGATTTAGTACTATGGGTACTCTCACTAGAAGTGGCTGTTCAGCCAAGATGACTCAAAGGGCACACCACAGAATGCTCAATGAGATAAAAACCCTAGAGTGACAGATAAAGACTTGAAGGAATCATTGGAACAGGTTAACATCTCTGTTCATGAGTCTACTTTACAGAAAACATTAAACAGGTATGGTGTTCATGGCAGGACATCATGAAGGAAGCCACTGCTTTCCAACCAAAACATTGCTCCACGCATGAAGTTTGCCAAAGACCACCTTAATACTCCACAACGCTGCTGGGAAAATGTTTTGTGGACTGATGAAGCTAAGGTTGAATTGTTTGGGAAGATCATGCAGCACTATGTATGGTGTAAAAAAAGGCACCACATACCAACATGAAAACATCATCCCACCGGTGAAGTACGGTGGAGAGAGCATCATGATTTGGGGCTGCTTTGATGCTTCGGGGCCTGGACCACTTGCCATCATCAAGGGAAAAATGACTTCCCAAGTTTAACAAGATATCCTACCGGAAATGCTTGGTTGAGGTTTTTGCTGCCTAAGGAGGATCGACCAGTTATTAAATCCAAGGGTTCACTTTCTTTTTCCACAGCACTGTGAATGTTTAATGGGATGTGTTCAATAAAGACATGAAAGATTATAATTGTTTGTGTGTTGTTAGCTTAAGCACATTGTGTTTGTCTATACTTGCAACTTTGATGAAGATGAGATCACATTTTATCACCAAATACTGATGAATTAAAGGGACATGAACTGAATTGAAATTGAAATATACCTAACTCCCCACAAGCTGAAATTTGTATTGGTTATTACAAAAATAATAAATTACAATAACCCAATAAAAATACATTATATACAACATGAAACAGTAAAAAATCTTTAACAGAGTAAAAAAACAAATCCCAGGATATTATAAGGCCTTTTCTGTGGAATCAAGCACTATAAACCCTGGGGCCAAGAACTGTTTAAGATAAATGGAGATTAAATAATTACTCATTTAAATGTAATAGGAAGCCAAATTAGCAGGCTACGTGAATCCAGCGGATCTTGTTCTTGTATTTTGTCAGCTGCTAAAAATTAATAAATGAACGGAGGCTAATTAAGACCGTGACCTATATCGGCAACAAGATCAGCTACAAACACTAATTTCTGCATGGAAATGGCCAAGATGAAGCTGAAAGATGCTACAGCAATGTGATTACACTATTAATAACACTAATGCTAAGACAAGCGCACGAGAAAAACGTGTGTGAGCTGTGCGACCTTTGTACATTTTATTATTTTCAATCACTTACTGTATTTTCATTCGCATCACATTTATTGAAACAACTGGGCGTCTCTTCAACTATATGCACTTTTGGTCCTGTGGACCTTTAGAAAGTAAACTCTTATTTTTTTTTCTGAAAGGAATTTTTTTTACAAACTTAATATTAGGCTAATTTATGGTACATTTTCATATTTAAAGGAATATTCCAGGTTCAATCCAAGTTAAGCTCAATCGACAGAATTTGTGGCATAATGTTGATTACCACAACAACAAAAAAAAAAATATTTTGACTTGTCCCTCGTTTTCTTAAAAAAAAAGCAAACATGGAGGTTACAGTGAGGCACTTATAATGGAAGTCAATGAGGCCAATTTTTGGAGGGTTTAAAAGTGTGAAGCTTATAATTTTATAAAATCACTTACATTAATTCTTATGTTAAAACTTGTGTATTATTTGGGTTTTAAAGTTGTTGTTGTTGTTGTCGTTTTTGCAGTCATTTTATAGGTTTCGGCATTATGTCGTCATGGCAACGAATTACAACGAAGTTGTAAAATTGGCTATAACTTTACACAGAAAAGGTTATTAAGCGATTTTATCACACTAAAATCATGTTTACACACATATTGTTTATGTCTTGTGGCTATACTTTTGAAACAGTGTGTATTTTAACGTTTACAGATTGGCCCCCATTGACTTCCATTGTAAGTGTCTCACTGTAACCTCGATGTTTTCTTCTTCTTTTTTTTTTTTTTTTTTTTTTTTTTTAAACTACATACACTTTTGTGGTAATCAACATTATGCCAAAAATGCTGTGGATTGAGCTTAACTTGTATTGAACACAGAATATACCTTTAAATTGAAATTCTGGGAGACGTGTAAAAATATAGAGCATATTCAAAAGGCTTTTGAAAAGTTTTAAAAATGCTAAAGATATGGTAAGTTTCCATTTAGGTTTTAATAAAAATAAACCCCTAGGCCATAAAAGTTCCTTTAGTTGAAAAAAAAAAAAACACTCATTTAGTCCCGTTAAACAACTACGCACAAAAGCAGATGTCACATTGATGTCGGACCATTAGCAGTTAGCCATAAATTAACCGCTAGCGAATCTTAATGAGGATGTTCAGATATCAGCCTCTTCCAGTGACATCACCGTTTATCTTCCCTTGCGTTATTAACTTCCATTGATTCAACACAAGGCTGCTGAGATACGATCGTAAACAAGGGCCACTGGACAGGTGATGAATGTGAAAACAAGCTAAGAGGAGCCACAACCGTTTTTACCATACACACTCTGATAAAACAGTCGCCAAATGTGACCGAACAGAGAAAATAAAATTAAGGCGACAGTTGCGCAGCATTTGAGCCAAAAGTAATTAAAGTGTTTGCTTTGTGCTCATTTTAAGATCATATTCTCCAGTTTTACATAAACGCTGAAAGTGTACAGGATGCCGTCAACTGCATGTTTAAAACTCAGATGATAAAGCGCAGATACCAAAGACAGAACAGGTAAAATATGTACCTGTTTTTTTTCATTGTGTGCACTTATGCATACAAATCTGTTAAGTCATGTTGTGTTTGAATATAACAGTCTTACAGAAAACCCAATAAATCTGTAGCTATTTTAAGCTCATTAATAATGATAATTCTGTCATAATTTGCTCAGCCTCTCGTTGTTCTATACCTGTATGACTTTCTTTGTTCCTTGGAACACAAAAGGAGATGTTTCACAGAATCTTCATGCAGCTCTTCAACGTTCAACAACTTCATGATGGCAAAAATATTTTTAAAAAAGCAGTCCATATGACTTGTACGCTGTTTTCCAAGTATTCTGAAATAATTTGATATCCTTGGATGAGGAACAGTCTGAAATTTAAGATGTTATTCACTGATAATCTTGGGCTGGATTTACGTGTTTCTAATAAAAATTTTCTCCACTACTTTCTTCTTATTTTCCAATTTAAAGGAATATTCCGGGTTCAATACAGGTTAAGCTTAATCGACAGCATTTGTGGCATAATGTTGATCACCACAAAATTGATTTCGACTCATCCCTCCTTTTCTTAAAAAAAAGTACAAATCTGTGTTACAGTGAGACACTTACAATGGAAGTCAATGGGGCCAATCCGTAAACGTAAAAATACTCACTGTTTCAGACGTATAGCCACAAGACGTAAACAATATGTGTGTAAACATGATTTGATTGTGATAAAATCGCTTACTAACCTTTTCTGTGTAAAGTTAAAGCCAATTTTACAACTTCGTTACCATGACGACGTAACATAACGTCGTAAACCCTAAAACGAACATAAAAACGAGGATTTAAACAACTTTACAGCTCAAATAATGCACAAGTTTTAGCAGAAGAATTAATGTTAGTGCTTTTATGAAATTATAAGCTTCACATTTCTGCTTTTAAACTCTCCAAAAACTGGCCCCATTGACTTCCATTGTAAGTGTCTCACTGTAACCTCCATTTTTGCTTTTTTTAAAGGAGGGACGAGTCCAATTTATTTTTTGTGGTAATCAACATTATGCTACAAATTCTGTTAGTACAATCATGGTTATTACAATATTATTATAGTAAAACCATGATTTCCACCTAAATAAATAAATAAAATTAAATAAAATGCAAAAAAACATGGTTACTGCAATCATAGTTACTATAATATTACTATAGTAAAACCAATTTCCGCCCTCAAAATAACATGTTTGCTACAATCATGGTTACTACAATTTTACTATAGTAAAACCATGATTTCTGCCTAAAAAAAAAAAAACAACAACAAAAAAAAAACATGGTTACTACAATATTATTATAGTAAAAGCATGGCTAATTTATTGTGAGGGAATGCAAAACTATTTAAGAAAATAAATTCCTTCCCTGTACTCAAAGGGGTTCCGTATTGTATCCTACGAACTTAATTTTCTTCTTAAAGGTGCTGTAAGCGATTTTTTTTTTTCATGGAAATGTATGCAAACAATGTCCTACTCCCTGAAAGATATCACTGAAACAAGTGTCGTGAGATATCTCACCGGTCTCCGTGACAGCTCTTGACTCTTTAAACAGCAAATAAAAACATGTCTGCGGGCCACGGTCTCTGACGCTTTCTGCCTGTTAATCATTTTACACGTTCTCATAGTGTCGTACTTGCAGCGAAATATTGAGTCATAATGGCATTTTTATGGCTAATCCAACGGCTCAACTTGTGGAACTTCTAGAACAGCTAAAATCACTTACAGCCGCTTTAAGATTTCCATGAATTCTGCCCTTTCTCCTCCGCTGTAGCTCTCAGATCTTTTCTTTCATTTTTAGATGCATCGCGCCAGGTTTGTCATCACTGACACTAAACGGCACACATTCATGTGTGTGTCCTAACCAAATGTGCCAGCTGAATATGCGGAATCGAGATCGGATTATTATTTTTTTCTTATTGAAGTGTTTAAAGGCTTTAATTTGCGACTGAACTATAAGTTTGATTATTAATAGATTCTTAATAATGGCTAACATGTTGCACCATGTAACCATAGCAACTGCGTTCTGTAATGTTACTATATTATGTACATCCCGAAGAGAGTAAATTAACTCCGTTTTCTCGCTAAAGTCACAGTGTGCATAACCACACTTACAAATACATTCTTTATCTTTGGCAGACATGCTACACACTTGCACGCACTTTCAGATTGATTGCGTTCTCAGCAGCGTTTTATGGGATCTGTCCAAAGCCTGCTGGGAGAATGAATCAGGGTCTGTGCACGACCATTTTACACTGAGTCACTGTCTCCACGTGGAAAGACATGCCATTAAAGAACATGAGAGAACACCAAAGAACATGAGAGAACACTGTTGGAGGGACGACCTTGTTTGTAATTACATCTGCTCAAATGGTAAAACAGCAAAGAACTGTTAAACCAAGAGACAGATTATTAATCCATCACTATTACTATTGCTCATACTTAAGGTGAGTGATTTGAACACTAAGTATTATACTTAAGCACCTAACTCGTCCCACATTGTTTGTCCTACAGACATTAATGATACCTCAAATCATGTGGCTTGTTGAGCTATTACTTTTTTCAAACAGGAGGACAATTTTCGCCTGGTGGACGATAAAGTTGGCGAAAAAATCCCATTAAATTACACTGAAAGAAGGACCTGAGCCGTATCTAAGGACAAGAATATCATAGAGACTTGGAGATGGATTCTTGTGACCACTTAGTAACCACCTAGCAACCATCAAGAACACCCTAGCAACCACCTAGAAACCTACTAGCAGAGTTAGTTAAATGTTAGTTGTTAATGAAAACTGAATTGAAAAGCAAATGAAAATGTTTATATATATATATAATCAGGGGACAAAACTGAGACCACGTCCACACTAAGTTTTCGTTTGAAAACACACTGATTTTGAACGTTTACCCCTTTCATCCACAACAGAATGCTGTTTTCCTTCACCGAAAACAAAGACTTTCGAAAACACTTTCCATAACATTTTGGGAAATGATGATATTAGGAAACTGAAAACTGAGTTTTCAAACTTAAACGGGTTAGTGTGGATGTTTAACCTCTTATACTCTGGTGCATTTTTCCCGCAATTGTTCACACACACTTAGAAATTTAAAAGCTCACCATTCACACATACTGTGGACCAATTGCAAAAAAATTGCTCTAATTTTTCAGAAAACCCCCCAAATAAAAAAAAGGACTCACTTTCTCCCTCCAAAAAGTCTTATTTTATTCCATTAGATGGCAGCAAGCACTAGAATTTGTTTTTTCCTCTATCACATTCCATCACAACATACAGATCTGAAATGTAGGTGGCGCTCTAACACATTTTAGCCCTCACAGATGTGCTCGTCCATAGACATTCAGTCTAATTTTCAGTTCATGCACCACTCTCATTATTTCATCGAATATCTCGGCCTCTGAGTGGACTAGAAGCTTAAATTCAGGTGTCATTAGACAGCTGAGATCCTCCCCTTTGCGATTATATACAACATTTTATCATCAATAGTCGACAACATATTTTTCTGATGATTTGTTTAGCATGCATTTCCTGCTGGACGGCATATTTTGTTCTAGACACCTAAGATATAACAATGGATTATTCAGCCAAGCAAGCTCACAGACAAGTAAAACAAATAGCAAATTTATTTTAGAAAACCGCCTAAGGTAAAAGCAGATATAAAGTTTTAGCTATTTGGGTCTTACAGCAGCAGTGATCGCTGCATAAAAGAGTATTTGATGACTTACAGAAATCATATTTCACTTTGTGATTCTTTTGAAAATCTTTCAAACTCTGGTATTAGGGCAGCAAAATAAACTGCGCAGTCACATTCCTGAGAATGAGAGCTTTCATTTGATATATGACTTGTCCATTTACAGTGCTGTGAAAAAGTATTTGCCCCTCATCCTGATTTCTTCTGTTTTTGTGTATATCTCAAAATAAATTGTTACAACCAAAATCTAACATAAAACAAAGGCAATCTGAGTAAACACAAAATAAAGTTTTTAAATGATAATGTTATTTATTGAAGCAAAAAAGTTATCCAATACCAACTGTGCCTGTGTGAAAAAGTATTTGCCCCCTTAGTTACTAAATCCCCAAATCTATGAAACTGCATTCATAATGGGGTTCAGCTGGACTAGACACACCCAGACCTGATTACTGCCAGCCCTGTTCAATCAAATCAACACCTGAATAGAACTTTTTCAGTAGCATGAAGTTGGCTCAAAGGTCTCACCCAGTAGCACACCATGCCAAGGTTGAAAAAAATTCCAGAAAGAATGATGAAAAAGGTGATTGAAATACATCAGTCTGGGAAAGGTTTCAAAGCTATTTCAAAGGCTCTGGGACTCCAAAGTACCACAATGAGAGCCATTATCTCCAAATGGAGAAAATTTGGCACAGCAGTGAACCTTCCCAGAAGTGGCCGACCTTCCAAAATTCCTCCAAGAGCACAGCAACGACTCATCCAGGAATTCACAAAAAAGCCAAGGACAACATGCAAGGAACTGCAAGCCTCTCTCGTATCAATAAAGGTCACTGTTCATGACTCCACTATCAGAAAGACACTGGCAAAAAATGCCATCCATGGAAGAGTGGTGAGGCGAAAACCACTGCTAACCCAGAAGAACATTAAGTCTCGTCTGAATTTTACAATGGAATTGAATGGGGCCAATTTTTTGTGAATATAATTTACAAATCACTCCTTTTTGTTTTCATTAGCATTTTTCATACTGTCCCAACTTTTTGGAATTGGGGTTGTATAATAACATAGCAATGGTGCGTCAACAACTCACAAAACCTTCATCGTTGTGGGGACTTTCGCAAGGGTAAACTCTACTTGCCACAAAAAATCTAGTTGATAGTGGTCATGACAAACTCGGATTCGACACATTGATTTATAAAGACTAGAGTCCAATGGCTTTGCGTCATCAATAAATGGGTTTTCCACTGACGTCAAAAAGCCACTGGACACTTCCATTGCAGGTCATTATAACAAGCACATTAATTATCAATGAAGTCACAGAAACCATATTGATTAACTACTTAAAGAACTGCTTTCAGTATTGACTCCCATGAGGAGAACAGGTTTGTTACCGTCTTTAAAGAAACGGTTGAGTTGCCTTGTGATTGAATTAAGGCGTAAACGGTATCTCTCTAGAAAGACCCGACATTAGTGTGTTGACCAGTAATGCCGTCTTCACATGCTTGTCGAAAGATCCCACCTACTACTTCTAAAGTAGCAATTTCCAGGGAAAATGGAGGGTTTGGAACAACATGAGGGTGAGTAAATCATGACAGAATTTATTTATTTTTGAGTACTACTCATTAAAATTTCTGTAAAATGAATGACAGACTGTAGAGGCAGGGGGAAAATGAATGCAAATGGAGCATGCAAGCAAACAAGCATGCATGTGTGTGTGAACAGACCAAATAAATGTGTGTTCTGCTTTTTTCCTGCCACAGCAGACACACACACACACACGTGCACAGGCTGCTCTTCATGTTTAGAATGCTAATAGCGCCCTGCCTCACTGAAACAGTAAAGGGCACCGCAGCATTAATCACAGCTTCTCTCCACCCTCCACGCAAACACCTGCTCTGCGGCGCGCTATACCTGCTGAGAGCCGAGGACGCACTAAACCAGATGACTCACACCTGCTCTGCCAAAAACACTGCACAGAATAAGGAGAAAATATCATAAAATTGTATACGTCCAGATTGATATTAAATATAAAGTGACATTGCTAGAATTTCTAAAGAATTATTACAAAAACCGTATGTTAGAAAATAATAAATAAATAATTACAGGTAAGCAATAAAGCATGAGAGGTCATGCTATATTGTGAATATAGTCACTGTTAGGCACGACGCAAAGTGAAGCCTGCAACCCCTTCAGCTGTGACTATCTGCACAATATGGCACAGCCTCGAGTGCCTTATTGCTTTTATAAAACGGTCAATGCATAGTTAAAATATTAAGGATACAAATGTTCATTAAAATATTATATTTTGTAAGTAAAATCATTAAATGCCATCTTTCCGGCAGAAAATATAGTCCCTGGCAGTAAACAGTAAACAGAACGTTGTAGGCAACAAAAATAAGTGTTAGCTCTGGGTCTGCAGAGTGATACAAATAGAAATTCAATGAAGAGGTCAGGGCTACGCGTTATCATAAATAAAGCACGGCTGTTGACCAATCAGCATCCAGGACCGGAACTATCCGTTTTATAAAAACAGATAAGTCATTTAAAAGATGCTGTAATAAATAAACAGACCAATAAATAATTTTTAAAAGGCAGTTTTCAAATGCCTGACGAAGATTGTGTTTTTCTTCTTTCTTAAAAAATAAGAAACAAAATATTCAATTTTATGCTTTAACGCTTTAAGCTCTGAGGTGTTTTTAAAGATTTCCTGTTTCAGTGGAATAGCCAAAATTATAGGCTTATAACTCGAAATAAATAAATAAATAAATAGTTGAAGAAAAGAAAACATTTCAAATTTTTTAATGATGTAGATTATGATATATAGACTCTCACCTTAGAAACTACTGGAAAAAAAAAAATAAAAAGAATCACAAATCAAAATTGAGCCAAAAATTTACTTTTTTCTTATTTGACATTATATATATCTCTGGGTGTAAATAAGGTGGCTCCGAAAAACTCCGTTTGTTTGGTTTCCAATCATGTCAGCTGTGTCTGAGAAAAAGTTTGTGTTGATATGACAAAGAAATCAAAAGCTATAGCATTACAAAATTAATTTATCATAGTGTCCAAAAACGTTTCCAAGTGTCCAAAAGCCTCTCCACACAAATAAAACATAATAATTGTACATAATAACACAACAATGACTAAAGTTTGCATAGCATGCAGACAAGATTTTAATAATGAGATTTCATAGAATGAGTTTCATTCTGTGTCATTTGAGTCATCATTGAGTCTGTGTCATGTATTTGGCGCCATCTCCTGGTGTCCATATGTAACATTGTGCTTCATGTGGATTATCTAATGAACTATACATCCAATTATCTTGTGTGTGGGCTCGTTTGACTGATAATCACCTTCTCTAAGTAATGATATTTTATGTTCTGTTTATTTTTTGTGAAGTTATAAGTGAAAACGTGGCATATAAGTAACACCTGTTCACCTGAAACATAAATGTCAAAGACATACTTAGCTATTACTTGCTATATTTTTGTCTGTGATGAAAACAAAAATAGACTGGTTGTATTCTACTCATTGAGAGCTTTCTAACAACCTATGACACATGGCTATTTGATCAGTTTTATGTTTTTACTGATTGCAATAATATCTGCAGTTTTACTCGTGATTTGTTTGAAAGTGAATACAAGTCATTGTTGTTTCACCAGGAAACTGCTGTGAAACGTACAAGGAGCTACATAAAAATCATTTTACAAAAATGTCGGTATAGCAATGTGATTCTATGAGACGCATTTTAAAATTTATAATGATGTTTAGATATTTTACTGATAAATATATCAGTTTATGGAGATACAATGGGTTGTTCACAGCATTTCATGTTGACTTAGAATAGAATAAAATAAAACAATATGTAAAAAAAAAAAAAAAAGCAGCAAAGAAAAGCAGCAAAAAAGCAGTCATAGAACTCAGTTCACAGCATAGGCATTTGACACAAAAACAGCTGACCTTTCATTGTAATAATGTGAAGATGGTGCTATGGGGAACGTCTATATATCTGCAGGCAGCGTGCCGAGAGATGGATATTTTTTGGTGTGCTGACTAACAGGCGGTGAGCAGGAAAACCAATATTGTTTTTATTGTTTTACATAAAGGAGGGTGGCTCTACAACACAATAAGGATTCACGAGAAGAGCCGATTAGACAGAGGTATAAGCGCTGAGTAAACGGTAAACAAAACTTAGATCACAAAGCTTATCTACGTTGTCCTACAGACTAGTAAACATGGATGTAAAAATTACACAAGGCAAAACCGTTTCTGTAAATCCTGGTGAAATGTTACAGCAAAATAATATGTATCTGTCATGTGTCCACTAGGGAAAGAAATTCATAAAGATTTGGAACTACATGAGGGTGAGTAAATGATTGCAGTATCTACGTTTTTGGCTCAGTTATCCCTTTAAGATTGCTTTTTCTTGTTTTCAAGCATAAATCTAACTAGATTTAGTGAGGGTTGTGCTTAAAACAAGAACAAATTTGCTAATGAGGTAAATGAAAGTAAGTATTATCTTACACAATTTTGATTTTCAAGTAAATATATCTTGTTTTAAGGATATATAAGAAATATAAAGAAACTTATTGTGTAGTATACACAATTATCACAACATCACGACACTTTACGGGAATGAAGATTAGGCAATCAAGCCTTAAACTGCAAAGCAAGTTTCTTCCCTGACCTTCCATTAGCATTTCACTTTTAAAAAGGGACACAACCTGTGGAGATTCCATTATAAAGCAATTTAATCCACCTGCCAAGTGCTGCCGGCAAATTACTACCCAGCAGACACACCACGCGAGAGGACGTGTCTTAATTATGCTTGCAAAAACAACATTTATGATGTCTAATTCTTACACATAGCCTGATCGTAAATCACTTATGACCCAGAGTTCTGCAACTCAATAAACGCGAGACACTTTGTTTACACTTTCGTGCAATAAGGCGTCCCATAGCTGTAATTTACAATCAAACCTGGGACACTAGCAGGTAAACATACAATACTTTTTAGACAGATCTGTGTTTGGTTCTTTAAATACAAGCCAAAAGCAATAGCTCAACCATAAACGAAAATTCTGACATTATTTTCTCACCCTGAATGACTTTCTTTCTTCTGTGGATCACAAAAGGAGGTATTAGGCAGAATGTTCTCACTGCTTTTAAATGAATATTCTGGGTTCAACAAGTAACAGCATTTGTGGCATAATGTTGAAAATTATTTATTTATTTTTATATATAAAAAAGCAAAAATCGAGGTTACACTGAGGCACTTTCAATGGAAGTCAATGGGGACAATTTTTGGAGGGTTTAAAAGGCAGAAATGTGAAGCTTATAAATTTATAAAATCATAATTCTTCTGTTAAAACTTGTGTATTATTTGAGCTGTAAAGTGGTTTAAATCGTTGTTGTCATCTTAAAACTTTTCATCATATTAGGTTGTTTAACTTACAGTCCGAAATTTAAATAATTATTCACTGAAAAGCTTTCCTTCCGCCACTGTTCTCAAATGTCAGTTGTACAATTTACACATTTTCAAATTAATTGTGTCGCGATCGCGATTACAGGACTCATGAGAATTGGCATTTGGAATCACTCACGTTAAACCTTCCGTAACGCACCTTGTTTGAATATATTCAAGAATTTGAAGATTTCAGTGTTGCTGCGAAGATAAAGATTATCAGTGCATGACTTCAATTTCAGTCGCAAAGTTACACTCAAACTTGATTTAGTCATGGACAGTGGTAACCTCAACACAAACCCTTTGTGTGAAAAAAGAACCTAGTTAAATTGGGTAAACCCAACAAAATTAGTGATGTTTCGTTCATGAACGAATTGGTCTTTTTGAGCAAATCTTTTAAGTGAATGATTCATTCTCGTTCATCTCCATACACTGACTCATATTTCTCATTTACTGACGTTTCTCCCTTTCAAAGCCAATAAGCTCTACTGCTTTTCATGCCTGTAAAGACTGACTATAGCGTGAGCCAAAAGCATTTGAGTGCACGCTGTGAAGGAGCATATTATTGGTTTCACCCGCTGAACGAATACGCCCCATCACTAAACGAGTCAGTCGTTTGAGTCTGAACGAGATGAGATGTCTCGTTCATGAACTGAATGTATAGGTAAACTCGTTCGCGAACTAAATGAATGACTCGGTCATCTCATTTGTGAATGAAGATCTGCTGAACGACTGAACGAGAGGAGGCATGTCCTTCGTTCAGTTCGGCATGTGTCAATCGCGTTCAACGCACTAAGACAAGTTTAAACTGTATGTATGCACTAAACATAATCCCCAATTTATGAATGTGTAAAAATGACTTAAGACCATACAGTTAAAAGAAATGATGTATGGAAATGTCAGCACTGACAAAATATAGGAAAAGTAAGACCTGCCATTTATGGTGAAAACAGTTATTGTGTTTAAAGTAAAATTTTTAAAATTGTCTAGGTACATTTATAGACATGCACATTCCTGACTTCAGCGAGCGCCACTAGCATTCGAGTGCGGGCTGTGAGGAACATATCATTGTGTAATGAGAAGGAGGGCGGGGCTGTGCCGTGAGCACACGCGGCTGGCCCCCAATCGGGCTAATCAGCCGAGGAGAGGGATAAAGCCTCCGCGAGGGGAGGAGGGGCTCGCTACCGGCCGCCAGAACGCGGAGGTGCGTTCCATCCGCCAGGGGTCAGAGGACTTGCTGCTGTCCGCATGGGGAGGAGTGGCTGTCATCCACCAGAAGGTGGAGGAGTGGTCGAAGACCAGGCGATGGCGTGTCTGGGAACAGGAGAACAATTTTTTTTCCTCTCCCTCCTCTCTTTCTCTCACTGTCGCCCCGCCTCGCTCTTTCCCTCCCCCTGTCTCCCTCCCAGAGAGGCGGGGAAAGCCTGCCGGCAGGCGTGGCCGGAAGGGCAATATCCTCTTCGGAAAGGGGGGGGGATGTATGTCATGCCGGGGGTTCCCTGGCCTGAGGCAAAGGAGGGAGGAGTGTGATGAGGAGGAGGGAGGGCCAGGCCGTGAGTCCGCACAGCCGGCCCCAATCGGGCTAATCAACCGAGGAGAGGGATAAGGCCGAGCTGGATGCGGCAGTTCGAGAGAGAGAGAGAGCCACACGCAGCTGCCGTGTGTGATTATGTTTATGTCTTTTTAAGTTTTCATAAAGCATTATTTTGACTGTTAAAAAACCCCCAAAAACACACACAAACACACACACACACACACACACACACACGGCAGCTGCGTGTGGCTCTCTCTCTCTCTCGAACTGCTGCATCCGGCTTTATCCCTCTCCTTGGCTGATTAGCCCAATTGGGAGCCGGCTGTGCGCACTCACAGCCCGGCCCCACCCTCCTCCTCGTCACACATTGGTTTGAGCCACTGAATGAATTATGGCCCTTCACTGAACCAGTCAGTCGTTTTGTTCGTGAATGAAATGAATGAATCAGTCATCTTGTTCGTGAAGGAGGATCTGCTGACCGGCTGAACGAGAGGAGAATCTGCATGTCCTTCATTCAGTTTGTCAATCTCATTCAACAAGAAAAGGGGACGGATTAATTATGAATAAAAGTGAGTGATGACCACACATTACAATGACATATGGACGTTATTGAAACTCATAATAATGTTTTAGGCTAGTATTGTTGTCTTTTTTTGTAGAGCTTAATAAATAGTCAAGCTCAGCAATTTACAGTATGATAGTTATACTTTTGTTTTTTGTTGGGGGAAACGCCTATAATGCTTTAAAACAATGCAGTGCTGAAGTCTCTTAGTAGAATTGTAGACATGCAAATTTTAATTAAGGATAATTAGATTTGTTCTGTTCGTTAATGACGGCTTTTGGTTCAATGCAATTACTTAAAAGACGGTCATTTGGCGCCATCTACAGGCACAAAGGCATAACTTGCAGAAATGTTCAAGAACGAATGAATGAACGAATCTGAACAAATCTTTTTGGTGAATGGAATCAAAAGAATAGAGACAATGAAATGAATCAAATTACCACCACTGAACAAAATTAGATGTGTCAATGTAACACAAATAAATCTATTTTTGATTCTTTATGTATTAACTAGTGAAAGTTAATGTTAGTATGCTAAATACGTGCTGGTTTGAAGCACTACTGAGTGTAGTGTAGTAACTATCCTATGGTTAGCACAGTATTTCAATTAATTTCATGTACGAGTCCTCATCATCTGCTCAAGCTCCACTCTTCACCATAATGGAAACCCCCAAATCCCCAACACAACAGGAACTCTTCTAAATCTCAACATAACAAAACATTAAACACTTACAGGTATCCCCCTTTATATTCATCATGCACAAAACCACATTAAATAACACTTAATTTTAACATTTATTCTCCCTATCGAGTCCCATGCAATGGGAAAATGGAAATCCCCTGCCCAGTTTCATCAATGCTACATGTACACCACAAGAAGTATTCATGTAGTCCCAAAACGGATTCCATTGTAACATTCCATTTTACAAATTTAAAGAGACAGAGCACAATGAAATCAAGTCAAAATGTAAACTCTATGGTTTAGGGGGCGCTATATCGCGGAAAAAGTTTACACATAAAACATTAAAGTCTCCATATACATAAGTCAGGCATATGAGGTATCATTTGAAAGCTTAGAATCTGAACCATAACTTCTGCATTTATGTTACGTAAAATAACAAAATAAGGCCTCAAAACATTCATGTTTGTTTATTTGTATGTAAGCTTGCTTGGCTGAATAATCCAATGTTATATCTTAGATATCCAGAACAAAATATGCCATCTAGAATGAAAAGCATGCAAAACAAATCATCAGAAAAAATGTTACATATCATTGCAAAGGGGAGGATCTCCACTTTCTAATGACACTTAAATTGAGCTTCTAGTCCATTCAGAGGCCGAGATATTCAGTGAAACAATGAGGGTGTTGCTTGAACTGAAAATTAGACTGAATGTCTATGGACGAGCACATCTGTGAGGGCTAAAATGTGTTAGAGCGCCACCTACATTTCAGATCTGTATATTGTGATGGAATATGATAGAGAGTAATTTTTTTTAGAGTACTTTCTGCCATCTAGTGGAATAAAATGAGACTTTTCAAAGTGAGGTAGAGTGAACAGAACCAGAATTACATGTTTACAAAGTTAGGACAAAAAATGTTTATTTTATTTTATTTATTTATTTATTTTAAATTATTTTTATCATAAGATTATAAACACATACAATATTATTTTGATGAATAATTGGAGTCTTTATATTTTATTCGGGCGGTTCTCCGAAAAATTAGACAATTTTTTGCAATTAGTCCACAGTACGTGTGAATGGTGAGCTTTTAAAATTGAGTGTGAAAAATTGCAAGCAGCAGCCCAAAAATGCTCCATAGTTTAAGGGGCAAATTGAACAACTTTAACAAGCAGTAAAAATATATTTTTTAGTGTATCGTATAGTTTCAGAAGACTTAGATTATAGCATCATATGGACATTTTTGGAACTTGACAGCCCCCATTCACTTTCACTTAATTGTGTTCTATAGAAAAAGGAAAAATTATACTAGTTTGGAAGTACATGAGGGTGAGTAAATGATGACAAATTTTCTTTTTCATTTTTGCAGTGAACTAACCCTTTAACAGAGGAAAGCCACCAAAGACCGGACGTCGTCCAGTATGAAACGAGTCCTTCGTTTGCCCCGCTCTGAGTTTGATGTCAACGCTTACAGATGCCTTGGCGAGTGGAGCCAAAAATCTAGGTCATGTTTAAATCTTCAGAATCTGCGTCCTCCAGAGAAAATATGGATTACTTTTAATTTCACTTCCTTTGTATCTCTCTCAGACAGTTTTCGGCCTCCCTCCCAGCTCTCCTATGTGTGCAATGCCTAAAAATACCTCCTGCACTTCAGAGAGATGTTAAGTGTCTTCCAGCTACATTTGAGAGACAGCCAGAAATATTAGAGAGAGAGAGGAAACTGATAGCTGTTTAATAGTTTGACAAAACCACACCAAGGAAAAAAATGAATCCTGATTAAATAAAAGCCGCTCAAAGCTATGCATTACAGTCATTTTACCACAAGTAAGGGGTCTTACTAGGCGAGAAACAGAAAAGTCCATATGACTCATGCTCTGTATTCTTAATTAAGTATAATTAGCTTTGTGTGAGGATCAGACTGAAATTTTAGACTTAAATACAGCTCTTAAATGTCATTTTCTATACGGCATATTTAAACTGGTATGTATGCATTTGTTTACCAGATAAGGCATAAGTATCTTTGTAAGGCATCTTAAACAAATCAAAGCAATATGTTTTGTAAGCCATCCAATTAACGTCAGGTTATACAATGCATTTTTGGAGCATGGTGTAAGACAGTCTTGACTGACGATGATTGTCGAGGAATGCTTTATTCTTGACACGTGAATGACGTACAGAGCGATGAGGTCATGTTGTAAAGGGCATATGGGGGACGTGGAGGTTGGCAGGTGTACAGTCAGATGGCAGACAAGAAGGCAAGCTGAACCCCTGCCAAGCCCTGGCACTGCCAGTCCGCCTGAGACCCCAGATCACAGCATTCAGTTCATTTGTGTTTTCGGGTCCTAAGGACTGAAGATCTGGGATGAAACATACTTACAGCTATACTCGGAGAGTCTCATCACAATTTTGAATGACTTTATTAAACATTAAATGAGAGACACTGCATTCTGAATATGTACAAGCTCTTACGTTCAGTCAAACAAGATTTTAGCTGCATGTGGAGTAGAAACGACAGGCGTGAGGTACTTGTGGTTTATTGTGGGGCTGGATAATTAATCTGGAGTTTTTAAGCACATCATAAACAATAAGGATGCACAATACCACTTACTTTTCTTTTCAATATGATAACAAGTACTATCAATACCAATATCACTGATTTTGGCAATACTGACCTTGATAGTTTTTGCAATTTCTGAGGATAAAAAGGGTAGCCTATTTTTTGCGATATTTAAGAATAAAGTGATTCATTTATTCTATTTCAGCAATATTGGCCTTGGTATTATTGTAAATTTTTTTATGTGTGATTTCTGAACATACAATAGGTAATTTCTGTGATTTCTGAGGACAACATGGGTAATTTTTTTGTTTTCTGAGAATAAAGTGTTTTGTGTCCCCTAAAGATGAAAAAGGTCATTTTTTTGCAACTCGGAGTATAAAATAGGTTGTTCATGCAATTTCTAAAGATGAAATATGTAATTTTTTGTGTTTTCTGAGAAGAAAATGTGAATTGTTTTTTCCAATTTTTGAGGATAAAATGGGTAATTTTTTGTTTTCTGAGGAGGAGTAATTTTTTAAATTTATGTGGACAAAATGGGTAATTTTTGCAATTTCTAAAGATAAAGTACAGTATGTAATTTTTAGCATTTTCTGAGAATAAAATGGGATATTTTTGCCATTTCTGAGGACAAAATTGGTTGTTTTTGCAATTTCTGAGGATAAAATGGGTCATTTTTGCAATTTTGGAGGATAAAATAGGTATTTTTTGTGTTTTCTGGGAATAAAATAGATAATTTTGGCCATTACTGAGGATAAAGTGTGTTATTTTTTGCATTTTCTGACAATAATTTATTTTATTTTTTTGCAATTTCTATAGATAGAAATTTCCAAAAAAAAATGACCTAAAGATACAATTTGTGATGATAAAATTGATATTTTTAGCAATTTGTGAGGACAAAATGAATAATTTTCACAATTTTTAAAGATAAAATGGGTTGGTTTTGCAATATTGGCCTTAATCGTTGTTTTGCAATTTCTGAGGATAAAGTTAGTACGTTTACCCACTTTACATTATATTTAAAAGTCATCGTTTTCTAAATATAGCCTATACGCCTGCAAATTAACAAATCTACTTTCACTTGAATTTAATAACAGAACCATTTCAATCCTTTAAATGATTTTAATTAGAGTAAGTTTGTGACTGCTTGCGTATGTCAGTAATTCTGTGCGTAAAGATGAGCGGAACGAAGAAATAGTACCAATCATATATGCGAATATTTACTAATATCGTTTATTTTTTGTCCTTTTTTAATCATATAAACGTAACAGTTTTCATGGTAAATAAATAATAAAATCTCTAGTTTAGTAAAAGCCTTTAATATCAATATGTTTGCAAGTACCGATCCTCTCGATACAACATCAGTGTCGGAAGTATCAATACTAAAACACTTGTTAAGTCGTCCAATAAGGACAGCAATCACTCCCGCAGTATCCCACCTCAAAAAGGACAATTTAGGCAAAAAGGGCTTAGCCAGGAAATTACTTTAGGGTGGGCCTCGTTAAAAATGGAAGGGCCAAGTTTGCCCAATTTTTTTCTTATCAAATTTTCCTAAACAACAGAGAAGCGGCACATTCAAACAGTTCTGTCACACTTTCCAAAATCAGAACTTATGCATTTTTAAACTATTTTATAAATATATACTTGAAGTCAGAGAATAATCTCTAATACTCAGGGTGGGTCTAATTTGGGTGGCACCCACCCTGGCCCACCCTTGGCTACGCCACTACTTAAAAATACATTTCACTTTCTGTTTTTAAGCCCTCTGGAACTTTATGCATTCTCTGAATAAACGATAAGATTAGCTTTTTCTTTCAAAGCACCAATACGATAAACAACAGATAACTGAGCGTTTGTGCCGTACAGAAATCCTGCTTCTGTTGTTTACGCTGACTGTCTGATGTCATTTTCTTTGACGAGAATGTTCAGAATGCGACAAGAATTTACTCACAGAAACTTCTCTCTCTGTTGCTCACAAAACTTCATTTCACGGTTATTAAGTTCATTACAGCTGTCATGCTTCAAAGGTCTAGACTGATAAATGTTTTCACGAGGTGAGAGCTGAACCTCTCGAGTAAAAAGTGGCAATGAAGTGTTTGCCACACAAATACAGACATCAAGAGAGAGATTTTATGAAAAGCAGTAGCGATGCAGGAACTGTGAAAGTTGTAAACAACACTGATTACAGTTTTTAGCTTGTGCAGGTCAATATTTGGCCACTAAACTCCATAGCTTGAGTTAAGCAAGTATCACTATTACGATTGCTCATATTTAAGGTTTCTTTTCAATCTCAGTATGTGACACCTGTATTATCTCCCGTAGAAAATGCCATCAAAGTGCCATTGTCCATAAAGCCACATTAATCAGCTGTATCACCTCAACAACAATGACCTCGCCAAGGAGCAAAGATTGCTTTACTCAACTGATGTAAAGGTTATTTAATTACGATCGCTCAGAAGTTAAAAGACAGGTACAAAGAGAGAGAGAGAAGAAAAGGAAAAGTGAGGACTGCTGCAGATTTATAATCGAGATAGGAACGATGAGAAGGTGACCTTTAGAAAGCACTAATAAGCAGTGTGTGTGTGTGCCTTTAAATTGCTAGTCAGTGCTAGTCTTAGCCTCAGACGACACGGCCACAGACTGTTTACACACTTAACACTGAGACTTCACCAAAAAATGCTTAATTAAGATCAGTTGGGTTCCTTAACCTAAACAAAACACTAAAGAAGGAAATAAAATCAGATACTAATGATTCACCGCAGCAGTTTTGGGGCTAAAATTGGGGTCCATGCCCATAGCGTTCATTTGTTTTTTTGTAGAGATGTCCTGATATCATTTTTTGGAGACAGAGTATGAGTACCTATACTTTTTATCCAGTTCTTGCTGATGCAAATACCTGGTTTTTGTTTTTGCTTTTTTAATTTCAAAGCTCATAACTGTGGACTAATTGCAAAAAAGTGGTCTAACTTTTCTGAGAACCAGCCAAATAATATTTAAGTAATATTGTATGTGTATATAGCCTTATGATAAGGCTTTTTGTTGTTGTTGTCATCCTAAATTTGTAAACATGTAATTCTGGTTCTGTTCACTCTACCTCACTTTGAAAAGTCTCATGTAGGTGTTGCTCTAACGCATTTTAGCCCTCACAGATGTGCTCGTCCATAGACATTCAGTCTAATTTTCAGTTCAAGCAACACCCTCATTGTTTCATTGAATATCTCGGCCCCTGAGTGGACTAGAAGCTCAATCTAGGTGTCATTAAAAGCTGAGATCCTCCCCTTTGTGATGATATAAAACATTTTATCATCAATAGTCGAAAACATATTTTTCTGATGATTTGTTTTGCATTCTTTTCCTTCTGGATGACATATTTTGTTCTGGACATCTAAGATATAACATTGGATTATTCAGCCAAGCAAGCTCATAGACAAGTAAAAAATTGCTATTTTTTTTAGAAATCTTCCTAAGTTAAAAGCAGATATAAAGTTTTAAGCTACATGAGGCTTACAGCAGCTTTGATCGGAGAATAAATGAGATGCTTGTATTTGATGCCTTACAGAAATAATATTTCACAAATCCTTCGAACTGTGGTATTAGGGTAACAGAATTAACTATGTATTAACATGTACAGTCACATTCCTGAGAATGAGAGCTTTCATTTGATATATGACTTGTCCATTTAGGTGCTATGAGAAGGACATTTATTTTCATATAAATATTTCTACCCCATTACCTCTAGGGGGCGCTAATTTTCAACGCGACAGATTGAGGCCTTTTGTTATTTTACATAACATAAATGCAGATGTGATGGTTATCTCTGAGAAGTTCAGATTCTATTCTTTCAAATGATACCTCATATGCATGACTAATGTATACGGAGACTTTAACGTTTTAAGCATACATTTGTTTCGCAATATAGCTCCCCCATTTTATTTTTTATGAACAGAAGCTTGTTAACATACATGGACCTATGAAATCCATTTTATTTATTTTTTCACAAATTTTTTATTTTTATATTTTTTTTTTACATATTCAGCAGTTTAATTAAATTTTATCATCAATGGTGTCTAAATGAATACATTTAATAAAACATGAATCAAATTAAAACAGAACAATTACCAGTCATTTTCAACACAACATTGCATTATTTTTTTTATCAAATTAAGTGCTTTTATACAGAACATTGAACTTATTTGTGTTAAATAAAGTGCTGCACAACAAAGCTTCACAGAAGTGAGGTACTACTTAAATGTAATACAATTAATATATTATTATTGTCATTATTACATTGAATATTAAATAACTACACAGTAGTGATATATTTCTGTCGTATATGGACAAATATTAATCAAGCTTTTATTTTGGCGGGATACCGAGAGAAGCCGGTTTGTGAAGACCATTTCAGACCTCTGGAAGAGCGTATCGCTACGTGACCCAGTGTAATTTTACATCATAAAAGGCTGCTATTTAATGATCTAAATATGTAATCTGCATGTGCACATGCAGACTGTCTATTTATTTCATTATACTGCAGCCTTTGGTGTTTAATTATCGCACTATGACACAGTGTGGATTTAATTTGTGCATGTTTACGGAATGACATTCGTTCATCAGATGGTAATGGTTTTTGGGATCTGAGCATTATTACATGTACGAGTACATGTGCACATTATGGGACCCGATTCCGATACCAGTATTGGTATCAGTACATCCCTAGTTTTTTGTATCGTAATTTAGAGCCGAGATGCTCAGCCATATCACGGGTTTTACCTTGTAGGTGTAATAATTTTTTCACTTGTTTGCTTCATATTCAGTTATTGTGCACTAAAATATGTACAGGTTGATGCACTTATAACGTCATTTACACATATGATTATTTGTGAGTTTTTACTGCACAACAAAACCAAAAATGCCACCAATGGCATTCATTTTTGAGAAAAGCAAAATCAGTCCTTTTGGGTTGCAATATTTCTGTTTTTAAGCAAAACAAATAATAAAAAAACAAGCTGTTTTCTTGTTTTTGCAGATTTTCTTTTGAAATGCAAAATTCAAAGCAAGCAGACCGTCCGCACTGACGACGTAATTTCCATCATGCGCACTGTGCTCGAGACATAGCTGCACGTGGAAAATTGTATCCACACTTTTCCTGAATGCAGAAGTGTTCCACGGTTCACCTGTTTTCAATTTGCGGTCTCCAGTGTTTTCACCCGCATTGGCGTATATTCTTAGCGGGTCAAGTATTACATTTGTAGAAATTGTCAAAAAACATGTAGCTCTATAGCGCCGATACTTCACAGTCAAAATGACCGTTTTTTATTGACTGTGCCTCACCTGAGTATGTAGATGACATGAAGT
Source organism: Myxocyprinus asiaticus (assembly GCF_019703515.2). Lineage (NCBI taxonomy): Eukaryota > Metazoa > Chordata > Actinopteri > Cypriniformes > Catostomidae > Myxocyprinus > Myxocyprinus asiaticus. Next base: position 3,726,019 of record NC_059389.1, on the reverse strand, counting down.
GATCATCCAAGGTTAGTTACGTTGATATCATTAACAACTTTGAGTTATGTCAGCCAACAACTGCACAAGTTGAACGTGAAATTCCTTTTTACTCCAATTAACACTTAAATGGTTGTTGTTCTTGGTTTGGATTGCTCCTTTTGGTTAGTTTTTCATTGCGTCTTGAGACCAGAAACAGAAAACAGGCAATTAGAATCATCATGGAGCCGCCCATTGGTTGCTCAGGAAAACTGTGGATACTTTGGCTTTAAGACCAAAGTATCCACCTTTTCTCACAATTTGGAATGCCCAATTCCCACTTCTTAGTAGGTCCTCGTGGTGGCGCGGTTATTCACCTCAATCCGGGTGGCGGAGGACAAGTCTCAGTTGCCTCCGCATCTGAGACCATCAATCCGTGCATCTTATCACGTGACTCGTCGTGCATGACACCGCGGAGACTCGCAGCATGTGGAGGCTCATGCTACTCTCCGCGATCCACGCACAACTTACCACGCGCCCCATTGAGAGTGAGAACCACTAATCGCGACCACGAGGAGATTACCCCATGTGACTCTACCCTCCCTAGCAACCGGGCCAATTTGGTTGCTTAGGAGGCCTGGCTGGAGTCACTCAGCATGCCCTGGATTCGAACTCGCGATTCCAGGGGTGTCAGTCAGCGTCAATACTTGCTGAGCTTCCCAGGCCCCCTATTTTAGCTGTTTTTTTAAGCAGGGTGTGGTGGTATAATCTACCTCAGAATAGCCCACCCCTAAATGGCTCATAAAAACTGTCTTTCTGTCTAAGTAGGCGGTTCTTGGCCAGAATAAGTTGCAGACTTTATGCCATTTAGTCAAAGGTATGGCTACACCAAACTACACCAATACTGACGCTTCTTTTCTAATCTTAAATTCTTATTTATACTGGAAAGAAGAACATTCTCTTAAGGTCTCCAACACGACAGACTTGCACCTCTTTGCATTTACCTGTGGTCTAATTTTAACGCTTTTTACAGGGCTAGCTTTCAGAGCAAGGTTTAGACAGGCAGGCTCCATCTGTACAGCATATTTAAAGCCTGATGCCACTGTGTCTGTCAGACACCAGCAGTCATCATGCATTCAGACCGTGTTGGTACGTGCTGGTACTGGTGCGAGTGCAAGACAGACTGAAGCGTCGGCCCACCTTTGATGTCCAAAACCTCCTAGAGGAATTGCAAACCTGTTTTTCCTTTTTTATTCCAACCCCATTTTTTAAAAGGGTATTTCAAGGTGAACACAAGTATTTCTACCTGCTGTCTCAAAGGCTGTGAATGGAATGGAATACTAGCTACATTTCAGCAAATACTGTATACTGCAGAAATAGAAGTAGCAATAGTAGTATGTTAGCATGCAAACAGGCAGACAGATCAAGTGCTTGATACTGCTAACATTAGCATAATCTCTGGGAAATAGGGAGGAAGCATTAACTTCCATGTGCTTCCGAAATTTAATCCCACCTTTGCTGTTCTGTGCATATGGAAATTCGAATTGTTCAAAACCAGGAAGATGATTAGACCTCACTGTATGTTAATGCATGATTTTCTCCACCAGATGGGAAGCAACTAGTTGAATATTAACTAGACACCTTTGATAGGCTTCCAAGGTCTTAAAAAAGCCAAACAGTAACACTTCAGTGAGTAGAGAAGAACTGCAGATATGCGAACACAAACGTGAGCGCTTAGCCAACGCACTGCTAATGCGTGGTCCGTTTGAACATACTTAACGTGCCTTTTAGCATTACTGTGATGGTAACAAACCTCAGTATTCAAGTGGGTGATAGAGTAACCTTCAAAGGTTTTCACCATTAATCTAGATGTGTTATTATTCAGGTAAGTTGCTATAAATGTACTGACTTTATCTTACTTGCTTAACAATATTATCTTCAAATGTTGCTCCGCTGTGACAGTAGTTTTCTTAAAAAGTAAACTCACTGTAGAAGCAGACAGTTCACACTAATGTCGCTATAAGGCCCCTTGTGGCAACACTGAGAATGCAACGTGTTCATGCATTGTGTTGCGAATTGCAGTCACACTTTGGTACACAATAATGCACAAAATCATGCTTGTATAGCTAGAAGTGTCTGTGTTTATGTACTTGCGTAGAGTATGTTTCAGGCATAAATGTATACAGTAGATCAATACAATTTTCAGGAATCACAAACTATGAATGGTCCTATCGAAAGTAAAAACCTTGTTGGAGCAATGGCTGATAGTATTCGTCAAATTGCTTCCCACATGGGGTCACATTCTCAAAAATCTTCTTAAGAAAAAAATTACAAAAATTCTTAGGATAAATTATGAATTTCATCAGAATGTTCCTAAATGCAATTGAAGAAGAGCATTTATAAGAGCATTCTTAAGAAGTCTTTTTAGGAATACAAAATATTTTAAACTTTTTTTTTAAAGAGGGATGAGTTTCAATACATTTTTGTGGTAATCAACATTATGCCACAAATGCGTTCATTTGAGCTTAACTTATTATAACTTAATATTACATTAAGAAGAATTTTATTCATAAAAAACACCCCCTATTTAAGAAACATGCTGGCACATATAGTAAACTAGTTAGCAAAATCTAGGGTATACTTTGTTTTTCCGCATTGTCTTCTGTCTCACGCACAGCCTTTCAAAGTATACTCTTTAGACCGAGAGCCCGTACAGATGTGTTCGACACTTGCGCAATACAACTGCTTTGTGTTTTTTTAGTACAGTCAATGCCAGGCGCATTTGCAGACGACACGCTCAGACATGGGCTGTACACGTCTAGGAAAACTGTGCTGTACGCGGACGGTACACGCATACCCTGCTAATGATCAAATTTGCAAGGAAAACCGAAGTATACTCCCAGCTAACAAAAACAAAAAACAGTCGCCAAAACGTCCCCTAAATGGCCACTGCAAACGTTCCCATTCAGGGACTTTCATAGAACATTCGGGGAACTTTAGGGAACGTTCGCTAGCAGTCCTTTGAACGTCTATTTTCATTATACTTTAAAAAGTACCTCGGACTTGTCAACATGGTGACGTATGGGGACATAGTAATTATTGTTTGTAATCTAATGTATACTCTGTGGTTCACATGACACATTTAACTGACCCCATCTTTATAAAGCCTGAGATATCAAAATGCAGTTTTTTTGTGTCTGATAAAACAAAGTTGGTCTGAAGAGAGAAGGCAATACATGGATACGGATGGATACCTTTTGCAAATGTTTGTACGTAATGTAAATACACCCTTATCTGTAAAATACATCCCTATAATTAAAAGCATTCTTGCAACTCAAGATCACTGAATGTTGTGAAAACGTTGGTTGAGGGACCAAAGACGAAAAGATGTTCATGGGAAACAGGGACGTTTGCAAATGAATGTAGTTTTCAGAACGTTTCACCTGGATGAAAATGGAACCTGTAGCGAACAACCAAAAATGGCCTGGGAACGTTCTGCGTTGAATGTTACAAAATTAAACAAATGCAGGCCTAAGTGGACGTTGGGGGAACGTCCTGGGGACGTCTCCTGTTTGCTGGGCTGTGGCCTTAATCATAATGGATTAAAACAGCTAAAACTGCTTTCAATTATTATTGTTACATGCAAAAATAAACCATATATTCAAACACTAGAGTAGCCAAGACCAACATCTTAAATCGTTGAACACTTTGGAATGAGACAGACGTCGGTCAGCCAGTCTGAGCACTTTTACAGAAGATTTACGGGGGCCTTGATGAATACTGTTGTGTTTCAGCATGAGAAAGACCCTCTTCTCTTCTGAGAAACCCCTTGTCAATGTTCACACATGGAATGTTTACATGGAAGTTCCTCGGATTCTCCGGTCGACCTCAGAGCAAAGATCTCTCATGATGCGGAAAAACAAACAGGATGCCGCGTCCTCAAAATCTCACAGCAGGAGACGTCAGGGTTCAAACTGCACGTGGACTGTCCATACACAATGATTGTTGAATCCACATCCCAAAAGTTCTAGTGACCGACAAGCTCGACAACATGTGATAAGCATCTTATGATCCTGCAGTGCATGTTGTGTTGTTTAGGGGCCCTGGGAGTATAATATCAGAGAGAAAGAATGAGCTTTATTGCCAAATATGCTTACACATACAAGGAATTTGTCTTGGTGACAGAAGCTTCCAGTGCACAAACAATACAACAACAAGACTGAGATAATAAAAAAATAGAATAAAAATAAAATGCTAATAGAAAATATAAGTATACTAAATACAGGACAAACAAACAAAAACAACAAAAGAATTGGAGAGTTCCACACCGAGGCTGACATCCGTGGCGCCATCTTGAAATATCAATATGCAACATATTTTATACGGCCAGGACAAACAACTGTGATTCACATACAAACATTTACCCTTGTTCAATGCCACAATGATGAGCTCATGAACCTGCCAATCAAAAAATACATCTCTGTCAATCAAAGTGACATAACATCAACATCAACAAACTGTGCATTCTTTAAGTTCTCGGCTCTGTTCCAAATGTAGTGAGCTGTCTATGTAGGCAGCATTTAAGGACAAAAAACACGATAAAACCAAAGTAAAAGTACTCACTGATAATCAGTGTTGGGTGTAATTGGATTACAAAGTAATTAGTTACTGTAATATAATTACTTTTAGGCACAAAAAGTGGTGTAACGTATTTTAAATTCTTGTAATCAGATTACAGTTACTGACTTTAGTAATTACATTTAAATACAATACTTGGGGGGGCCTGGGTAGCTCAGCGAGTATTGACACTGACTGTCACCCCTGGAGTTGCGAGTTCGAATCCAGGGTGTGCTGAGTGACTCCAGCCAGGTCTCCTAAGCAACCAAATTGGCCCGGTTGCTAGGGAGGGTAGAGTCACATGGGGTAACCTCCTCATGGTCGCGATTAGTGGTTCTCGCTCTCAATGGGGCGTGTGGTAAGTTGTGCGTGGATCGCGGAGAGTAGCATGAGCCTCCACATGCTGTGAGTCTCTGTGGTGTCATGCACAACGAGCCACGTGATAAGATGATAAGAATGACAGTCTCAAAAGCGGAGGCAACTGAGACTTGTCCTCCGCCACCTGTTCTGTTGAGGTGAGTAACTGCACCACCACGAGGACGAAAAAAGTAGTGGGAATTGGGCATTCCAAATTGGGGAGAATTTTTTTGTAAAAAAAAAAAGTACATGGGTTACAAATATTTATACAAAAAAATATTTATGTGTAATCCAATTAAAACGTGAATTCATATGTTCATTTGTACGTCTGTTTGCATTTTGTGACAGCTGAAGGGTGTACGACAATGAACAAGAAGAAAATAGACATTATGAGGGGAAAAACAAAACAAAAAAATTTGTGACAAGTGTTTTAGAAAGTAACTTAAAAGTAAAGTAATTAGTAATGTGATTACTTTTCCAACAATGTAATCAGTAAAGTAATCTGATTATAATTTTAGAGTAGTAATTTGTAGTGAATTGATTTTTTTAGTAACACCCAACACTGTCGATAACACTTGTGCAATATTTTCCAAGCGTTTTGAAGACATACAATCCCTTTGTGCGATGAACTGAACTAATTTTATGTCATTACTCACTCTCAAATAAAATAATTAATTAAAAGTGCTTAAATCAACAACATCCACGAACCTCACTGGTTCTTGTTGAGTCTTATGACTAAACGTGTGACATGATAAATCAGAATGATCTCATGAAATTATGAGACTGTGGCAACATTTTTGCTAAACTATATTACATGGTTCCTAACAGGTGTTGTGGCAGCTCTGAGGTTAAATGTCCACTGTGTGGCACTAAAAGCGAGTTACATTTACAGTCAAACAGATGAGGTTTTCCAGGTTAATGCTCTATAGTTTTAAATCAACAAAACCTATCTAAAAATTGCCTATTTTACCCAGTAATTGTGTTAACTATGGGTTTTAAAATGTATTAAAGTATCGCAATGTTAGCCGTCACATTAAACTCTATTGAAGTCAATTGTCGAGTCTTCTGTGCGCTTCATGTTTGGAGTGCCATAAATTTGATGCAAAGAGTTTGTGTCCAATTGTTTTTCTATGTAAACATGGACTAGATGAATATCTTTGACCATAGTGCCAACGTCTAGATCAGGAGTGACACATTTTTAGACGACATGTCAAGTCATAAAGAACTTCAACTTGTAAAAACGCATTGCGAGACACCTGCATTATGACATTCAATGCACTGCATCTAACCTTTAGGTTTTGAGCAGGACTGTAGATGACTCGCTAATTTGTTAAATAGAATTTGTAAAGTTGCATTGATTGTTCATGTATTTTATTCCTGCATTTAATTATTTTGAAAGAGTTTTATTTTTACATAGTTGTAACACATTCCGGTATGATTGTATAAAGTGCTTCCCATTTCTTTTGTATGTGTGTGCACGCTTTGTGAAGAACATGGATTGTAATCATGTGATGGATTTTCCTTTTCATCGTGTATTGTGCTTCTCACTGAAAGGGTTATAAGCTCTTTTCTGTAGCTACTCCACTGAATTGATGGTCAATACTCCTTAACTGGCGTTTACTAAAGTGTCAACGCATTAAACATTTTTGGAAACATCAGTTAAGGAATATTGACCATCAATTCAGTTGGGTAGCTACAAGGACCTCTGTGACACTAAACATAGTAGCAACAAGTTGGTGAACCCTCAGTTTTGTTTTAAATGCATGACTTTGTAGTTTCTCAGTAAATCTCTGAATGAGGGGTAAAAAGAGTTTCCTCAGGAGCTTGTCTGCTGCATTCTGAAGTGACAGACCTGTCCTTTCTCACACTAACAAGCTAACGTAAACACATGCGACTGAAACAGGAAGTCAAGGAGTTTGCTTTGATTGAGCAAAGATCTTCTGCCTCGTTTGGTGTTCTGTATGCTGAAGAATAATAATAGAACAGACAGATTTGTTACCTACTTTTAAAATTCAGTGTGTTGAGAAAAATTATGCAACCACTTTTAGAAATGCAACCAAAGCTAATTAACTGAAGAAAATTCACTTCATCCCACTAAAATTGCATCCACCTCAATTTAAGATTCACTAATTTGCGACATAATGCCTGTATCATTATAGATAAGATTGGTTCTACATTTATATGGGTGGCACTGTCGCCTCACAGCAAGAACACACTGTGTTCAAGTCCCAGCTCAACTGGGACTTTCTGTGTGCAGTTTGCGTGTTCTCCCCGTGTTCGCGTGGGTTTCCTCTGGGTGCTTCGGTTTCCCCCACAAGTCCAAAATCATGCAGGTTAAGTGAATTGGAGACTCTAAATTGCCCCGTAGGTGTAAACGAGAATCCCCCAGCCACTGAGGGTTGCATCAGGAAGGGCATCTGGTGTAAAACTTGTGTCAGGACAAATATGCGGATTATGGATGATCCGCTGTGGCGACCCTTAATGGGAGCAGCCAAAAGAAGAAGATTCTGCATTATATATATATATATATTCCTTTCACTGGAACTAAGGGGCCAAGCCAGCTCCTGAAAAACAACCCCACATCATAATCCCCCCTCCACCAAACTTCACAGTTGGCATAATGCAGTCAGACAAGTACCATTCTCCTGGCAACCGCCAAACTCAGACTTGTCCATCAGATTGCCAGATGGAGAAGCGTGATTCGTCACTCCAGAGAACGTGTCTCCACTGCTCTAGAGTCCAGTGGCGGCGTGCTTTACACCACTGCATCCGACGCTTTGCATTGCACTTGGTGATGTATGGCTTGGATGCAGCTGCTCGGCCATGGAAACCCATTCCATGAAGCTCTCTATGCACTGTTCTTGAGCTAATCTGAAGGCCACATCAACTTTGGAGGTCTGTAGCGATTGACTCTGCAGAAAGTTGGCGACCTCTGCGCACTATGCACCTCAGCATCCGCTGACCCCGCTCTGTCATTTTACGTGGCCTATCACTTCGTGGCTGAGTTGCTGTCATTCCCAATCGCTTCCACTTTGTTATAATACCACTGACAGTTGACTGTGGAATATTTAATAGCGAGGAAATTTCACGACTGGACTTGTTGCACAGATGGCATCCTATCACAGTACCACGCTGGAATTCACTGAGCTCCTGAGAGCGGCCCATTCTTTCACAAATGTTTGTAGAAGCAGTCTGCATGCCTAGGTGCTTCATTTTATACACCTGTGGCCATGGAAGTGATTGGAACACCTGAATTCAATTATTTGGATGGGTGAGCGAATACTTTTGGCAATATAATGTATATGGTCAACATTCACACTTACAACTTTTTTATGACCCATAACATTTGGCTTTGCTATGATTCTTTAATTATGTAGTTAAACTGGGGTGCGTGATGCATGATCACTTATGTTATTTATTTATTTATCTCCTTTTTCTCCCAATTTGGAATGCCCAATTCCCACTACTTAGTAGGACCTCGTGGTGGCGCGGTTACTCACCTCAATCCGGGTGGCGGAGGACAAATCTCAGTTGCCTCTGCTTCTGAGACTGTCAATCCGTGCATCACGTGACTCGTTGTGCATGACACCGCAGAGACTCACAGCATGTGGAGGCTCATGCTACTTTCCGCGATCCACGCACAACTTACCACACACCCCACTGAGAGCAAGAACCCCTAATTGCGACCACAAGGAGGTTACCCCATGTGACTCTACCCTCCCTAGCAACCGGGCCAATTTGGTTGCTTAGGAGACCTGGCTGGAGTCACTCAGCACACCCTGGATTCGAACTCACGACTCCAGGGGTGGTAAGCATGATCAATTATTATTTATTGACTGTGTAGAGATGAACATTTACTAGTAAAGCAACAAGATTGAAAATGGTAATGTCTCTATGAGAGTTACGGGCGAAAACACCAGACAAAAATAGGTTGGAAGACCAAAAAAATATGGCTAAATCCAACCCTAAGCACTATAATTTTTATTTAGTCAAACCAAATCTGTTCACTAAGGTATTGCAACCAGTTTTAGGAAAGCTACTTTGAAACTATAGCTTCCCATGCTACAAGCTAATCAATAGTTACAGTCAAACTAAGCTTTTTGTGGTTAGCTACACTACAAGCTACAAACGAAAACTACATTAAAAGGTAGATAAGGGGGAAATTTCTTTTCAAATATAACTCATATAGTTAAAATATAACTGCTAGCTTGTAGCTATGAGCTACTAACAAAAAACTGGCCAACTACAAATAAGCTACATTAGCTCCTGTACACTGGAGCAATTTAAGGGGGCTAGATCTTTTTAAATATGTAATCAGATTATTTTCTTCATGCAGACAATGCAGTAATTATCTGGCATAAAACAATTAGGGTGACATCTAGACGTATAAATTCAATCTAAATACAATCAAAAGTGTCAAGTAGTTATGAGCAGCAGCATTTAGCATAATATTTCACCCTAAATTGGAAGATGCCGCACAAGGACTTATGCTCACTCATTAATTTGTGAATTGTTTTTTTATATTATTGACCTGAGCTACTGAAAATGTAGTTAAGCTTTATTGTTGAAGATGAAGTGTGTTATTTCTGCACAACTAGCGATGGCAAACACATTGTTTACACTTGTCAGCATAATCAACCTATGAATGGCTAACTGTATAGCTGTCTGTCTACATTAAACAGGGATAGAAGGTATTTTAACATCAAAAAGATATCACACTTAAACTCAGGGGCAGTACTTGGTGAGGGGTATTTTGATCTTTAGGGTGGGCTACTGTTTATCTCTTTTTTTGGACTGGGGGTGCTCCTCCTTGATAATTTTGTTTGGTTGGTCCCCCTAGATCGTATTTCGACATTGGTCCGGGAGGCTTCAAAAGTTTCGTTGAATGAGGAAAACATAGAGGGCAATAACCCCCCCCCCCCCCCCCACACCCACCGGACCTGGCTATGCTTCATCTTTAGGTGCTTTTTTAATTTATTATTTGGAAGTAAGCTCCTTTCTTTTCTTCTTCTTATCTCACCTTTGTCAATGCTGTTCCGTTTGAAAAAATGTTAAGATTTACTGTGCGTATTAAGAGAGCAGTAATTAAAACACTGTCCGCCACTTCAGAAATACAAAGGTGTGCGGCTCTATTAGCGTGGGGCTAATCTATCGGGAGACTGCACCGACTGCAGCTACAAAGAACATGAGTGGCACTGCAGGAGATGGATAAAAGAGCTGCTGCTGAGATCTCTGCCTCTCTCAAGCTGCTTTTTACCACTGTGGCGTTGAGAAACTCCCACAAGCCCAAGCCGAGAAAATCAAGAAACAGGTCTGGAGGGCGTCTTGAATTCTGCTCCCTGAACGATGGTGGACGGCTCGAGACTCAAACCTGAGTGTTAGAACTCCCAGGTGGCTGGCTGCCGCTCCAGACTTCTACCTGAAAACTGTTCAACTCAAATTCTGTTTCACTGTTGTGTCTGGTAATGTGAAGACCAGACAGTTGAAGTAGACTTTCATCTTTTGAATTGTAAGCATTCTGATGAAAATCAGTTTTTATGTTTTTATTCATATTTACATTTGGAAATGTAGAGCATATTAATAAGAGTCTGGGTGTTCACCTCTGTTTTCTTTCTCGTTTCTCCTCTAAAACTCACCACCACAGTATAGCAGAAAATTGTTTGAAATAACAGAATATCAGTGCGCCGCGTCGGAGGCCTGCTGGGAAAGCATACTGAAATATTAATAAGCAGCTGAAATATTGAGCCTGTCTTTAGTGAAAAGTTTTCAACGGTGCAGCTGCCTCGTCTATATAAAGCTATTTACCACTTAATAACACAACATGTGCATTTAAGAATGTGTTGAGAGATGCATGCCAACAAGTGCCTGCTTCAAATATGACCACACACACGCAATCTTGTTGAGATTGCCACTTTAGATGCCCCGCCTTACCTGGCAAATGAGCCAAACAAAATGAATTAAGACGGGACCTTCTGCCAACTGACAGGCTAACTTAATTTAAACTATCAATCACAATTCCTCTACATACTACACACATGCACACACACAAAGGGCTGAATTCATTAAATAGTTGCACCACTTGATTGCATATATTTCAGTGCAAAATGGAGAATAGAGCGCAACAGTACCAGGAAGTCTTGCTTCCGGAAGGGATTTCATAAAAGTCTTCATAAAAGAGTTGAGCCATGAACCGAGGTGAATCACAACATTATAAACTTTGATTTGAAGCAAAAAACTATTTGAAATTCAGACAAAAATACAAAGGTACAAGACTGTGTACTTAGCATCTTTAATGAGGTAATAAACTACAATTGCGAATGACTCAATCGAATTAAAAGAACCGAAAAATATAAAACTATTGATTTTAAGTTGTTGATTATAAGTATAGAAACAGTATATTTTTAGCCTATCGCAAAACATTCAGATATATTCAAATAAATTTAAATATATGAGTAGTTTAAGAGTGTAGGGAGAGTGACTCGACTGCATCATTCACAGTGTGTAATGGGAGTGGCCGGTCGCTGCAGAGCTCTTTTGCCGCACTTTGTTGCACACAATTCTCTGATTGGTGGATCCTTCTCTTCAGGATCATGGGTAATGTAGTTCTTCACCAGAAATTCCACTATTAAATAGGATTTCTATTTTTGTCTTATTTTTTACCTAAACATCTTTAAAACAAAACACATTTTCTGCATCAGATATTAAACAAGATATTTCACCCAAAAATTAAAAAGTTAACCTTAGTCACCTTTAACTTTCATTGTATGGATAAAAGATGCAATGAATGTGAATGGTGACGTTATCATTATGCTTAACATCTCCTTTTGTGTTCCATGGAAAACAGAAATTTATACAGGTTTAGAACAACATGAGAGTAAATAAATGATGACTGAATTTTCACTTTAGAGTGTACTGTCCCTTTAAAATTCATTTTTCTCTGGGAATATATCTTGAATTAAATAATATTCCGAGATCAAAACAAGTTCAGCTTAATCGACAGAAGTTTTGTCAAAGTTGATTACCAAAAAATAAATACAAATAAAATAAAAATTATTCCCTCGTTTATTTAAAATAAGCAAAAATTGTGGTTACAGTAGCGCACTTACAATGGAAGTGAATGGGGCCAGTCGATAAACGTTAAAATACTCACTGTTTCAAAAGTATAGGCACAAGACGTAAACATTATAAGTGCTAACATGATTTTAGAGTGATAAAATGGTTAACTAATCTTATCTGTGTAAAATATATCCAATATTACAATAACTTTGTTGTCATGGTGACGTAACGCCAATAAACCCTATAATCTGTTAAACACCGTAACGTCTGTAAATCCCATATTTTATTACAGTAAAATCATATTAACACACATATTGTTAACATCTTTTGATTATACTTTTAAAACAGTTTGTATTTTAATGTTTTTAAACTGGCCCCATTCACTTCCATTGTAAGTGCCTCACTGTAACAGTCAAGGGCGTAGATTTGGCTTGAACGTTGCAGCGCAGGGGCGGACTGGCCATAGGGAGCACCGGGACTTTTCCCGGTGGGCCGGCCGGAAACAGGGCAGAACAGGCCGCGATAAGCTGAAACGGGCCACGCGTTATGCCGAACGGACCGCGACAGGCTGAAGAGGGCCGCAAAACGGCGCCGCGATATGCCGAAGGGTGGCCGCGATATGCAGAAAAGGCCGATACCTCTTCCCAGTCTGCCCCTGTTGCAGCATGTTGCATGGTGTAGCATTTACCCATGTTTCCATTGATCATGGTATTTGATTAATGGGGGAGGTGTTTTCTCCTCAATTTGGAATGCCCAATTCCCAGTGCGCTCTAGGTCCTCGTGGTGGCGTAGTGAATCGCCTCAATCTGGGTGGCGGAGGACGAATCTCAGTTGCCTCCGCGTCTGAGACCGTCAATCCGCGCATCTTATCACGTGGCTTTTTGAGCACGTTACCACGGAGACGTAGCACGCGTGGAGGCTTCACGCCATTCTCCGCGGCATCCACGCACAACTCATCACACACCCCACCGAGAGCGAGAACCACATTATAGCGACCACGAGGAGGTTACCTCATGTGACTGTACCCTCCCTAGCAACCGGGCCAATTTGGTTGCTTAGGAGTCCTGGCTGGAATCACTCAGCACGCCCTGGATTCGAACTCGTGACTCCAGGTGTGTTAGTCAGCGCCAATATTCGCTAAGCTACCCAGGCAAGGGAAGTTTAAATGATTCTTTGCTGTTAGTTGAGTTTAAACAGTTTTGAACCCAGAAAATTCCTTCACGTAAATTGTTTCACGCATATATCAAACACAATTTAGCGAGGATTTTGCCAAAATGTGCAGTTTGATGCAGTAAATGCATCTTGTTTTAAAGAGGTTTAGATATGTTTACAGGCAAAATAAAAAAAATAAAAATAAAAACAATACTGATTTTTTTGCAGCATTTTAGGTTTTGGAATGCAACCCCACTCTTCCATTTTCATCACAGAGTACTGTACTGAGAGTATGGCATCAAATATGAATGCGAGCATGCAACAGCAACACTGTGTTTAAATAGAATCCAACGCATCTGTGCAGGACTGATGGATGCATGCAGCGGCCGAGCCGAGAGATGAACAAACATCATGCCATAGCAGGATGGAAGGAACAAGAAAACAAAAGGAAGAGTGCATCCCACTCTCCTCGAAGGAAAGGGTTAACTCCATTACAACAGACCAATCAGAGCGGAGAGCAACACCGCAAAACCGCCGCAGTGAGTGAGAGAGAGAGAGAGAGAGGAAGATAGAGGAGGAGAGAGAGAGAGCGCGAGCATGAGAGGCGCAACAGAGGGGTACATCGGCAAGACTTAAACACATCACAGGACAGACAGTGAAGGAAACAATTAACCGGACAGAGAATACCCGTTAATGCCTGTCTTGTGTCACTCCATTAGCACTGTTGACAGTTTATAATTAAAGCGCATTTGCGTCTCTTGAGAACGCAGGTTGTGCGACGGCTGCAAAAGTGTGCGGAACATGCACTTGTGGATCTGGGATGACGCTTTGATGAAGCTGTAGCTAGTTTGTCGCGCAAAAGGTAAGGCTGAATAACTTTGGTGATTAATAGTGACAGGGAATGGGTATTAACTGCATTTGGGAATGTAAGGTCATACAGGTCTGTTTGTGAAAACAAGACGATTTGTATAGCTACAATCCCCAGAGATTTCACATAGAAGGTCAATCTTTACGACTTCCAGGGGCAACACGTTTTTTTGGGTACTGCCATCTTTGAGAGGGCAATCCGTCAAAATTGGACTCCCAAATATAGTGGTCTCAATGAGACAGATGCGCAATTAAAGGGATAGTACACCCAAAAAGGAAAATTATGCCACCTTTTACTCACTCTCAAGGTGTTCCAAACCCGTTTGAACCTCTTAAAGGAATAGTTCACTAAAATCTCCCTTCGTTTACTCACCCTCATGCCATCCCATATGTGTGACTTTCTTTCTTCTGGTGAACACAAATGAAGATTTTTTTGTAGAATATCTCAGCTCTGTAGGTCCATACAATGCAAGCGAGTGGGGTACAAAACTTTGAAGCTCCAAAAAGCACATCAAGGCAGCATAAAAGTTATCCATACAACTCTAGTGGTTAAATCTATGTCTCCAGAAGTGATATGATAGGTGTGGGTACAAAACAGATCAATATTTAAGTCCTTTTTTACTATAAATTCTCCTCCCTGCCCAGTAGGGGGCGATATGCATGAATAATGCGAATTCGCCAAAAACAAGAGAAGAAGAACTCTTAGGAGGGCTGTTTGAAAGTGGATATTTATCGTAAAAAAAAACGTTTAAAAAAAAAGGAGGATCTGTTTCTCACCGATACCTATCATATCGCAGGATTAGATCAAATAACCACGATCAGACGACAATTTAATCATCGCTACAGGCCTATTCTCTGCTTGTTACATCAAAAGCTTTAACACTTGTGCACATCGGATAAGCCAGTAAGAATGACGGTAAAAGTGTTTACATGCAACGCGAAATGGGAGTAATGGGCAAAATATCAATGTGTGCAGATCAGTTTACGCTTAATCCAGTTATGATCTTACCCTGATAAAGGAACACTGTTTAAGGCTTTTACATAATAATAATAATAATAATAATAATATGTTTAATTTATATAGCGCCTTTCCAGAGCTCAAGGACGCTTCACAATAAAGAACAGTAACATAACACTCATATAGACAATCATATGGACAGTGGACAGTTGCCCAGTCCGGAACAGTTGCATATAGCAGATATCAGATCGTGCAATCAATTTGACATTTCAGTCCAGGACAAAAGAAGTGTAAGCAGTGTAGGCAGTGGCCCAATCAGAATACAGATAAGCGTACAAATACAATGTTTCAGTACATGAAGCATAAACACATTATGACTGATAATATTGGGAGAACAAATAGGTTTTGAGCTGACCACTTACACTGAGCCCGTTTTCATGCACTCCAATTAGAGGTTGACTGATGCATATACCGATGACTTAAGTGGTGGAGAAGGCAGATAACCGATTAATCGTCCGATAATTTTTAAAATAGATTAATTGAATGCAAGAGTCCAAAATGAGTAAATCCCAGATGCGTGTTTGTTGTGCAACCAAAATCTCAATAATTACCAGAAAAAATTAGGATTTAGTACATAACGCTGGATTTGTAGCATTTCACATTAATAATCGTGAATTTTTAACATTTCGAATTAATAATTGTGAACCAAAAGTCCAAAAACAGTGATGGTGACAGAGTCTTGGCTACGTTACAATGGTCTATATTTAACTTTTTATCAAAACAAAAAAAAAGCTTTTTGTATCCTAAACATTCACCAGATGAAAGGTTTTGGCCACAGAGGAAAAAAAAACTATCGGTAAATATCAGCGTACATTTTTGACACCAAAAAGCAACTATCGGCACCGATTAATCGGTAAAACCAATATATCGGTCGACCTCTAAAACCAATACGCCAATAACTAGCAAAAATCATCTTATTTAAAAAAATCTGACTACTGGATTTCTTACATTACATTTCAAATAATCAGATTATTCTCTGCTTTTGATGTCAAAACATAAACAGGCATGCACATGGGATGAGCCGATAAGAACGCCGGTAAAGATGTTTACATGCAAGGAAAAATCGGTTTAATGGGCACAAATCTACCTGTGCCGATCCTACTTTACCTCATGAAAGGAAAGCCTTTTAAGGTCCACACACGTTGTCTGTTTAAGCATAATCGGTGTAAAACTGTGCATGTAATTGCACTCATTGAAAACCCAAATTGATCAACGACTATTCTGAATGTTTGGCAGGACATGTGTTTACGGTCCTAATTATTTGCCTACTTTTACTATACAGGCACATATTTATGCACAAGTGTACATACTGTAATTAGCTACTTATTCACTGTAAACACTATTCTGACTTTAGTTAGCATATTGATTTATGTCTCTACTGACAAATTTCACCTCAAAACTGGATCGATTCTGTTTATAATTTCCCCTGAACAGTCAAGGACTGTTTGACTGTAACATCTGGGAAAAATTTACAGTTTAACATTCACCGCAAGAACATGATCACCTTGCTTATTTTGGGAAATCTGAACATGTGATATTCATGTTCTTGTGATTAAAAAATGACTTTCAAAATGTGAAAGTAACAGCATTAAAAACACATGGTTATATTGTTTTTTAAGCCTAGACACATAGACCTTCTCTAAAAGGCATTTGGTTTTGGAAATGAGTCTTTGTAGATGGTTACCAAGATGCATGGGCCCATCCATCAACCCCTGCTGGTTCACAGATGTTATACCTTCACATGGACCTTAAGCAAGACCAGAGCCTGTGCATTTCTGCAGATTGCTTGGGGAACATGATGAACTTTTGTTAAGTTGGCTTATTGCAGCTACTAAAGAATTGATTGTTCTCGTTATGCATGCTTATCGGTCCTATATGTGTTTCTGTCAGGATTGTTGAAGACCAGAGCTGAAGAGAATTGTTTCTAAAGAGCTATATGGTCAACAAACTAAAGCCTAACCCATTTCTCAGGAGGCTAAAGCGACACCTTCAATACGCCACTCTACCTCTGGGTCAGTCAACTGAAGGCCATATTTGCGAGCTGGTTTCCACTTTTCTGCCCTGCAAGGATGTACACTAGAGAGGATTTCCCAAAAAATGTGAAGGCGATATCATACCAACAATGTGGAGTGGATTACTATATGCCTTGAAAACGATGGCGACTAAAGGTCACCTTCAGTGATGGGACAGGAAATTACATACGCCCAGAATGCTCCGCCTCCTCTAGCTGACCTAAACAATTCTGTGATCTTGGTTTCTTTGGCAGATGGCACATGCAAATCAGGAAAGGCAAAATCAATATGGATTTATCACCGCCCAGGGCCCACAAAACTGTAATAACAGGAATACATTGGCACTAAAGGAAAGGCATAGAGGTGCTAAATGAAAAGCATGTCATGTCACAGTCGCGAAATTAAATTCCATTGATTCTGTTGTGTTCTATTTACATCAAAACAAGTTATCAGATTTCTTCTTAACCCAACCTCCTAATTTCTACTGTTTGATTTATCGCTGTGTCCAGTCTTTCAGGACAGCTAGTTTATAAACAGGCGATGATGTGGACAGTTTGTCTCTGAATCACTCACCATCTACCAGCAAACCGGAGAGAGAGAAACTACAAGAAAGAAAGAATGAAAAGGCTGGCATCAACTCTGGACATGGCAGTGGACCAAATGTATCGTTTGGTTTAACAAAATAAAAGGTGCTGACAAACTGTCTCCATGACCATAAAGCAAGAGTAAATTCTCTGCTGGATTACGAGGATTAAAAAGTGCAGAATACTTCCTTGAATGGCCATGCCTGGGGCTGATGTACAACTTGTACCCCTTCCAAACTCTCCAGTCTTGATTGTTGACTCCCGAGGCTGAGAAAGAAGCTGGAAGGGGAGGGGTAAGTCATAATGTGTAAAATAAATGATCAGACAGTTAAGCAGGAGTCAACCAGGACGTGTTTCTCGAAACGATTAGAAAACAAGTTTGTATTCGGATGATTTGTGAGAGGTTACGTTTAGTTTTTTGGGTCATGAAATCATTTAAATTATGCCACGGTGTCGGATGTAAAGGCCAAAGTATACTGGTTGTCCGTTTGCCGCTACGTCTCACGTACAATAGTCTGCACACAGCCCAATGCGTGTTGACTGTACTAAAGAGTATCAGAAAGCAGTCATAGTGTGCATGCATCGAAGTCGTTCATACGAGGCCGCAGCGAAAATAGTATACTCTGGAAGGCTTGAGCGCACGACTGTGCGTGAGACATAACGGCACGCGGAAAAACGAAGGATACACTAGCTTTTAGGCACCTACACAAGCGAGCAGGGTTTCTCAAATGGGGGTTTGCGAACTTCAGGGGGTTCGTAAGAGAGTGAAGAGGATGTGTACAAATATTTCCTTCATTTGCCGGTATAATTCCAAATGTTGTCCGTCATTTGACAAATGATGGGTCTTAAAGTTGTAATTTAGGCGGCTGGCTACTATTTCCTTACACGGCTACCGAAACTCTTAATGTATAATGTATAATTTCCTAAAAATGTAAATATGTTTTATTTCCTAAAATATTTCAGTAAGTAAGGTTTTAAGGGTTGCTAAAGTCCTGGCCATTTTCAGCCTCATTATTCAAAATATATAATATTTTAAATATTGGCTATATCATGTCAACATATCAAATGTACACACCCAAATGAAATGACAAATCTTTATAAAATTATCAGGGCAATGAAAAGTTTTTGTTGTTAATTCTACTACTGTGATGGATAATGATTATATGTATTGCAATCTCTGATTTAGTTAGAAATGCCAATGGTGAATTAAATTAAATGTATAAATATTATAACAAAAGAACGATAAATGTAATAAAGGTTCAGTAAAATATAACAATAAGAAAAATTAAGTGTTAAGACAAAAATGTATTACATTTCAAAAGGTTAACATCACTTAAAATATCAGGGGGTACTTCAAATAAATAACTTCGCTCAAAGGTCAAGGTCCAGCTGACAAAAAAGTTTGGGAAGCCCTGCGATAGAGTTTACGATGCAGGTTTATCCATTCATTTCAATGGGGCTGGTGCGTCGCAAGGCCATAGAAACGCAAGCATTTGCGAAAGTGATGCTTTGACATTTTTTAAAAATTAACTTTGCTTTTAACGCACTCTGATGTAGACATCCATTGACCAATGAGAATTGTAGGCCACATCTACTGTTACCTGTTTTCGTATTCCATAGTATGCGGTATTGAAGAGCGTTTTCGAAAAGCTGGAGAAAACGGTGGAGAAAAAAAAAAGTTTAAATGTAGCGAAAGTAATGTCTTTTCAAACAAAAACATATTTGTTTTAGATTGAAAACTCTGTCTTAAGTTTCTTAATGTGATCGGTTTCTAAAGTATGCGGCATTGGAGAGCGTTTTCGAAACGCTCCATTTTTGGTGGAGAAAAACAGTGTAAACATAGCTAAATGAATGCCTTTTCAAACGAAAACGTATCGGTGTGGACGTGGCCTTAGAGAGGCTGGTCCAGATGTGCTTTCCAAAATTCAAAAGCTCTTAAAGGAATAGTTTAATATATTAATCCAAACCTGTATGACTTTCTTTCCTTAGTGGAACACAAAAGGAGATGTTAGGCAGGATGTTAGCCTCAGCACCATTCACTTTCATTGTATATTTTTCCTATACAGTGGCAGTGGTGACTGAGATTGAACATTCTGCCTGACATCTCCTTTTATGTTCCATGGAAGAAAGAAAGCTGTACAGTTTTGGAACAAAATTATGGTGGTTAAACAAAGAGAGGTGAACTATCCCTTTAATCAATAAAATAAACCAAATTATTCCTAGTTCCCAGTTAGGTACCTTGATATTTCCATCTACCTTGATTCCCAACAAACTAAGTAAATGACAAAAGACTGGTTCAAACTTATCTCGATGATACCCTCTCTCTCACACTCTAAATCCACCATCCATTCATCCAACCTCACCACTCCGCTACAGATGAAAATGCATTATGGACAAAAAAAATGTGTCTAAAGTGCATCTATTCATAGCAGCGGCAAATAGAGCATTGCCAGTGCATGACGAATGCATTAACAGTCAGCATACAAAAGGACATCAACGGAGATGTTGACTGAATGACAGTAACAGTCACCATTTAGCGTCATGACATTTAGGGACTGTTCCAAAACCAAGTGAGCCTTCTTCTATGGCAGCATCTTATCTGAAATAGAGCCTCATAAGTGAGCGATAAGTATCAACTCCGCTCACCATTTAAATAGTGCGCTCCATGCTCCGTACACAGAAAACCCGGCTCGTTTTGTCCATCATTTTGGATTTATTTTCCACCGAGCTTTTCATAGTGCAATCTAGAATTGCCTTCCCGGGGGAAAGGATGCATATGATGATACCTTAAAATGTTCTTAAAAAGTATCTTAGGTGGCAGCATAATTAAGGTACCTACTTTTGGAACAGCCTTCGCATCAGGAGCGTGCCTTAAAATGCTTCCTCCGGAGGCAGCTCACTAGGATTTGGAACAAACACATGGTGTCCATTAAATGCAATGGTGATTTCATTGGATTAACAATTATCTCTTTAGATCAGTGGTTCCCAAACCTGTCCCAGAGCCAAACCTGTACCTTATTTGACACCCAAATCATGTCATGAAGTGCCTCTATTACCGAGCTGATGAGTTATATCAGGTGTGTTAGATTAGGAAGACATCCAATATGGGTCATGTTGGGATGACCCTATGACCACGATTGGGAAACACTGCTCAACCCTGGCCCTTGCACATTTAGGATGTTTACCCTAACTTCACAACCATTTCAGGTCTTGGTGTCTCTACTAATGAGCTAATCAGTAGAATCAGGTGTGTAAGATAAGGGACACATCCAAAATGTTTAGTGTTGGGGAACACTAGGACCGGGATTGGGAAACACTGCTTTGCATAACCTATTATTGTAAGATCATTTCGATAATCCTGCTATCTTGTCTTGTAGGATAATGCACGCCCCTCCCGCAACGGAGGAAGAAAGCACCATGAGTAACGTTACTGTCCTTGACATCACTGAGTCCGTGAGTCCTGCCATGACGGCGGCCGGCCCCTACCCCTACCCACTCAGCTTCCAGGTATCCCTGACCGGGTTCCTCATGCTGGAGATCGTACTGGGCCTGAGCAGCAACCTGACGGTTCTGGCCCTCTACTGCATGAAATCCAACCTGGTCAACTCCGTTAGCAACATCGTCACCATGAATCTCCACGTGTTGGATGTGTTGGTGTGCGTATGTTGCATACCCCTGACTATTGTTGTATTGATGCTTTCGCTACAAGGCAACACAGTCCTCGTTTGTTGCTTCCATGAGGCTTGCGTGTCCTTCGCTAGTGTGGCTACAGCGGCCAACGTGCTAGCCATCACTTTAGACCGATATGACATCTCTGTCAAACCAGCTAATCGAGTGCTGACTATGGGACGGGCAGTGGCCCTGTTGGGTTGCATTTGGGTGCTGTCTTTCATCAGCTTCTTGGTGCCATTTATTGAGGTGGGTTTCTTGGGACCAGAACCCACTAAAACCAATCAGACCACTGTGGTACAAGTTAACGAGTATTACACTGAACTGGGACTATACTACCACCTAGTGGCTCAGATCCCAATTTTCTGTTTGACTGCTATCATCATGTTGGTGACCTACTCAAAGATCTTGCAGGCACTCAACATCCGGATCGGTACGCGCTTCCACACAGCACAGAAAAAGAAGAAAATGAGACAAAAAAAGAACTTCTCGCTTATGTCAACATCCGAACAGCAGCTACCCGAGATCACGGATGCATCGCAAAGCAGTGGCGGTAATCGCGGGAATGCACCGCTAGGCATGCGCACGTCAGTGTCGGTGATCATTGCCCTACGACGGGCCGTGAAACGTCACCGGGAGCGGCGAGAGCGTCAGAAACGCGTTTTCCGCATGTCGCTCCTCATTATCTCTACGTTCCTCCTCTGCTGGACACCCATCACAGTTTTAAACACTGTGGTTCTCAGCGCAGGCCCCAGCGACCTCACCGTCAAACTTCGACTGGGCTTCTTAGTCATGGCGTACGGCACGACAGTCTTCCATCCCCTCCTCTACGCCTTCACGAGGCAGAAGTTCCAGAAAGTTCTGAAAAGTAAAATGAAGAAACGCGTCGTGTCTATTATCGAGGCAGATCCGCTGCCGAACAACGCAGTCATACGAAACTCTTGGATCGACCCCAAGAGGAATAAGAAAGTGACATTCGATGATCACGAAGCGAGACAAAAATGTTTGTCGTCCGAAGATGCGGACTGAACTATTTTGAAAATAAGGACTAGTTCTCAGGAAAGGAATCTTCTGGGTTCAATACAAGTTAAGCTAAATCGGCAGCATTTGTGGCATAATGTTAATAACCACAAAAAACTATTTCAACTCGTCACTATTTTCTATTTTTAAAAAAAATCATCGTTACAGTGAGACACCTACAATGGAAGTCAATGGGGCCAATTTGTAAACGTTTAAATACTCAACGTTTCAGAAGTATAGCCACAAGACATAAACAATATGCGTGTTAACATGATTTTAGTGTGATAAAATCATTTGCTTACCTTTCTTTTGTAGATATATTTAATTTTACAACGTTTGCCATGACTACTTAACGCCGTAAACTCTAAAACGACTATAAAAACGACGATTTAAACAACTTCACAGCTAAAATAATAAACAAGTTTTAACAGAAGAATTAATGTAAGTGCTTTTATAAAATTTCAAGCTTCACATTTCTGCCTTTAATCCCTCCAAAAATTGGCCCCATTCACTTCCATTGTAAGTGCCTCATTGTAACCTCGATTTTTGCTTCTCTTTTTTTTTAAGAAAAGGAGGGATGAGTCTAATGTTTTTTTTGTAGTATCAACACTATGCCACAAATGCTGTCGACTGAGCTTAACTTGTATTGAACCTGAAATATTTAAAGCACTGTTATCCGAAAAAGGAACCTTGTGGTGTGAATATTAAGGCCAAAGTATACTTTAGTTTTCCGTGTTCCAGTACATCTCGCGCACAGTGTGCGTGACGCAGATTTTGTCAACAGTACACGCGGACAGTCTGCACTTTTGTGCAACTGTGCTAAAAGAGTATCACAAAGCAGTATGCTGAATGCATCCATATACATTCACGGTCAAGAGTATACTTTTAAAGTCTGAGCGCTTGACCATGTACGAGATGGAAAGGCACATGGAAAAACAAAGTGTACACCAAGCTTTAGTCTTAAAGGTAAAGTGTGTAATTTCTTTGCCATTAATGTCACTAAACAGAATCATAAATACAATGACTGTTATCAAACAGCTTTCCAGAACACTCCCTGTGTGCCATTGGTTGTATTAGTCATGCCCCAAACTCGTGCCATTCGTTGAACCAATAATGCCATGCCGGGTTGCTCAAACAAACAGAGCAACATTTATTTAGGGCTGCAGAGCCATAGCGTTTACAAATTTCAGGGGAATCAACCTACATATTGCTTACTTACAGTAGTCTTTGTGAAGCTGGGATACGAGAAACTGTTTAAAACAAAGAAATGACACACTTCACCTTTCAATGTTACTATTTATAACTAACTTGGAAAATAACATGATAGGTTTCCTAGAATGATTCCACTGTAGTTACTGAGTGCATGTCCTTTATAAACCACTGTATGTACAGTTGAAGTCAGAAGTTTACATACACTTATTTTGAAGTCATTAAAACTCATTTTTTAACCACTCCACAGATTTTATATTAGCAAACTATAGTTTTGGCAAGATGTTTAGGACATCTTCTTTGTGCATGACATGAGTAATTTTTCCAACAATTGTTTACAGACAGATTGTTTCACTTTTAATTGACTATATCACAATTCCAGTGGGTCAGAAGTTTACATACACTAAGTTAACTGTGCCTTTAAGCAGCTTGGAAAATTCCAGAAAATGATGCCAAGCCTTTAGGCAATTAGCCAATTAGCTTCTGATAGGAGGTGTACTGAATTGGAGGTGTACATGTGGATGTATTTTAATGCGTACCTTCAAACTCAGTGCCTCTTTGCTTGACATCATGGGAAAATCAAAAGAAATCAGCAAAGACCTCAGAAAAAAAAATATGGACCTCCACAAATCTGGCTCATACTTGGGAGCAATTTCCAAACACCTGAAAGTACCACGTTCATCTGTACAAACAATAGTACACAAGTATAAACACCATGGGACCACGCAGCCATCATACCACTCAGGAAGGAGACACATTCTGTCTCCTAGAGATGAACGTAGTTTGGTGTGAAAAGTGCAAATCAATCCCAGAACAACAGCAAAGGACCTTGTGACGATGCTGGAGGAAACAGGTAGACAAGTATCTATATCCACAGTAAAACGAGTCCTATATCAACATAACCTGAAAGGCTGCTCAGCAAGGAAGAAGCCACTGCTCCAAATCTGCCATAAAACACAGACTACAGTTTGCAAGTGCACATGGGGACAAAGATCGTACTTTTTGAAGAAATGTCCTCTGGTCTAATGAAACAAATATTGAACTGTTTGGCCTTAATGACCATTGTTATGTTTGGAAGAAAAAGGGTGAGGCTTGCAAGCCGAAGAACACCATCCCAACCGTGAAGCTTGGGGGTGGCAGCATCATGTTGTGGGGGTGCTTTGCAAATCAGCCAGGAAGTTAAAGCTTGGTCGCAAATGGGTCTTCCAAATGGACAATGACCCCAAGCATACCTCCAAAGTTGTGGCAAGTTATTGGAGTGGCCATCACAAAGCCCTGACCTCAATCCGATTGAAGCTTGTGGAAGACTACCAAAAACGTTTGACCCAAGTTAAACAATTTAAAGGCAATGCTGCCAAATACTAACAAAGTAAACTTCTGACCCACTGGGAATGTGATGAAAGAAATAAAAGCTGAAAGAAATAATTCTCTCTACTATTATTCTGATATTTCACATTCTTAAAATAAAGTAGTGATCCTAACTGACCTAAGACAGGGAATGTTTTCTACGATTAAATGTCAGGAATTGTGAAAAACCGAGTCTAAATGTATTTGGCTAAGATGTTTGTAAACTTCTGACTTCAACTGTAAATACAAAAAAAAAAAACTGAGATTTGTACATACTCTTTATCAGTTCTGTACCTCTATTATGACTTATAGCCTGTGTATACATGTGTTTGTAATAAATTAGGTGGGGGAAAAAAAAAGAGGTATTTAGCATTAATTCACACACTTTGAACATTGAAATATATTGACCTTCCATGACAGCTGTTCACCCATGGATATTTTACATGTTCTGCATTTTAGACATTTAAGGTATACATTTGATCAGTTTGTGTGTTCCCAGTTGAACTACAGGAACCCACACCCATGTTTGAGAATCAAAATGTGTTCTTAAAGGGATAGTTCACCATTAAATGAAAATTCTGTCATCATTTACCAACCCTCATGTTGTTCAAAACCCGTTTGACTTTATTTCTTTCTTGGAACACAAAAGAAGATGTTAGGCAAAAAAAAAAAAAAAGAAGAAAGAAAGTGAATGGTGACTAAAGCTAACATTCTGCCTAACGTCTCCACTAAGGAAACAAAGACCTAATTTTTGAGTGAATTATCCCTTTAACACATCATTTCAGAATAAATAAAGGTTAAAAAGTAGAGTGCAAAGGAAAGATGGCTTGAAATGAAGTGAGGCAAGTAATGCAGAATACTAATTAGTTTTACACCAGCCAAGAAAGACAGAAAGAGTTTGAAGCCAAAGTGTTTTGGATCACCTGCCTATTGAAATTTGACATTCCCAAAGCACTGAGGAAACATCTGGTTCATTTCGGCTTTCAAGGACAAAACGTCCCTCATTCAGTTCTAAATCTGCATGTATGTTAAAGGGATTCACCCAAGAATGAAAATTCTGCCATGTGAATGGTGACTGAAGAAAAGAAGTAGTTTGGATTTAGAACAACATGAGGAGTAAATAAGGACAGAATTGTCATTTCTGGGTGAACTATATCTTTAAAAATGAAAATTTTAGAATTTAAAGGGATAGTTCACCCAAAAATGAAAATTCTCTCATCATTTACTCACTCTCATGCCATCCCAGATGTTTATGACTTTCTTTCCTCTGCAAAACATGAACGAAGATTTTTAGAAGAATATCTCAGCACTGTAGGTCCATACAATACAAGTGAATGGTGACCAGAACTTTGAGGCTCCAAAAAGCACATAAATGCAGCATAAAAGTGATCCATACAACTCCAGTTGTTAAATCTATGTCTTCTGAAGTGATATGGTAGGTGTGGGTGGGAAACAAATAAATATTTAAGTCATTTTTTTAAAATAAATTCTCCTCCCTGCCCAGTAGGTGGCGATATGCACAAAGAATGTGAATCGGCAAAAACAAAAGAAGAATGTGAAAGTGAAAGTGGAGAGTGATAGTAAAAAAGGACTTAAGAATAAATTTGTCTTCAAAACTGGTTTGATCTTCATCTAAGTTACAATAAAGAACAAACACAATCTGTTTTAACTAATAACACACAAAAATGTTATTCTTGTACATATTGAACATCATTCAAACATTCACAGTGTAATTTGTAAAACATATGTGAAACCCTAGGCTAATGGCGTCCACAAAAGCTAATTAGAGTCAGGAGTTGGCAAACCTGGCATCCAATTAATGAATAGAGATTGGAGGTGTGGGTTAGAGCTACTTTGACTTGTAAAAAGCACTCAAACCTTTTGAGTTTGCTATTCACAAGAAGCATCTGCTGACATGGACCATACCTCACAAAAAAGATCTCAGAAGACCTACGATCAAGAATTGTTGCTTTGCATAAAGCTGAAAAGGGTTACAAAGTTATATTGAAGAGCTTAGATATTCATCTGTCCACAGTTAGACAAACTGTCTATAAATGGAGACGATTTAGTACTATGGGTACTCTCACTAGAAGTGGCCGTCCAGCCAAGATGACTCATGGGCACACCGCAGAATGATGAAAAAGATCCCTAGAGTGACAGCTAAATACTTGAAGTAATCATTGGAACTGGTTAACATCTCTGTTCATGAGTCTACTATACAGAAAACATTAAACAGGCATGGTGTCCATGGCAGGACTAAGCATTAAGGAAGCCGCTGCTTTCCACCAAAATCATTGCTGCACGCCTGAAGTTTGCCAAAGACCATTTGACACTCCACAATGATACTGGGAAAAATTTTTGTGGACTGATGAAACAAAGGTTTAATTGTTTTGGAAGACCATGCAGCCCTATGTATGGTGTAGAAAAGGCACTGCATACCAACATGAAATTACTAAACCAGTTACTTAATCCAAGAGTTCACTTACTTTTTCCACAGCACTGTGAATGTTTAATGGGATGTGTTCAATAAAGACATGACATATTATAATTGTTTGTGTGTTATCTTAAGCACGTTGTGTTTGTCTATACTTGTGACTTTGATGAAGGTGAGATCACATTTTAACACCAATGCAGAAAACCAGCTAAATCCAAAGGGTTCACATACTTATTCTTGCCACTGTATATGCCTAGATCGGATATCTAAAGCCAGTTTCATGGTGCTGGTAAAATCCAGGTCATACAGTGACCTGCGATTGCAAGGCTTTACCTCTCTTAAAGTGACGGCACTTCAAACAACCAACCAGCAATTCAATATGCTGCGGTGACCTTTCATAAAACACTTCACTATCATAAAATATGAGCCTCTCTGATCTTTCTACATGAACTTCAATTTAGAATCACTACTTAATAAACAGTGGGTTAACAACAAGTGTTTTGTAAATGTCACGCATCTTTTATCAGATAACACAAAGCTTTGTTTGGTTGTCATACTGCCTAAAGGGATAGTTCAGCCAAAAATGATAATTCTGACATCATTCACCCACCCTAATGTGGTTTCAAACCCATATCTCTTTCTTTCTTCAGTGGAACACAAATGAGATGTTAGGCAAAATATTGAGTCACCATTCACTTTCATTATATGGAAAAAAAAAATGCAATATAAAAGTGAAAAGTGACTGAGAATAGTGACTTAATTGAACAGCCGTGCTGAATTTAGGCTATATGAAAACTGTGGGCTATTACGCCATCTGGTGACCATCAGTAACCTGAACAATCACCATAAAGAACAGGGTCTATACAATTTAAATGTGTATATTTATCATTTCAACCAATTTAAAGAATTGTCCTTGTGAAGGAATAAACCATGAACATGTTTTCATTCACATTTAGCTAACAACCTGTTTTTCAAGAGATCACATTGACTTGTTTACATGTGTGTGTGTGTGTGTAATGATCCACTTTGTTTCTCTGTGAGGTTGTAGATCAGATGTTTAGGGCAGTAAGTTAAACTCCTGTGCTCAACTTTTTATCCAGGAAAGACATGGACATTTTTTTTTTTAAATGCAAAACTTCTTTAATTTTGTAATATTTCATTATTACATTATTCATTGTTATAACAACATTTTTTTTGTTTCATGTATTGAATTAGCCACAATTCAGCTCAATGTTATGCAGTTTCAATTGAATTTTGTTCATCAGTAAGTAAATTCAAAGTTGTCGAAAAAGTCCAATAAACTCATAATTGCACTTAAAATTTTCGTAACCTCCGGAGACCCCCGTGTGACTGCTGTGTGCATTTTCCGTTTCCATTTTTGATTTGTAACTAGTAGCACCTAATAAACAAGCAAAAAAAAAAAAAAAAAATAATAATAATTTCTAGAGCAAATAGCTTTCTTAAAAATGTATATCCACATATGTGGACAGCGAGACTATGCTGTGAAATGCTATAGAAAGTCAGATTGTTTTCATCAAATTGTTTATTATGTTTCCAGGAGTGTTGATTATTCATGTTTTTGAGACGTTACAGACATTACATCAGAAATTTGCATAATTAATTCTGATTCAAAGTAATGTCCAGCATCATCCAATCACTGTCAACCATGTTAAAATAAAATGATACATTATAAATTCTGAATCTATGTACTGATTATCATTGTCACATGTCTGTCAAACATGTTGAGTGATCCAAACATCATCTGCAGCCTGAAACTGAACTCTTGATCAGATTTTAGGAGTGAATGCACTTAACTGAATAGAGAGATATAGGATGCTCCCTTGCTCCCTATTTAGTGAATGACTTAACCTCCAGTGTGCTGTCTGTCTGCACTGGTCTCAGAACAGTTCGAAATGTATCTTATTTTCATCCTAACTCAATATAAAGCCTCTGAAAGCAACTTTTCCAGCTTTTGGATGAACCCATTGATTCTCAATGTGAAAATGCACAGTAAATATAGGAATGCATTTACTAATGTTAATGAATAGAACTGTATTGCAGAGATAACAAAATAAAATATAACAAAATGTATATTAAAATGAAGCGAAATGACCCACAGATGTGTTAGATTTGAAAGTTATTCAGAATAACAAACATGTTTTTTTCTACTTTTGAGGAAATGCGGTACGAGTTTCCACATATGTGGACATCATGTTTATCAGGGCGCTGACGCGCGAAACATTAACGGCATATCAAACAAAACTAGAAACTCTCCTCTTTACAACTAAACAGGTTTCAATGAAAAAACTTAGAGATTTCTTCCGAGAGGCACTTTTGTTTCTGTTGCGTCCATAGGAGCGCTTTAAGGAAATTGACGTCATGTTGTTGTGTCGCATGACTCGGTGTGGCAGAAGTTAACACTTTAAATGACAGTCTAGAGTCTTGTGAACAGTATTCAGTTGGGTTTTATTCATTTAAATTATGCGTTGCATATAGCAAAGTCAAAATACAACGTCCACGCACGTGGACGCGAGGTAGCACGCGCAGCAATTAAATGTAAGTTCACGATTTAGTGACTTGAAAATGTTTACAGTGTGCATTCATTGTAATTCTAAGTCTTGTTAAATAAAAAGTAAATAAATAACGACTAATCAAGTCATGTATACCTAAACTGAGAGCAAATGGTTCTGACAGAACACTCTTTAATTCCACTATTTACCTGTTTGGCATGGTCACAAACACTTCAGTATCTGACTTTGATCCAATCACACTTTATTTGGTATCTCCTAAATAGAGAGAGATAGCCTGCAGTGTCAATTTAATATGAAAACAAAAAACTTTCTAATCATAGCATACAAGATCTGTTACACTCACCTAAAGCGGTTGTGTGTGTCCTCTAAGCCTTTCTTGTAATTTTCAGATGTGATTTTAGTGAACTGTGCAGTCTGTATGAGACAAAAGAGAGACAAAGTCAATACGCACATAATTCACTGCATCAGAAAACGTCTTAGGGTCGTAAGTTCTTATTTAAACTGGGACGTAAAGTTCCCACTATGGACTAGTAAGTCCTAGTCAGTTTGTAAACTATTAACTTAATTTGGTCGCCCTATTAGTTCTTAAGGCGATACTTTTTATTACAGTTGTCTTCCATTTTTTAGAAATGATCGGTTTTGCCAATGTTTTTAACCGATATTTATACTTTTCTGCTTAATCTGTCAAATAATTTTTTAGTATCATATCTACCAATAATTACCACTATTTTAGTTAAAGTACAAAAAGGCATAAACAAAAAATTACTAAATATCGGTTCTTTATATCGGTTATCGAATCTTTAATTCTGTTTTTACTGTTGTCGAATCTTTAGTTCAGTTCTTACAGTTGTCAAATCGTTAGTTCAGTTCTTACAGTTGCCAAATCGTTAGTTCAGTTCTTACAGTTGTTGAATCGTTAGTTCAGTTCTTACAGTTGTCGAATCTTTAGTTCAGTTCTTACAGTTGCCAAATCGTTAGTTCAGTTCTTACATTTGTCGAATCTTTAGTTCCGTTTTTACAGTTGTCGAATCTTTAGTTCCGTTTTTACAGTTGTCGAATCGTTAGTTCCGTTCTTACAGTTGTTGAATCATTAGTTCAGTTCTTACAGTTGTCGAATCATTAGTTCCGTTTTTACAGTTGTTGAATCGTTAGTTCAGTTCTTACAGTTGTCGAATCGTTAGTTCCTTTTTACAGTTGTCGAATCATTAGTTCAGTTCTTATAGTTGTCGAACCTTTAGTTCAGTTCTTATAGTTGTCGAAACTTTAGTTCAGTTCTTACAGTTGTCGAATCTTTAGTTCCGTTTTTACAGTTGTCGAATCGTTAGTTCAGTTCTTATAGTGTCGAATCGTTAGTTCCGTTCTTAAAGTTGTTGAATCATTAGTTCAGTTCTTACAGTTGTCGAATCGTTAGTTCCGTTTTACAATTGTCGAATCGTTAGTTCAGTTCTTACAGTTGTCGAATCGTTAGTTCCGTTTTTACAGTTGTTGAATCATTAGTTCAGTTCTTATAGTTGTCAAACCTTTAGTTCAGTTCTTACAGTTGTCAAATCGTTAGTTCCGTTTTTACAGTTGTCGAATGGTTAGTTCAGTTCTTATAGTTGTCGAATCTTTAGTTCCATTCTTACAGTTGTCGAATCTTTAGTTTCGTTTTTACTGTTGTCGAATCGTTAATTCAGTTTTTACAGTTGCCGAATCGTTAGTTCCGTTCTTACAGTTGTTGAATCGTTAGTTCCTTTTTACAGCTGTCGACTCATTAGTTCAGTTCTTATAGTTGTCAAACCTTTAGTTCAGTTCTTACAGTTGTCGAATCGTTAGTTCAGTTCTTATAGTTGTCGAACCTTTAGTTCAGTTCTTATAGTTGTCGAACCTTTAGTTCAGTTCTTATAGTTGTCGAATCTTTAGTTCCGTTCTTACAGTTGTTGAATCATTAGTTCAGTTCTTACAGTTGTCGAATCATTAGTTCCGTTTTTACAGTTGTTGAATCGTTAGTTCAGTTCTTACAGTTGTCGAATCTTTAGTTCCATTTTTACAGTTGTCGAATCATTAGTTCCGTTTTTACAGTTGTTGAATCGTTAGTTCAGTTCTTATAGTTGTCGAAACTTTAGTTCAGTTCTTACAGTTGTCGAATCTTTAGTTCCGTTTTTACAGTTGTCGAATCGTTAGTTCAGTTCTTATAGTGTCGAATCGTTAGTTCCGTTCTTAAAGTTGTTGAATCATTAGTTCAGTTCTTACAGTTGTCGAATCGTTAGTTCCGTTTTACAATTGTCGAATCGTTAGTTCAGTTCTTACAGTTGTCGAATCGTTAGTTCCGTTTTTACAGTTGTTGAATCATTAGTTCAGTTCTTATAGTTGTCAAACCTTTAGTTCAGTTCTTACAGTTGTCAAATCGTTAGTTCCGTTTTTACAGTTGTCGAATGGTTAGTTCAGTTCTTATAGTTGTCGAATCTTTAGTTCCATTCTTACAGTTGTCGAATCTTTAGTTTCGTTTTTACTGTTGTCGAATCGTTAATTCAGTTTTTACAGTTGCCGAATCGTTAGTTCCGTTCTTACAGTTGTTGAATCGTTAGTTCCTTTTTACAGCTGTCGACTCATTAGTTCAGTTCTTATAGTTGTCAAACCTTTAGTTCAGTTCTTACAGTTGTCGAATCGTTAGTTCAGTTCTTATAGTTGTCGAACCTTTAGTTCAGTTCTTATAGTTGTCGAATCTTTAGTTCCATTTTTACAGTTGTTGAATCGTTAGTTCAGTTCTTATAGTTGTCGAATCTTTAGTTCCGTTCTTACAGTTGTTGAATCATTAGTTCAGTTCTTACAGTTGTCGAATCATTAGTTCCGTTTTTACAGTTGTTGAATCGTTAGTTCAGTTCTTACAGTTGTCGAATCGTTAGTTCCTTTTTACAGCTGTCGACTCATTAGTTCAGTTCTTATAGTTGTCAAACCTTTAGTTCAGTTCTTACAGTTGTCGAATCGTTAGTTCAGTTCTTATAGTTGTCGAACCTTTAGTTCAGTTCTTATAGTTGTCGAATCTTTAGTTCCATTTTTACAGTTGTTGAATCGTTAGTTCAGTTCTTATAGTTGTCGAATCTTTAGTTCCGTTCTTACAGTTGTTGAATCATTAGTTCAGTTCTTACAGTTGTCGAATCATTAGTTCCGTTTTTACAGTTGTTGAATCGTTAGTTCAGTTCTTACAGTTGTCGAATCGTTAGTTCCTTTTTACAGTTGTCGAATCATTAGTTCAGTTCTTATAGTTGTCGAACCTTTAGTTCAGTTCTTATAGTTGTCGAAACTTTAGTTCAGTTCTTACAGTTGTCGAATCTTTAGTTCCGTTTTTACAGTTGTCGAATCGTTAGTTCAGTTCTTATAGTGTCGAATCGTTAGTTCCGTTCTTAAAGTTGTTGAATCATTAGTTCAGTTCTTACAGTTGTCGAATCGTTAGTTCCGTTTTACAATTGTCGAATCGTTAGTTCAGTTCTTACAGTTGTCGAATCGTTAGTTCCGTTTTTACAGTTGTTGAATCATTAGTTCAGTTCTTATAGTTGTCAAACCTTTAGTTCAGTTCTTACAGTTGTCAAATCGTTAGTTCCGTTTTTACAGTTGTCGAATGGTTAGTTCAGTTCTTATAGTTGTCGAATCTTTAGTTCCATTCTTACAGTTGTCGAATCTTTAGTTTCGTTTTTACTGTTGTCGAATCGTTAATTCAGTTTTTACAGTTGCCGAATCGTTAGTTCCGTTCTTACAGTTGTTGAATCGTTAGTTCCTTTTTATAGCTGTCGACTCATTAGTTCAGTTCTTATAGTTGTCAAACCTTTAGTTCAGTTCTTACAGCTGTCGACTCGTTAGTTCAGTTCTTATAGTTGTCGAACCTTTAGTTCAGTTCTTATAGTTGTCGAATCTTTAGTTCCATTTTTACAGTTGTTGAATCGTTAGTTCAGTTCTTATAGTTGTCGAATCTTTAGTTCCGTTCTTACAGTTGTTGAATCGTTAGTTCAGTTCTTATAGTTGTCGAATCGTTAGTTCAGTTCTTACAGTTGTCGAATCGTAAGTTCTGTTCTTATAGTTGTCGAACCTTTAGTTCAGTTCTTACAGTTGTCGAATCGTTAGTTCAGTTCTTATAGCTGTCGAATCTTT
Source organism: Myxocyprinus asiaticus (assembly GCF_019703515.2). Taxonomy (NCBI): domain Eukaryota; kingdom Metazoa; phylum Chordata; class Actinopteri; order Cypriniformes; family Catostomidae; genus Myxocyprinus; species Myxocyprinus asiaticus. The sequence goes on along the minus strand of NC_059389.1, from coordinate 3,692,063 downwards.
AGTTCCGTTTTTACTGTTGTCGAATCGTTAATTCAGTTTTTACAGTTGCCGAATCGTTAGTTCCGTTCTTACAGTTGTTGAATCGTTAGTTCCTTTTTACAGCTGTCGACTCATTAGTTCAGTTCTTATAGTTGTCAAACCTTTAGTTCAGTTCTTACAGTTGTCGAATCGTTAGTTCAGTTCTTACAGTTGTCGAATCGTAAGTTCTGTTCTTATAGTTGTCGAACCTTTAGTTCAGTTCTTATAGTTGTCAAACCTTTAGTTCAGTTCTTACAGTTGTCGAATCGTTAGTTCAGTTCTTATAGCTGTCGAATCTTTAGTTCCGTTTTTACTGTTGTCGAATCGTTAATTCAGTTTTTACAGTTGCCGAATCGTTAGTTCCGTTCTTACAGTTGTTGAATCGTTAGTTCCTTTTTACAGCTGTCGACTCATTAGTTCAGTTCTTATAGTTGTCAAACCTTTAGTTCAGTTCTTATAGTTGTCGAATCTTTAGTTCCATTTTTACAGTTGTTGAATCGTTAGTTCAGTTCTTATAGTTGTCGAATCTTTAGTTCCGTTCTTACAGTTGTCGAATCGTTAGTTCCGTTTTTACAGTTGCCGAATCGTTAGTTCAGTTCTTACAGTTGTCGAATCGTAAGTTCTGTTCTTATAGTTGTCGAATCTTTAGTTCAGTTTTTAGAGTTGTCAGCTCTTTAGTTGTTCTTACTGTTGTCGAATCTTGAGTACAGTCATCTTTTTCTCCTCTTTCAAAAGCTTCTGCAGTTCTTCTTTGATCTGTGTCCTGAGCTCTTCCTCTTTCACAAACAGAAAAAAACACAGAGGAACTCATTAATTTTCTAGATGTGATTGAGTTTCTGAGACGTTAAGACTGAGTTTAGTAAACCTGTACATATATAAAGAGATGTGGAGATTTTTCTGGTTCAGTCGAAAATTCATCAGAAAGACTCTGGTATGACAATAGCTAATATGAACCATAAGCTGGACAACATGCCTCACCTGTGGTCTGTGTTTGTTGTGGTGGAAATAGAGACCCCACTGGTTTTAGGAAAGGAGGTATAACAGGCTCCTCACATGAAGGAAGACAAAGAGCTGGGGGTTCCTCAATGGAAGATGGAGGCATTTCCGCTATGGAAGGCGTTTCAATAGACAAAACCACAGCTGAGGTGGATGGAGAGGGTAGAACCATAGACTCCTCCAAAAGAGATTGAACAGGGGCAGGTATGGAAACTGGGTAAGGTGAGGCCATTGGCCTGACAGACATTGGTTCAGGTACACTTAAAGGCAGTGGCGGCAAACACCACAAAACCCACTCAAAGCAATATTAACCCATTTAAAAGCACCAAAAATATATGAAACCTTAGAAAATAATTACATTTAAAGAACTGAATTAAATGTAAATCAATCAAATTATCAGTGTGAACGTATATTTTGAAAACTCAAAGGAAAACACTTAATGCCAGTGCAGTGCATCAAATTTAACACTTTTTAATGCCAAAACCTTAATTTTTGCTAAATCAATTTAATGTCTATTAATATATTCATTATATACATTTTAATGTCCTGTTATAACAAACAATACAAACCAAAAAACAAAACACACTGTAATGTTGCCTAAACACTAGCCAGTAATACTACTTGAACATAAATTTTGCCCTCCTCTCCTTCTGGCCTGCAAATTTTTCAATGACTTTCTGGTTAAAGTCAGTCATCTCAGTCACCAGTCTCTTTTCCATTGACAGCATAGCCAATGCATTCAGCCTCTCCTGTATATACTATACTCCAGTGTAACATAGACTGTGACTGATTTCTATAACAAAAACTCACCTCTGCTGCAATCCTTTCATGGACCTCTGGACTGAGTGACCGACGCCTCTTTTCTGGCTGAGAACCACCTACACTGCTTTGGTCAACCATGGAATGGACAGAATTTCTGCAAAGGAGAAAGAGAATTTAGCATAATAATAATAACAACAAAAACAACAATTGGAAAAGAAGGAATGCAGTTACTACCTGCTGGAACTGCTGGATGCTCCCCTTGATATGGACCGAAGCTATGTCCATCTTCTGGAGTTTGGCATAGAGGAGGTCCACATGTGGCATGATGTGGTGGAAAAGTTGCAGAAAGAATCTAAAATCCTGATCCTCCAGCAGCATGGCGAAGGCTCCTGGCTCTCTGACAGTAATGGGGACAAAGTTACCCGAGTCTCGTATGCTTTCAAAACAGCGGATGAGGTCCTCTATGTGCTCAAACACGGTATTGATGGCACGGCTGTGAAAGTTCCATCTGACATTGCTGGATGTTGGTAGTCTATGGGCCACTACTTTATCAAGAACACATGTGCGCTTGGGTGATCTGGAAAATCCACCAAGGTCTGAAAAAAAAAATTCTCACTTTGGCTGTGTGAGAAGAGGTCTGTTGCATTATCACATTGAGCTGATGTGCATAGTAGTGGATGTAGTGGGCATTTTGGTACACATCATGTATCTTCCTCTGAACACCTGCAGTGGCACCCCTCATCACGCTGTCTCCATCATATGCCTGGCAGAGGAGCTTACTCTTCTGATCCTCAGGCAGGATGGCAGCAAGACTCTCTTTTAGTGCTGTAGCTGACTGCAGAGGGATAAACTCAAAAAATCTTTCCTGCACATTGTTTTTGGCATCAATGTAGCGCAGCACAAGCACAAGTTGGCACTGAGTGGCAATATCCATCGTCTCATCTGCCTGGATGTAAAAGGTGAGCTTCAGGCACAGTAATAGAAGTAATAGGTTCAACAGATGTACTAGTTGGGTCCACAAGTAGAGCAGCATCTATTGATTCATTAGACGCTTGCAAGGGTACATTTATGCGTTCAGCAGGCAAATCAACAGGTTGGGGTGAGGTTGCAGATGTAGGTTCACTAGGTGGACATAAAACTGCATTCTCATCACCTGGTGGAGGAGTTAAAAGACCCTCAGGTTGAGCAGGTAATGGAGCAGACTCTACAGGTGGAGGTGGTGCAGGTGCATCCTCAGTCACAGGTACGAGGGGCACTAATGGTGTTATCGGCTCTGAGAAAATTTGAGGGACCAAAGCACTGGCGTATGAGGGTGGATGGGGCATTACGGGCACGTGGCGATCACCTGGGGGGGAACTGTTCAACCTGAGGGGTTACAGAAGGGCTAGTGGGTGACTGTGTACAGAGTTTGGTTGAAGCTTGCAGGCGCACCACATGTGGAAACTCCTTCATACGATCAATGACACATTCTGAAAGCTGTACACGATGAGAAAAAACTTTAAAATGTAAGGGAAATTGTAGCATTATTACACAGGCTTATTTGATCAGCATATGTGCTCTTTTGAGTTTTACAAGGAAAACTGAATCATAATTTCTATGGATCACAGAAAAGTGACTGTTTAAATATCATCAAAGTTTTAGTTGTCATCGAACCTAGCACAGACAAATCTTTTGTGTTTCTCAATGCTTTTTAAAAACAAAATGCAGCATGCTTGTTATGTACATTACTGGAAATTGTGCCCTGTGGCGCTACAATGGCTCAGTGATGGTATCAGATGGTAAAACCACAGTACTCTGACATATGCCATGGTACTGAATGAATACTGAACCATATTCATATAGCATGGTATTAACATGGTAATGCAAGGTATTCAAAGAACACCATGGTATATTCTAAATAAAACATGGTATTGCCAAAGGACATGTCAAAAACAATATGGTCATTGACTAACAAAATATGGCAGTACCCTGCATTACCATCACTTACAATAAAGTACCATCACAGTACCAAAAATATCAAGGTACAACCAAGGTACGTGTCCAAAAGCCCACAGTATTTTTGTAAAGTGAGGGTACTTTTTTGTAAAGTATATGGCTGTACCAAAAGTACCATGGTCTGTTTTCACAACAGTATATCTATAGGTAATCTGAAGGTTTTGAAAAGGTGTGTACGTGTAATGTGTAAGTTTACCGTTTTGGCTTTCTATTGTATGCAACAGTTCAACAAGCATGACCTTTAGTCTATATTTAACCTAGTATGTGCTCTATAGGACATTTTGTTGACAAAACCTCTACCACAGCCAATATCTTACCCTTTAAACGAGATTGCCATATCAGAGATTTCTACGAAATCAGTACAATTATGTTGCAATGTATTTCTTTGCATTTGAAGCAAAAAGAAAGTGTTTGCATGCCGGTCATGCAACTTAAACATTAATCAGAGAAGGTTCTGCATAAAAAAATGAGTTTATTTAATTAATGTTATATAATAAAGGCATGATAAAACTCTTATATGAAGTTTATTGGTGCAGTAAACTTTCCCGAATGCCCTTCATGACAGTAACCCCCTCCTCATTGTCCGAGTCAAAGGTAACGTGGCACAAGCTGCCGTTTCCCCCATAACTCCTGGGTTTTACATATATTTCTGCAGTTTAATGTGATAGTTATTAAACATAAAACATAGGGGTTTGTCGAAACATCCAGTTCAACCAGAAGCCAAAAAGCCCGTGTAGGGAACGCAGCCCTTCCCACTTCAGCACAATGAGGAATCTCACTTCTTTGGGCGGCACGTTAGTGTGAAGCATCTACATGTTCCCACTGATCATAGTATAAATAATTTATTATTACAGCTGAATAAAGACACGTAAAAAGTAGAGCCACTTTGGTGCTTTAAACTTTAAAAAAATGTAATAAATACCAATAACTTTTAGAGAAATCATGTTAACAAACCCTGTACAGTAGCAACAAGTGCCAAATCTGGTAACAAATTTGACAGATTTCATCATTTTATCAGTCATCTTGACATGATAAATTAGATCTAGGTAGATTTTCTTAATGTAAAAATGGTTCCAGAGACCAAAACAGGGTTCCTACCTCAAAAAAGATCAAACCTAGACTAATCTTTGCACTTAAGAAAGGTCTTGGATTGTGCTAATAGAGAAAGAAAACACGCACACACACGCACGCACACACACACTCACAAACACGCACGCGCACACACACACACTGTAACACACACACAAACACACTCACAAACACGCACGCACACACACACTGTATAACACACACACACACTGTATAACAAACACACACAAACACTCAAACATGCACGCACACACACACTCACAAACACGCATGCACGCACGCACACACATACACACACACACTGTATAACACAAACACACTGTATAACACACACACACTGTATAACACACACGTTGGTTTTGCTATCATTATGAGGACTCTCCACAGACATAATGATTTTTATATTGTACAAACTATAGCTTCTATCCCCTAACCCTAACCCTAAACCTAACCCTCACAGAAACCTTTCTGCATTTTTACATTTTCAATAAAACACCGTTTAGTATGTTAAGCGATTTGAATTATGGGGACACTAGAAATGTCCTCATAAACCACATTTATAGCATAATACACTTGTAATTACCAGTTTGTAATCTAAAAAAAAGTCCTCGTAAACCACTTTAACCTGACCACACTCACACACACACACACACAAACACACACACATACACATTGTAAAACACATACACACACACACACACACACACACACACACACAGTATAACACACACACACTGTATAACACATGCACACACACACACTGTATAACACACACACATACTGTATAACACATGCACACTGTATAACACGCACACACACACACACACACTGTATAACACACACACACACACACACACTGTATAACACACACACACACACACACACACACACACTGAATAACACACACACACACACACACTGTATAACACACACACACACACACACACACTGTATAACACACAATATAACTTATTCATGGTTCAAAAATAGATCAGAAAGTTGGCTCAAAGTATTGTTAAAGGAATAGTTCACCCAAAATTACAAATTCCATCATCATTTACTCACTCTAATGTCATTCCAAACCTGTATGACTTTATTCTATTGAACACAGAAGAAGGAATTTTTAAGATTCCTACAAGTCGCTCTTTTCTACAATGAACGGGGACTGAGAATTTCATTCTTCAAAAAGGACTCAAAAGTACCATAAATGCCTTAAAAAATAAATAAAAATAAAATAAAAAAAGCAGTTTTGGGCACTCCAAAAAAAACCTCTTTGGCTGAACTTGATTCAGTCATGGACAGTGGTTCCACATTTTTTAAATGTGTTTTCTTATATTCAAATTACCATGCAATTTCAACTTAAATACTTCAAGTAGAGGGAACATACCTGAATCAAGTAAACCCAACAAAATTCAACATATCAAAATAATGCAAATGGAACTTTTTGTGATATGCTAGCTAGTGACAGGAAATGTTAGCATACTAAATACATCCTGTTGGGAAGCACTACTGAGTGAAACTTGATCTCTTTGCTCTGGTTGGCACAGCAATTGCTCAATGGATAAAGCACTCAAAATGTATTGGTCCTCAACCTAGCTCAAGCTCCACTCTTCACCATGATGGTAACCCCCAAAACTACAACATAACAGAAATTCTTCTTTATATTTATCTTGCACAAAGATGCATGAAATTATACTTAATTTTAACGTTTACTATCCCTGTCGAGTCCCATGCAAAGCATGCTGTGAACTAGAAATCCTCTACCAGTTTCAGTTAACCTTAACCAAACAAAAAATATTCATGTTGTCCCAGCACAAATGGATTAAGTAAAGCTGACAAGACACATTTTTAGTTGAGTAAACTCAACTCAAGTTAATTTAAGTTTCCCCAGTTATATATATATATATATATATATATTTTAAATAATATGAACATGGGAGGATCGAGTGCAAATTTAAATATGATCTCCTACAGTGAGCTGTTAACCACTCTGACTAAGTCACAAAATCAACGAGTTCAATTCATGAATGAATCATTCAGACGGGTTTGTGAACTGGATCAACCAATTTATTGCAGGACATTGCCACTCGTGAACGTGCCAAATATGTTCAGTGAAAAATTACAGTCTGTTCCTCACACAATGCTATCATATGACTTCAGAAGATTTGCAATACAGCACACAAGTTGCATAGGACTACTTTCAAGAAATCTTAATGGTGTTTTTTAGTCATTCTGAAGCTTGACAGCCCTTTTGTGCACTACAGAAGAAAGTTACACAGGTTTGAAACGACATGAGGTCAAATAAAATTAAAATCTTTGGGTTAACTATCCCTTTTAGAGCTCCCCAATGAATGCAATAACTTTCAAATGAAATGTTACACAACATTCACACATAGTTAATGAGGTATTTCACTGGTCTTCTTGTACAGTTTACTCAGTCTTTTTATCTGCTTTCTCGCCTTTGATTGCCCGGAGAATGCTGGACAACACCTCCGTGTACAGTAACGTTCCCAGGAACACCAAAGCTGTGCCCACCCAGTGCCAGGCCGTGAAGGGGTTCCGGAAGTACAGGATGGAGATAATGAGACTCAGGAACTTGCGTAACGTCACCACCAGCGTAACCGTGAGAGACGCGCACTCTGTCGTCAGAATGAACACACCGCGAATACAAACATATCTGGGAATATGGCTAAGGAGAAACTACTTTCTCGCTACTTTCATTATACACTAAGAAGGGTCACAGACAGCAAGGAAAAACAATGCAAAATGCAAATAATAAAATGCAACTAACCAAATATTCATGTATAGTTAGGATAGCAAGATAAATAGGCTTATTAACTTTTAAAAGGGCGAAGAAAATGCTTCCCATATCTTTTGTTGTTGACGTCAAAAGCAGTGCGTCTGATTCGAGAACGTTTTTTAGCTCAGTGGTAAAGATGCTGGTTACCACCCCTGGAGTTCGCTAGTTCGCTAGTTCGAATCCCAGGGTGTGCTGAGTGACTCCAGCTAGGTCTCCTAAGCAACCAAATTGTCCCGGTTGCTAGGGTGGGTAGAGTCACATGGGGTAACCTCCTCGTGGTCGCTATAATGTGGTTCGCTCTCGGTGGGGCGCATGGTGAGTTGTGCGTGGATGCTATATAATAAAGGCATGATAAAACTCTTATATGAAGTTTATTGGTGCAGTAAACTTTCCCGAATGCCCTTCATGACAGTAACCCCCTCCTCATCGTCTGAGTCAAAGGTAACGTGGCACAAGCTGCCGTTTCCCCCATAACTCCTGGGTTTTACATATATTTCTGCAGTTTAATGTGATAGTTATTAAACATAAAACATAGGGGTTTGTTGAAACATCCAGTTCAACCAGAAGCCAAAAAGTGTAGGGAACGCAGCCCTTCCCACTTCAGCACAATGAGGAATCTCACTTCTTTGGGCGGCACGTGCAGCCACTTTCTCCATCGGCTCTGCATTCATTTATGTGATAACGATTCATTAATGTTCACTTTAGTGAAAGAGTTTTATTTTTTAATAGGCCTATCAAATTACATTTTTACAATGCCATGTTAGGAGCTGTGGCCACTTTGAAAATATATTATGTACAATAATCAGTGTTGGGTGTAATGCATTACTAAGTAATTAATTACTGTATTTAAATTACTTTTTCATTGGAAAAAAGTAAGGGATTACTCTTAATTTTGCAGTAATTTAATTACAGTTACTAATGATGTAATTGCGGTAAATACTGTATAGACTACAGAACAATTCTATATAAAATAAAATCTAAATTTAACGTCTAATGTTAAAATATATGTTTTCTAATTTAACGCCGCCCCTTTAAATTCTTTGGCCACTTCATGAATAATTTATTTGATTTTATATGATTTATTTGAAAGAATTAAAAGAACAGTTTCATGTCTATCCTTGTATTTTTCATCTGGTCGAGGTTGATCAGGGTTTTAGAAAGTAATTACTAAGTAATGCAATTACATTTCAGACAGAGTAATTAGTACAGTAATCTAATTACACTGTAGAAGATGTAATTAATTATTTTTTTTAGAGTAACTTCCCAACACTGACAATAATAATAAGAATAGTATAAAATAATAATAATACTTTAAGTAATAATTTAAATTAACATTAAGAAAAAAAGTAATGCGTCACATAATCTAAATGAAACAAAATAAAAAATGGCAAACCCTTTTTTTGCTGGTTCCCTTTTTTTCTTTTGCAGCTTTGAGTTTCTTTACAAGTAATCCCTTCCAAAAATTACAACGTTTCTACCTTAATATCATATTTATTCCAGCGATTCTTAAATTAGTGTTAGTGGTATTAGCCACCACTGGAATCAATACAAAAATATACTAAACAAAACGACAAATATTCTGAAAGCACTCCTTACACTATCTGAATAAGTTTCCACATTAATTTATTAATGAAAGCAGAAACAAGACTTTTAGTAACTTTGGTATTTTGGCAGAAACAATGGTTAGCTAGGTGAATTTTAGTTAGTGAGAATAGCAGTTCAGGTTCTAGAACACTACATTTTCAAAGGAAAAAGAAACACAAGACAATTCATATAGAAGATTTCCTTCAGTTTATAAGGCCTCAGCTTGTGTAAGGTTAAAAACAAGTAAGTTGTGTATAATAATTGAGTTTCCTTGTTGAAACAATCCTTACACAACCAACTCATGAATAACAATAATGCCCGCCTTATGAATATATCATCTATACATATTTTCTAAAATATTGCTTTAGCTCATCCTGATACTCGCCGACTGAAGCACTAATGCCCTGTAACCAAGGGCGTAGATTTGGCTTGAATTTTGGGGGGGGGGTTTAGTGTGAAGCATCTACATGTTCCCACTGATCATAGTATAAATAATTTATTATTACAGCTGAATAAAGACACGTAAAAAGTAGAGCCACTTTGGTGCTTTAAACTTTAAAAAAATGAAATAAATACCAATAACTTTTAGAGAAATCATGTTAACAAACCCTGTACAGTAGCAACAAGTGCCAAATCTGGTAACAAATTAGACAGATTTCATCATTTTATCAGTCATCTTGACATGATAAATTAGATCTAGGTAGATTTTCTTAATGTAAAAATGGTTCCAGAGACCAAAACAGGGTTCCTACCTCAACAAAGATCAAACCTAGACTAATCTTTGCACTTAAGAAAGGTCTTGGATTGTGCTAACAGAGAAAGAAAACACGCACACACACGCACGCACACACACACTCACAAATACGCACGCGCACACACACACACACACTGTAACACACACACAAACACACTCACAAACACGCACGCACACACACACTGTATAACACACACACACTGTATAACAAACACACACAAACACTCAAACACGCACGCACACACACACTCACAAACACGCATGCACGCACGCACACACATACACACACACACTGTATAACACAAACACACTGTATAACACACACACACTGTATAACACACACGTTGGTTTTGCTATCATTATGAGGACTCTCCACAGACATAATGATTTTTATATTGTACAAACTATAGCTTCTATCCCCTAACCCTAACCCTAAACCTAACCCTCACAGAAACCTTTCTGCATTTTTACATTTTCAATAAAACACCGTTTAGTATGTTAAGCGATTTGAATTATGGGGACACTAGAAATGTCCTCATAAACCACATTTATAGCATAATACACTTGTAATTACCAGTTTGTAATCTAAAAAAAAGTCCTCGTAAACCACTTTAACCTGACCACACTCACACACACACACACACACACACACACACACACACAGTATAACACACACACACTGTATAACACATGCACACACACACACTGTATAACACACACACATACTGTATAACACATGCACACTGTATAACACGCACACACACACACACACACTGAATAACACACACACACACACACACACTGTATAACACACACACACACACACACACACACACTGTATAACACACAATATAACTTATTCATGGTTCAAAAATAGATCAGAAAGTTGGCTCAAAGTATTGTTAAAGGAATAGTTCACCCAAAATTACAAATTCCATCATCATTTACTCACTCTAATGTCATTCCAAACCTGTATGACTTTATTCTATTGAACACAGAAGAAGGAATTTTTAAGATTCCTACAAGTCGCTCTTTTCCATGTGGCTACAATGAACGGGGACTGAGAATTTCATTCTTCAAAAAGGACTCAAAAGTACCATAAATGCCTTAAAAAATAAATAAAAATAAAATAAAAAAAGCAGTTTTGGGCACTCCAAAAAAAACCTCTTTGGCTGAACTTGATTCAGTCATGGACAGTGGTTCCACATTTTTGAAATGTGTTTTCTTATATTCAAATTACCATGCAATTTCAACTTAAATACTTCAAGTAGAGGGAACATACCTGAATCAAGTAAACCCAACAAAATTCAACATATCAAAATAATGCAAATGGAACTTTTTGTGATATGCTAGCTAGTGACAGGAAATGTTAGCATACTAAATACATCCTGTTGGGAAGCACTACTGAGTGAAACTTGATCTCTTTGCTCTGGTTGGCACAGCAATTGCTCAATGGATAAAGCACTCAAAATGTATTGGTCCTCAACCTAGCTCAAGCTCCACTCTTCACCATGATGGTAACCCCCAAAACTACAACATAACAGAAATTCTTCTTTATATTTATCTTGCACAAAGATGCATGAAATTATACTTAATTTTAACGTTTACTATCCCCGTCGAGTCCCATGCAAAGCATGCTGTGAACTAGAAATCCTCTACCAGTTTCAGTTAACCTTAACCAAACAAAAAATATTCATGTTGTCCCAGTACAAATGGATTAAGTAAAGCTGACAAGACACATTTTTAGTTGAGTAAACTCAACTCAAGTTAATTTAAGTTTCCCCAGTTATATATATATATATATATATATATATATATATATTTTAAATAATATGAACATGGGAGGATCGAGTGCAAATTTAAATATGATCTCCTACAGTGAGCTGTTAATCACTCTGACTAAGTCACAAAATCAACGAGTTCAATTCATGAATGAATCATTCAGACGGGTTTGTGAACTGGATCAACCAATTTATTGCAGGACATTGCCACTCGTGAACGTGCCAAATATGTTCAGTGAAAAATTACAGTCTGTTCCTCACACAATGCTATCATATGACTTCAGAAGATTTGCAATACAGCACACAAGTTGCATAGGACTACTTTCAAGAAATCTTAATGGTGTTTTTTAGTCATTCTGAAGCTTGACAGCCCTTTTGTGCACTACAGAAGAAAGTCACACAGGTTTGAAACGACATGAGGTCAAATAAAATTAAAATCTTTGGGTTAACTATCCCTTTTAGAGCTCCCCAATGAATGCAATAACTTTCAAATGAAATGTTACACAACATTCACACATAGTTAATGAGGTATTTCACTGGTCTTCTTGTACAGTTTACTCATTCTTTTTATCTGCTTTCTCTCCTTTGATTGCCCGGAGAATGCTGGACAACACCTCCGTGTACAGTAACGTTCCCAGGAACACCAAAGCTGTGCCCACCCAGTGCCAGGCCGTGAAGGGGTTCCGGAAGTACAGGATGGAGATAATGAGACTCAGGAACTTGCGTAACGTCACCACCAGCGTAACCGTGAGAGACGCGAACTCTGTCGTCAGAATGAACACACCGCGAATACAAACGTATCTGGGAATATGGCTAAGGACAAACTACTTTCTCGCTACTTTCATTATACACTAAGAAGGGTCACAGACAGCAAGGAAAAACAATGCAAAATGCAAATAATAAAATGCAACTAACCAAATATTCATGTATAGTTAGGATAGCAAGATAAATAGGCTTATTAACTTTTAAAAGGGCGAAGAAAATGCTTCCCATATCTTTTGTTGTTGACGTCAAAAGCAGTGCGTCTGATTCGAGAACGTTTTTTAGCTCAGTGGTAAAGATGCTGGTTACCACCCCTGGAGTTCACTAGTTCGCTAGTTCGAATCCCAGGGCGTGCTGAGTGACTCCACCCAGGACTCCTAAGCAACCAAATTGTCCCGGTTGCTAGGGTGGGTAGAGTCACATGGGGTAACCTCCTCGTGGTCGCTATAATGTGGTACGTTCCCGGTGGGGCGCATGGTGAGTTGAGCGCGGATGCTGCAGTGAATGGCGTGAAGCCTCCACACGTGCTATGTCTCCGTGGCAACGCGCTCAACAAGCCACGTGATAAGATGCGTGGGTTGACGGTCTCAGACGCGGAGGCAACTGGGATTCATCCTCCGCCACCCGGATTGAGGCGAATCACTAATCGACCACGAGGACTTAAAAGTGCACTGGGAATTGGGCATTCCAAATTGGGTGAAAAAGGGGAAAGATAAAAAAAATACAATAATAATAATAAATAAATACAATTATTCGCCACTTGATGTCCAATGACAGTTTTATAAATAATAATATACTGTACACGGTGTATAAATCTGAAAGGATACTGGGTGGCAACGTTCATCAATAGGTAACACCACATGACCGGCATGGACTGACCAATCACAGGGCTTTCCACCGGAGCTTTGAGAGACAGCCATCAAAAGAACCAAAACAATGATAATAAGACATTTGGATAGAATTTGTCATTTCAGAAAGCCAAACCGTGCTAAGATTTTTTTATTATATTATATTACATTATATTGTTTATTTTTCGTGGCTTTAGCATATAGAGCGCAAAAGTCGGATTTCGAAAGTAAAAATTCCATTCATTTTCTACATAGGCAATTTTGGATTTTTTCCCCTTTTTCTCCCCAATTTGGAAGTCCTCGCGGTGGCGTACTGATTCGCCTCAATCCGGGTGGTGGAGGACGAATCTCAGTTGCCTCCGTGTCTGAGATGTCAATCCGCGCATCTTATCACGTAGCTCATTGAGTGAGTTACCGTGGAGACATAGCGCGTGTGGAGGCCCACGCCATCCACCGCGGCATCCACGCACAACTCACCACGCGACCACGAGGAGGTTACCCTATGTGACTCTACCCTCCCTAGCAACCGGGCCAATTTGGTTGCTTAGGAGACCTAGCTGGAGTCACTCAGCACACCCTGGGATTCGAACTCGTGACTCCAGGGGTGGTAGACAGCGTCAATACTCGCTGAACTACCCAGGCCCCGGCAAACTGATTTTTAACGGTAACTTATAAACCTTTAAAGACAAAACTACCATGAGCTCAGAGGTTGTTAATCGAAAACCCGTTTAATAGCACAATTTGTGGTCAAGAACTACAATACCCATAATCCTGAAAAGAAATCCACCAATCAGAGTCGAGTCGCTTTCCCTACACTCTCTTATATAACTACTTATATATTAGTATATATCTGAATATTTTGCAACAAACTTAAAATATATTGTTTCTATTCTTTAAATCAAAAGTTTTACTTTTGTCCATCGTTTTTAATTCGATTAAGTAATTCGCAATGCTTCATGGGATCGTAGTAATGTTGTGATTCACCTCGGAGCTGGTTGGTTTGATTCATGGCTTACAACTTTTGAATGAAGGATTTTATGAAATCTCTGTGGAAAAAATTAAAAGGTAAAATACTTCCGTAGCCAAGACGGCTGAAAAAGTGGGCGGACACTGATGCGCTCTATTGCTATAGAAAGCTAATTTAATTTTTATTTATTCAATATACTGTATAATCAGACTTACCACTCTGACTGAAGAGCACGGCGTGTTTGTAGATGTCACTTGACAGCAAGAGGAATCCTGGTAACGGCAGACAGTGCTGAAAGAGAGTAAAAAAAAAAACACACTTAAATCCCAGATACCGACACGTGATGACTCAATACTCTTGAATACAACAGCAGCATCTGTAGGCAGCATTGTAAGCTACTCACATTGTAAAACAGAGCTTCCTTGGAGTGTTTGCCATACTGTTTGTATAGAGTTTCTTGGAAAATGCCCATTCTAGCAGACATCAGCAAGGCAAAAGTAAGCATCCCGATACCTGAAACAAAACCCATATTTATTTATCAGATTTGATATGTCTAAGGTGATATGACAACATGACTTTATCAAAGGCAACCCCACTCATTCTGTACACTTGCTCCAAAACAATGAAACAGTGTAGTGTGCACATTACCAAGAAGCCAATGCAGGAATGCATGAACTCCATCTTCCTCTGTGGCCCCCTTCTCAACGTTCTACATTACAAACATCAAACCTGACGTCTTAGATGCATCGAAAAAGTATAAATAAACAAGTTCAGTATTTATTTAATTATTCATCCATCTGGGACAATAAGCATTAAAGTTCAGAGGATTGAGTTAAGCTCAATGGGGCCAGTTGATAAACATTAAAATACACACCGTTTCAAAATAATTATATGTGTTAACGTGATTTTAGTGCCATAAAATTCTGCAATACGGCATTTACCAGATTACATGGTTTACCGGCGGCATGTCATCAGGTAAGTTGCAATATTGGATATAATTTTAAACAGAAAAGGTAAGCAATTTTCTCACACTAAAATCATGTTAACATGTACAATGTTTAAGTCTTGTGGCTATACTTTTGAAGCAGTGTGTATTTTAACGTTTTTGAGCTGGCCCCATTCACTTCCATTGTAAGCGCCTCACTGTAACTATGATTTTTGCAGCTTCTTTTTTTTAACCTCTTATACACTGGTGCCTTTTTGGGCGGCCATCCGTGATTTTTCACACTAAAAATTAAAGGCTCACCATTCACACGTACTGAGGACTAATTGCAAATAACTGGTCTCATTTTTCAGAGAACAGCCCAAATAAAAATAAAAAAGTCTCTGGTTCTGTTCACTCTACCTCACTTTGAAAAGTCTCATTTTATTCCACTAGATGGCAGCAAGCACTATAAAAGAATATTATTTCCTCTAAAACATTCCACCACAACATACAGATCTGAAATGTAGGTGGCGCTCTAACACATTTTAGCCCTCACAGATGTGCTCGTCCATAGACATTCAGTCTAATTTTCAGTTCAAGCAACACCCTCATTGTTTCAATGAATATCTCGGCCTCTGAGTGGACTAGAAGCTCGATATTGGTGTCATTAGAAAGCTGAGATCCTGATGATATATAACATTTAATAGATAGTCAAAAACATATTTTTCTGATGATTTGTTTATGCATGATTTTCCTTCTAGATGACATATCTTGTTCTGGACATCTAAGATATAACATTGGATTATTCAGCCAAGCAAGCTCACAGACAAGTAAAAAATGGCTCATTTTTAGATAACTTCCTAAGGTAAAAGCAGATATAAAGTTTTTGTCTTACAGCAGCAGTTACTGGAGGACAACAGAGACGTTTGTATTTGATGACCTTCAGAAATCATATTTCACTTTGTGATTCTTTTGAAAATCTTTTAAACTGTGATATTAGGGCAACAATGCGAATGAGAGATTTCATTTGATATATGACTTGTCTATTTAGGTGCTATGTGAAAGACTTTTATTTTCATATAAATATTTCTACCCCATTATCTCAAGGGGGCGCTAATTTGCAACACGAATGTTTTGAGGCCTTGTTTTGTTATTTTATGTAACAAATGCAGAAGTGAGGTTATCGCTGAAACGTTCAGATTTCAAGTGATACCTCACATCCCTGACTTATGTACATGGGGATTTTAACATTTTAAATGTAAACCTTTTTTGCAATATAGCGCAGGCAGGTCCATAGAGTTTAAGGAGTTAATAAACGAAAATATTTTTTGTGGTAATCAACTTTATATCTCATCAATTTAGACATAAATAAAATATACAGGGAAAAACGTACCACTTGTTTGGCCGACATGATAGTGCAGATGAAAATGCCCACAGACACTAGCACGATGGAGAGATATTTACTACTGGAATATCTGCATTAGGAGTAAAATAATAATGAGACTCTACTACATGTAAAAAAATAAAACTGAAAGGAATGGCTTTGAGCAGAAACTTCAGCGTACCTTTTCTTCAAGATGATAATACCGAGAATCATATTGGCTATGAGACATCCCTGGGATCAAAACAAGAGAAGTTAGAAGCTTTAAATCCAAGTTGGATAATTAATTCAGAGAGAAATTCACGAAAATGTCCTTCATCTGCCGAGTGTGTGAAACTCACGGATCTGAAGATCATATGCAGGGGCATAGCGATGTTAAAATTGAGAGCGTAGTTGTTGATCACACTAACTGTGAAGAACATGGTCACCATGATCACATAATTACTGCAGAGGAGAAAAACATCAAAGATCATGTAAGACTCGATTTAAAGCACAAGGACTGTAACAAAATACAGTCTAAAAGTTAACCATATTGCATTGTGCACAGACTGTACTTCACACAGTGTGTTCTGTTGTATTCTAGAGGTCGACCAATAGTGGATTTTGCCGATACCAATAACTAAGGTGGTGGAAAAGATAGCTAGTTTTTTTTTTATCGATTTCTAGAAATATAAATAAAATCCCAAAAGCAGTTTATTGTATGGATGTGCCATGGTGGTCGACTAATCGACTAGTCGTCCAAAAATTGACTAGCCGATTAGTGGTGTCGACTACTAACATTCATATTTTAGTGGTGGTGGTTTTAATGGGAGACGCAATTCTCAAATTAATTGAGAGATGCAAATTGTTGGAGAGCATTTTTGCGTGATTATAGCTTATTGTGCTTTAAAGTGAATAACAGTCAGAACAGTAAAGAAGTTTCATCTCTTTAATGCTTTTGGTTTAGTCCATTTATGCACCACTGCTGTTTCAGCCATCAAATCGACGCATTAACAATGCATTACAGGATGATCACTGTCAGGTGCTAAATCCTCTGCTGTGAGGTTCTTTGGAGAGATTAAAGTCTTTTGCTGATTCTGTCTGAAACTGCTTAATAGCTGAAGTAAAATATGTATAAACTGATTGCTGTCATGATATGTATAGATATGTACCTGTGTTATCTATCCACTTTTAAGTGCGCAGCGAGGATTGCCTTGAGACTCCCAAGCTCTCTGTTTACATTAAAGCGCATAAGTGGTTTTGTGCCGCTCTGTATTGAAGACTTTCTTATTTTTTCTACTATGATAGTTTTGTGCAATAAGATGTTATAGGTATATAGCCTATTTATTTATTGCATAACCATTAGTTACCATGTTGAAATGCTGTGCTTAGCATCCATATATCCTTCTGAAACGCGTCTGATCAGGGTTATGTGATCATAATGGAGCCCTTATATTAAATTATTATCTTAAACAACGACAAGTTGACTAGTCGTTTAAACAACCGACCGACTAGTCGATTATAAAAATTGTTAGTTTTGCACATCCCTAGTTTATTGTGCAACCAAATCCCAATAAAATTCAGTGAAATGAAGATTTAGTGCATAACACGGGACTTTATTTATTTATTTTGAATTTTTCCCCTTTTCTCCCTAATCTGGAATGCCCAATTCCCAATGTGCTTTTAAGTCCTCATGGTGGCGTAGTGATTCGCCTCAATCCGGGTGGCGGAGGATGATTCCCAGTTGCCTCCGCGTCTGAGACCGCCAACCCGCGCATCTTATCGCACTGCTTGTTGAATGCATTGCCATGGAGACATAGCATGTGTGGAGGCTTCACGCCATGCACCGCAGCAACCACGCACAACTCACCAGGTGCCCCACCGAGAACGAACCACATTATAGCGATCACGAGGAGGTTACCCCATGTGACTCTACCCTCCCTAGCAACCGGGCCAATTTGGTTGCTTAGGAAGCCTGGCTGGAGTCACTCAGCACGCCCTGGGATTCTAACTAGCGAACTCTAGTGGTGGTAGCCAGCGTATTTTACCACGGAGATACCCAGGCCCCTAACGTGGGACTTTTAACTATAAACAAGCCCGAAACACATCAGGGACTTTTATTTTGAAATGGAGTCTTGGCTCCGTTATAATGCTCAATGTAAGTATTTACCGAAAACTTAGAATATACGTAACTTTTCATAGCCTATATTTTCACCACATAAACAGTTTTGTATGTATTTATTTCACCAGATGAGATTCATTTATAAGGAATAAAAAAAAAAGAGAAAATAAAAATAAAATAT
Organism: Myxocyprinus asiaticus; assembly: GCF_019703515.2. Classification (NCBI taxonomy): domain Eukaryota; kingdom Metazoa; phylum Chordata; class Actinopteri; order Cypriniformes; family Catostomidae; genus Myxocyprinus; species Myxocyprinus asiaticus. Next base: position 3,673,119 of record NC_059389.1, on the reverse strand, counting down.
CAGCAATTATCGGCATAGATTTTTTCCAATAACGATAGTTCCAAATAGCAACTATCGGCACCGATTAATCGGTAAAACCGATATATAACTCTACCTCCATACTCCCAGTTATATCTAAGGTTGCTGAGAAATGGGTAGCAAAGCTACTGACTAAACACCTAAATAAAGGCTACACCCCTCTGCATCCTATGCAGTTTGGGTTCTGTACCCACCATTCCACAGAATCAGCAAACTGTGTCTTTGTAGAAAAAGTCAAATGTTTACTGGATAAGAGTGCCTGTGTTGGCGCTGTCTTTTTAGACTTAAAGAAGGCATTTGATACCGTCGACCACCTGGTTCTTTTATCTAAATTAACACACTTTAATTTTTCCAAAGAAGCTATTCTTTGGATGAAACCATATCTTTCCAATAGAAAGCGATGTGTGTGTGTGTTGACGACAAACTTTAGGGGGGTCCCACAAGGCTCTATTCTTTGACCAATTTTATTTAACACTTTATATTAATGACCTACCTAATGCATGTCAAAATGTCACTTTTCAAATGTATGCAGATGATGCAGTAACTTTTACATGTGCAAATGACATCGAAGAGTCATCCTTAATTCTCACATCTGCAATGACCCATGTGCATGACTGGCTTACTAAATCATGTCTACTATTGAATGCAAAAAAAAAAAAAAAAAAAATGGTGTGTATGATGTTTACAAAACAACCAGTAGAAGTGACACATTCTAATGTGTTCCTGAGAGGGGAGGAGCTTGATATTGTAAATGAGCTCAAGTATCTTGGGGTCACATTGGACTCTACATTAACCCTTGTGTTACCTTCAGGACATTTTTGTTTTTTTTATTTTTGTTTTTTCTATCATTTTGACTGTATTAATGCCAATGGCATTAATTTTGCCAAAGGTGTGTATTTTTTGGAGGAATTTTGATATTTCAATCTCAGTTCCTATAATACATCATTAATACACTGTGTACACAAAATAGTTACACTCAGGACCTTCAGGACAAAAATGTCCCCATTGAAACCCATTAAAACTGCAATATTTGATCCCAGTGCCATTAAAGCATAAAATCATGAATTCTATGATATTATGCTTTCATTCCGGAGCCCTTGCTTCAAAATTTAAAAAAAATATATATATATATTTTCCACCAGATGGTGCCATTTTTCTCATGTTTAGCCTATGGAGCAAATACATGCTTTTTTCCTATTTTCTGTTTGCTGTATTATAGAGCAATGCAGGACAACTGAATAAATGATGCAGCTAAAATTGTGTGGGTGTGTTGGTATGGATGTCAGAGTGTGTACTGTGTGTGTGTGTGTGTGTGTGTGTGTGTAAAAAAAAACAACAGTGGCATTATGTAAACAAACTGGCATTTAAAGGGTTAAATGAATGAATATTTGGTAGTTATGATCAAGACTGATGTTGGTTAAAAAAATCTATGTCAGTGAAAGTGGAAAATAATTTTAATATATAATATTATTATGGCAGTTTTTTGACGTGGACATTTTTGTCCTCTAAGGACCTCTGAGTAACTTTTTTAATTTGATGCACAAGGGTTAACCTTTAAAAGTAATGTGATAAAGGTGTCAAACACCGTCAAATTTAATTAACAAAATTTTAAGCAAATTAGGCCATTTTTGACAGTTAATGCCACCAAGATGTTTCTAAACTCAATGATTTTTTCACACATTGAGTATTGCTTCACTAGGTTGTCATTTACAGGTTGTATGACACTTAAATCAATAGAATCACTTTTTAAGAAAGCCATAAAAGTTTTTTATTAAAAAAAAAAAAAAAAAAACACAAAAAACACACACTCTCATTTCATCATTGTAACATTTTGGAAAAATATAATCTTTTGAGCTTTGAAAATTATAATTGTGTAAAATATGCTTGTTTTATATATAAAGTTTTGCAAGGGCTTGCCCCACCCCCTTTAAATGAATTCATTAAACAGAGGGCTAACAATGGCATTGGCACCAGGGCCATCTCTAGACGGGACTGTAAGGTGCCACAAAAGAGCACCACATTTCTACAAACAGTGCTGTCAGTAAAGGGAAGTAAATATTGGAACAGTCTATCACTTGCAATAAGGGAGTGCTCTACGTATTCCATTTTTAAGATTCAACTTAAACAATGGCTTAAGGAAAACCAGATCTGTGATCACTTTTAACTTGGCATGTTGCACAATGTATATTGCCTCTCTCTACTTGAGTCTGGTGTATCTGTAACTGTATGTTGTCACTTATGTATTGTATATTTGTATCTGTATATTATCACTTGTAATGTCTCTGTTTTTGTTACCTGCCTAGGGACTATGGATGTAAGCATGTTTACATCTTGTACTTTTATACTGATGTTCATTAACGTGCATTGTCCCTATTAAACAAACAAACAAATAAATAAAATAAAAATTGTATACTGCACATTTTGGCAAGTCATCCAGGTGTTAGTGTTTTTTTACCTGGTCACAAAAGCCAAAACAAACTGTTAAAGGAAAAACACACACAAAGGCATGTGAATTCTACAAATGAAATGAATGCACATATAACCTGATGGGAATTTGTGGCTTTTTACGTCCAAAGTTGTTCTCAAAAATGAATCCCTCCAATGCAATGAAGGCAAACTGGGCGAATGTGACAATATTTCCACATCCAGGGAACTCCTTGTAAAATGAGCAATTCAGAGAAAGGTATACAGCTGAGACTTGACAACATAAGCAAAGTTTAAATGCATTAAATACACCATTATGAGACACGCAACTCACCGCACCAAAAGTTCCAAAAACACAACATTGCTACAGCAACAAACACCAAAGTGATCGCAAAGAGAGTATTCATTTTTAAAGAGTTAAAAGAAGTAGACGCAATACTTGTTTCTGCTTTTCAGTTATACAGATGTTGGCAAATTGGTATGTGCAAATATTCCTGCTGCTCTACTAGTGAGACTTCTCAACATACACGTCCACCGGCTTACAGACACGCCTTCCTGCTTGCGCAGCTGCGCATTCTGGTGTTTGTAGTTTTTTATCTCTTAATTAGAATGGAACCTCATTCAACTAAAAACTTCGTTTCCCAGCAACACGAAAAAAACGGCAACTAGGTTAATTCAAATTTTTAGTTCTAGTCAAGACAAAGCGAAATATTCATCCAAATGTAATGTAATGTAATGTAATGTAATGTAATAAAATAAAATAAAATAAAATAAAATAAAATAAAATAAGAAACAAGCGCCAGAGTGCAAAAAAATAAAATAATACAAAGAGGAAAAGGGTGCCACATATGTAACAGTGTCACCCTTACTTACAATTTTATAGACTCTTTTACCTTAAAATTTGTACAAAACATAACAATATTGTTCGAAATAATTCATAAAGTGATTTGTTTATTTTTGGTTTGGAGCCAGACGGTTCATTCAAACTTCAAACCATCAAACTTTCCACGTATTTGCGTGTGAGTTGTGTGATTGTGAGCGAAAAGCAGTAATAAAATAGCTTTAGAAAGAAAATCAAGTAAAAAAATATTATTTATTGTTTTTTTAAGAAATATAGAACAGACCGAATTACAAAATAAAGGAACATACACTATCCAATTATACAAGTAAAAAAAAAAATTAAATAAAAATAAAAGGAAAATAATTATTAATAATAAAAAAAATCTAATAATAATATATAAAGAAAGACAAATATAATAGTAAACGTTTTTACATAATTTGTTTTCAAATGTAGATATTATTTTCAGTTACTGCCTGGTTCCCCTGACAAATGCCATAAAATATAGTTTTTTACTAATCGACTGATATTTGTGTAAATTTGCTAAACAAATAAGGAGACTGAACGCACGCTGCGTGATTTGTGACGTTTAAAGCGTCTCTACGTATTTCCGGTTTCGTGGCGAAATACACAAGAGAACAGTTTCAAGAGAATCAGCTGATAAACAGAGGAAAACATGATTTCAGTAACGGATTCACAGAGTAAGTGCATTTCAGATCATCTGTGCTGAATGATAGTGACGTTAGTTTGGATAGAAATACTGGAAATGCCGCTTCTAAGGCAGAAATGTTCTGAAAGTGTTGAACTGGAATGAATGGGGATGTGAAGCGTGGCCTTTAACAGTAAAATCAAATCACTGTAATATAAATGTTAAATATGTAATCTGTCTGTCTGTCTGTCTGTCTGTCTGTCATCTGTCTATCTATCTATCTATCTATCTATCTATCTATCTGTCTGTCATCTGTCTATCTGTCTATCTATCTATCTATCTGAGTGTTTGTCTGTCTATCTATCTGTCTGTCATCTATCTATCTATCTATCTGTCTGTCATCTATCTATCTATCTATCTGTCTGTCATCTATCTATCTATCTGTCTGTCTCTATCTATCTGTCTGTGTCATCTATCTGTTTGTCTGTCGTCTGTCTGTCTGTCTTTCTTCTGTCTGTCATCTATCTATCATCTGTCTGTCTGTCATCTAACTATCATCTATCTATCTGTCTGTCAGTCGTCTGTCTGTCTGTCATCTATCTATCTATCTATCTGTCTGTCTGTCATCTGTCTATCATCTATCTGTCTGTCATTCATCTATCTATCATCTTTCTGTCTGTCAGTCGTCTGTCTGTCTGTCTGTCTGTCTGTCATCTATCATCTGTCTGTCTGTCATCTATCTATCTGTCTATCTATATATCTGTCTATCTATCTGTCTGTCTGTCACTATGTTTTTGGATACATACCATGGTATTATTTGAAGTATCTTTGACAACTATGTAAATATCGTGTTATGTAAATATGGTAGTCATGTAGTACCATGATATATATCGAAGTAGCCTTATAAAAATGTACCATATCTTTACCACAGTTCAGTTATTTTAATATGTACCATGGTATTAAATGATTACCATATTTATATACCATGATATTTACATAGAAATATGAAATATTTTAAAGTATACCATGGTATTACCATGGCACCATGTCTAAAAATTGCACTAATAAACTTTCTTCTTGTGTTTAAACAGAGATCGGGATGGGGTTGACGGGGTTCGGTGTGTTTTTCCTCTTTTTTGGAATGATGTTGTTCTTCGATAAAGTGCTCTTGGCTATTGGAAATGTAAGTATGAACATAGAAAGAAAGTTTGTACTTGTTTGAATAGAGAAATGTGATGCTCTTCTCTTGCTTTGTTCCAACGATGTGAATGTGTTTGTCTGTTTGTAGATCTTGTTTGTTGCAGGTCTCTCTTTTGTTATTGGACTGGAACGGACGTTTAGGTTCTTCTTCCAGCGGCATAAAATGAAAGCTACTGGTTTCTTTCTGGGGGGTATTTTCGTGGTGCTTATTGGCTGGCCGATCATAGGTGTTGTTCTGGAAATCTATGGATTTTTCCTTCTATTCAGGTGAGTTTTGGAGTCTGTCAGTGATGTATTTTCTGGGATAGGAAATGCATCAGTAAATGCACAGTCTAAAGTTACTGATTAGGAGAATATCACAAAAACATGTTCAAGTCACATTTCACATCAAAATAAAAAAAAGGCACTGTGAGCTGTGACATTATTTTTATGACAATCAAAGGAATATTCCGGGTTCAATACAAGTTAAACTCAGTCAAAAGAATTTGTGGCCTAATGTTGATTACCACAAAAAATAAATTGGACTCGTCCCTCCTTTTCTTTAAAAAAAGCAAAAATGGAGGTTACAGTGAGACACTTACAATGGAAGTCAGTGGGGCCAATTTCTGGAGGGTTTAAAGGCAGAAATGTGAAGCTTTTTAATTTCATAAAAGCACTTACAATAAATCTTCTGTATTAGACTTGTGTATTATTTGAGCTGTAAAGTTGTTGAAATCATTGTTTTTATGGTCGTTTTAGAATTTTAAGGTTTGCGGCGTTATGTCGTTATAGCAAAGAAGTTGTTAAATTGGCTATAACTTTACACAGAAAGATTAGTAAGTGATCATACTAAAGTTTATCATACTAAAATCATGTTTACACACATATTGTTTACGTCTTGTGGCTATACTTTTGAAACAGTGAGTATTTTTAGGTTGAGAGTTTGGCCCCATTGACTTCCATTGTAAGTGTCTCACTGTAACACAGATTTTGCCCTTGTACTTGTATCTTGTACCTTAGTGGTCAAAAATGACCAGAAAGACAAAAGGTGTATTTGTGTATATATATATATATATATATATATATATATAAAAATAATAATAATAATAATATATATATATATATATATATATATATATATATATATATATATATATATATTATTATTATTATTATTATTATTATTATTATAATATTTTTTAAATTATTTATATATATTATTATTTATTTTTTTTAATTATATATATATATATATAATAATAATTAAAAAATATAATAATAATAATATATATATATTATTATTATTATTATATTTTTTTAATTATTTATATATATATATTATTATTATTATTTTTTAATTATATATATTTTATGATAAAAATAAACCATTTTTTCTTCTCCAGAGTTATACCAATAATATTATGCAATTTATTATATATATATATATATATATATATATATATATATATATATATATATATACTTTATTTTTTTTTTTTTTTTATGCTATTTGGATCTTTTTTTTACATGTTAATTTCTCAATTTGAAAAGATGGACTGCTTTGCTGCTAATTTATAGATTTTATTTGACAAATTTCAGAAAAATGCTCTGTGTTGTAGTCTCACCACTTCATTTTTGTGTGTGTGTATGTGTGTGTGTGTGTGAGAGAGAGTGTGTGTGTTATGTTTTGCACTCTGGATGTTATATAGTATCACTCCTTTTAAATGTGTTTTTTTCTACATTGTGGCTGATTTATAGATTTTATTTCACAAATCCCCCCCAACACACTTTTTTATGACCATTTAGACCTTTGGAATCAAGTCCATTTTTTGTGTGTGTGTTCAGATAGCAAGTGGGAGCAAAGTCACCAAGTCTTGTACCTGTCAGATAAAGGAAACCATTTTTATTAAATCAGAAAAATCGATTCTGGTAAAAAATGACCTAAAGTAATAGGAGGGCTAAAGAAAAGTAGTTACAAGTCTATATAATTTTTTGTTGTAATCAACATTATGCCACAAATGCTGTTGATTGAACTTAACTTATATTGAACCCGGAATATTCCTTTAAGCACATTTCCAACCCACAGTCTCAATACTGTAATCCATCTTTATGAATTACTTTTGAGTTGTTTTGTGATTCAAGGTACAGAGAGTATAACACATACTAGGTGTATACACATTTAAAAATATAAATAAAGTAGTATTAGTTTTTGCATTACAGTACTAGGAATATTTTTGCTTTGATAAGTGATAATTTATGTGCATAATTGTGTTGAAAATAATGTTATAATGCAAAAAAACAAATACATCTTAAAGGTGCTGTAAGCAAAACAATTTTTTCATGGAAATGTATGCAAAAATATCCTACTTCCTGAAAGATATTAATGAAATAAGTGTCGTGAGATATTGCACCGGTCTCTGTGACAGCTCTAGACTCTTTAAACAGCAAATAAAAAAGTGTCCGCGGCAATGACACTTTCTGCCTGTCAATCATTTTGCGTGTTTTCATAGTATTGTAGTTGCAGTGAATTATTGAGGTTTAATGCCATTTTTATGGCATGTTGTTCACAACAGTTGTCAGCTGAGGGCGCTATTTTGCTGCTGTTGTTTTTGACAACCGTTTCTGCTGGTGTCGGTCTCAATAAAGCTCATTTGGTATCTTTGGAGTTCGGGGTTTTGGAAAAAAGGGGTGTGGCTAATCCAACAGCTCAGGTTGGGGAAATTCTAGAACGGCTAAAATCGCTTGCAGCACCTTTAATGGTAATAAAAATTGGTTTTAATTTTCACCAGGGTACCCGCCCCAGATATTAAAAAAATTATTAAATTCATTTTTTAATATTTAAGGCTATCAAAAGACTCTTAAATAAAATACAAGAAGTCTTAAATATTGTTTGCTGAGGCCTTAAAGTTGGGGCCGTGAATAGAGAAGATGCTTAAAACAGCAAACGTGTGTTTTAATTGGCTGTTAATAATTATAGTAACTGATTTGCATGCTAACAGAGTTGTTAGAGTGGAACGGGACGCCCTGAGGTGGATTATGAGGTGAAGTAATCAAATACCAAACAATGAGTAAATGTAAGTTTAACAACAGTTGGAGTTTTTGGACTGGTTAAAAGCATTTAACATTAGGTAGATGCATTCATAATGAATTAATATAGTTTAAGTGTTCATTTATACATATAGACAGTAAAGGTTGTACATGTTAACAATAGGTTATGCATTCATAATGAATTCATAAGACATTAATTGTTTTAATATTATATCATATTATATTATTTAATAAGAAAACACATAAATGCACAATATAATATAATAAACATGTCTAGAGACATCCATGTAGCCTCAGTGGTTTTGTATTGACCTGCTAATTAATTATTTAATGTGTTTTTACACCATTTGTTTCACTGCGAAAGTGGTCTTAAATGTAATTCCTCCAGAGACCCTGTTTCACTACACAAATTATTTCTAATTTATTTTGATTTTGCCGTAAAACTTGACCCTTGAGAGATTTACCCTTGTACTGTACGTACTGATTAACCAACTCTGTTCTGTGCAATCTTCCAAACAGGTCAAAAGGTTGATATTTCATTTTAGTTTGCCATCTTCATCTATTTCCAGGGGCTTTTTTCCAGTGGCGGTGGGCTTCATTAGACGGGTTCCCATTCTTGGATCTTTACTCAATCTTCCTGGTATCAGTGGGGTGAGTCTGACATAATTTGCCGAGTTTTCTTTTCATTTATTTTTCACTAACTTGAAGTTTACAGTTTGAACAAACATTGGACATTGTGACTACAATGAAATGTCTCTTTCTCTTTCAGTTAGTGGATAAAGTCGGCGAGAGCAACTCGATGGTATAACGGTCACAGGTTTTGTTTTTAGTTTCTATGAGTGGCTCATATTTATATTTTTCAAAATTTGTGCTTCTGGCTTGGCGTCTTGTCGGTCAACACTCTTTGAATGACTGAGATTAGATTTTTTTATACTGTACATGTGGAGAAGTGTTTTTGGGGCTCATTTCCACACCAAGTCCAGCGCTGTTATTGTTGCTGCATCACACGTCGGCCTCCAGGGGGCGATAGGGACCAGTGCACCTCAAAACAACAGCGAGTGGGACGAGCGAGTGAAGTTTTACACCAGTACTCTATTTTTCGAGAAAATGAATTAGGTTCTGAATGAAGGTGTTACTGCATTTTTTTTTATTGCGCTTTTATGTGCCAACAGTTTTTTTTCTTTTTTAAATTGTCAATATTCGGAGGCTAATTTGGACTTTTTCAACTTGAGCTCCACCTAGAGGAGTGGAGACTGTTTCATCTCTACTTACTCAAAGAGGAAAATCAGCAACTCTCGTGAAATGCTGTTGTTGTAATAAATTACTGACTTGTTTAAGTATTTGTAAATACTCGAAATGTGAGACTAATGTACATTTTTACAGACAAAGATCCTGTTTAATAAATGGATTATATCCTGTCCTGGTATTTCCTGCCAAACTTTGATACACATCGTATTTTTAATAAGTAGATATTTTTAGCATGTGGTTTACACCTTGCATATACTTAGCAAGTACATGTAATTGTACAATTAGCAGTTTATATATATTTTTACAAAAAACAAACAAACATGCAAAGTGATCATTTGCAAAGACAAGCATGTTTTGTATTTATAAAGCGTAACAGTCTGGTTCCGGAAATCAAGATCTCATTAATATTCTCCATAGGCAAACTGATTTTTAACGATAACTTATAAAGCTTTAAAAACAGACCTATCGTGAGGTCTGTGGTTGTTACTCGATGGTATATGCTTCTGTTGAAGCCATCAGTTCATATTATTTCATCTTCATTTAAAAAAAAACAAAACATGGTTCATAGTGGAATTCCTGGTGAAGAACTACATTACCCATGATCCTTCTGAGAAAGATCCACCAATCAGAGAATCGTGGCGAACAAAGTGCACCAAAAGAGCTCTGCAGTGACTTATAATCAACTTTAAATCAATCGTTTTATATATTTATATAATTTTTAATTCGATTACGTCACTCGCAATGCTTCATGTGATTGTAGTTCATTCCCTCATGAAAGACGTTAAGTAAACAGTCTTGTACCTTTGTCTTTTTGTTTGATTTCCAAACACTTTTTTGCTTCAAATCAAAGTTTGTAATGTTGTGATTCACTTCGGAGCTTTTAAGATGGATTTTGTGTAATCCCTATGGAAGAGATTAATGGGGTAAAATACTTCCGGAATCCAGACGGCTGAAAAAGTGGGCGCTTTATTACTGATTATTGCTTATAAGTACAGAATCCAGACACCTGAAACATCTGAAATGAAGATTGCTAGATCTGAATTGGTTCTTTCAAAAACATAAGACCCCAGCCAGGTCTCCTAAGCAACCAAATTGGCCCAGTTGCTAGGGAGGGTAGAGTCACATGGGGTAACCTCCTTGTGGTCGCTATAATGTGGTTCTCGCTCTCGGTGGGGCACGTGGCGAGTTGTGCGTGGATGCCGCGGAGAATAGCGTGAAGCCTCCACATGTGCTATGTCTCCGCGGTAATGCGCTCAACAAGCCACGTGATAAGATGCGCGGATTGACGTTCTCAGACGCGGAGGCAACTGAGATTCGTCCTCCGCCAACCGGATTGAGGCGAGTCACTACGCCACCACGAGGACTTGGAGCGCATTTAGAATTGGGCATTCCAGATTGGGGAGAAAAGGGGAGGTTTGAAAGATTACATCCAAGACCGCCGTTTAAAGGTAAGGTGCATCATTTTTGCGACCACTAGCATTATCAAAAGCAATGACCCTTCTCAAACAGGTTTTACAAACTGAAAGAAACCTAAAAATGGCTTACGTAGAGTTGCATATTAAACTGGCATAGAAGAAAGTACTTTAACAGACAAAAACAACACACTTCACCTTTAAATGCTCAGAGATACACACCAGTGAATTAAAACTCTCCGTTATGAATTAAACTTAGTGTTTACAGATCCTTAAGATCTTTCTGGATGTTCCCCAGCATGTCTGCGCTCTTCTTCAATTGAGAAACTTCATTGCTGGTCAGGGTCATGTTGACCACGCTGCCCACACCAGCGCTGTTTAACACACACGGCAAACTCAAAAACACCTCATCACTGATCCCGTACATACCCTGAAACAAACATAGTACAGTTTATTGTTAGTTACTTGATTGTTAAATAATGCTCTAGACTTGTTCATTTTATAGTCTGGAAGCTGTTGCAATTCATATATTTGATACATAACATGTTCATCAACTTTTTGTTATTATTTTAGATTAAATGGATTAAAATGGATGTATAATGGAAAGTGGCATTTTTAGATGGATTTTTCAACAGTTTTAATCATTTTTGGCCTTCTAATTGTTCACTTAGTCCTGCAGTGTGACAAATTAATGTTTAAAAGTGCAAATATTCCATATAATCTTTCTAAAATATGTAATATCTTAAACGAAAACTAAGGGAACAACAGCATACAGATGGGCTGTTGTTTTTATATTTCATGTGCATGTACGATATATCAGTGACTATATTGGTGTCTGCCAATATTAGTGCTTTTTTTTTTTTTTTTTTTTTTTTTTTTTTAAGCATTATTGTTTTGGTCTGATTAGCCCAATACTAATGGAAGCAGATAATATCATGCCTTATTTTATTTTTTTTAAATATTACAAATAAACTACAGGGTTCTCACACTTTTTTGACCAATTTACTTATATATTATTTATATAAGTCATTCAGATTACTGGATTAAAAATAATGATCATTTTATAGAGATTGCACTCATGAAGAACAATTTTATAACAGAGCATAACTAGAATAATGTATATTCAAAATAGTAATTTCCATGACTTTTCCAGGACAGGAAATCCCTGTTTCCCTGATACTTTCAGGTTTTCCATGACCGTGGGAAACCATGAAACTGGTCTATTTTTCTATGTCAAAAATGTCTAAATTAAGAGAAAATAGGTTTTTGACCCTCGTATTGCATTCAGAATCTGCATACACATTTTGCATTTGCGGGTCAGTTTTGACCCGGTAAAATTCAAGCTTTTACATCATTCATAACCCGATGGTTTTCATCTAAAACTATATTGTAAGTCATTAATAAGTTCTTAAGTCTTCATACATGTAAAAATACTTATATTTTTGTCATGATCACTGACAAATATAAAAATTATTTAATATGCCATTTTTTAGAAATAATAAAATGTAGAAATTCTTTGACATTTCAAAATATACATTAACTACAGCAAAAAGTGTGTGTGTCTGTGTGTGTGTGTGTGTGTGTGTGTGTGTATAGAGAGAGGATGAGAAAGAGGCTAAATATAAGTGAAGTGTTTATAAGTAAAAATCTAATTCACAGATGTACAAAAAAATCGACATAATATCATGTGTATAGCCACAAATGATGCCCGGGTCAAAATTGACCCGCGAACACAAAAGATGTAACAATTGTTTTAAATGGCTATATCTCTTAAACAATTTGATAAAAAAATCTGAATAAAATGTATTATGTGTATTTTGATAGTCTTGACAAAGTCCCAATGTTTGGTTCACATACTAAAACTATGTGGTATTTAAAAATAAATGAACACAATGTATAAAATTAAATTACGTTTTCACGCCTGATTTTACCTGTGAACTTGATGGGGAATAAAAGAAGGAAAAACACTATAGATTTTTAATATATCAGTTAATGTATATAACATAAACGTTATAATATCTGTGCATCACATTTCTCAGTCAGTTACTTTCTTCTTTAACATGATATTATTGTATGTAAGGTGGACATCACTGTATGTGTTCTTAAAGTTCTTCAGTTGTAACTGACCTTCACCATGGTGGAAACAGGATGGACTCGGTTCAGATTCTTCATCAGACTCTCCGTCAGATCCGCTACGCTCAGACCGATCGCCCAGTTGGTGTAACCTTTCAGGCGGATCACCTCGTACGCACTGCCGCAAACACACACTCATCATGGTCCATACAACACAGACACTCTCATTCTTAGACAGATATGTTCAGAATGGTCTACTACTCATGCTATTTATGTTAAATGTACCTGTCTACGACCTTCTTGTGCATTTCTTTCCAGTTCTCTCTGTCCGTATCTGTTCCGATGTCTGGATTGAGTTTCTGGAGACTTACACCTGCCACATTAGTGCCACTCCAAACAGGAACTGCAAAACAAAAACACCACAGCACGTTGTCGACCAATATAACATTTTACAAATCTGATGCCAGTATTTAGTGAGCAGGGCGGCTAATGGCCGATATAATGTCCAGGGATTAAAAACTAAACATTTTTCATTTCGGTTCGTTCAGGAACGTTTTTTTCCGTTCCGTGTCCTGCGTTCCGCAGCCTCCTTTCCAAAGGGTAAGCAGTTAGAATGAAATAAAAGAACGATTTAAAATGTTCAATACCAGTTGCATTGATTTACACACCTGTGACCTGGTCTTGAAAAACAAGCCCAAAATAAGCTATTCGATTTTTTTCCCATGCGGGGGGAATTGTTGGTATAGAAATTACAACAAGCATTGTATACAGCAGCATTTATATAATGGTCTTTTCAATAAATCTATTTTTAATGTTAAATACATCCCCCAAAAAGAATTAATTGTACATGCATTTATATGTTGCATGTCTAGATGCATTATAAATGCACTATATTTTGCACGTCTAGATGCATTATAAATGCACTATATTTTGCACGTCTAGATGCATTATAAATGCACTATATGTTGCACGTGTAGATGCATTATAAATGCATTATATGTTGCATGTCTAGATGCATTATAAATGCACTACATATTGCACGTCTAGATGCATTATAAATGTACTACATGTTGCACGTCTAGCGCATTATAAATGCACATGTTGCACATCCACATGCATTATAAATGCACTATATGTTGCACGTGTGGATGCATTATAAATGAATTATATGTTGCACGTCCACATGCATTATAAATGCACTACGTTGCATGTCCACATGCATTATAAATGCACTAAATGTTGCATGTCTACATGCATTATATATGCACTATATGTTGCACGTCTAGATGCATTATAAATGCACTACATGTTGCACATCTAGATGCATTATAAATGCACTATATTTTGCACGTCTAGATGCATTATAAATGCACTATATTTTGCATGTCTAGATGCATTATAAATGCACTATATGTTGCATGTCTAGATGCATTATAAATGCACTACATGTTGCACGTCTAGATGCATTATAAATGCATTATATGTTGCATGTCTACATGCATTATAAATGCACTATATTTTGCACGCCTAGATGCATTATAAATGCACTATATGTTGTACGTCTACATGCATTATAAATGCACTACATGTTGCACGTCTAGATGCATTATAAATGCACTATATGTAGTTTATATAGAGCTGTCTTCAGCATGTCATTGGAAGGCTACATCCACAATGTGCACTTAGGCAAAGAAATGTGTGATGCACATGCTTATTATGTTCAACTAAAAAGAAAAAAAACAGGAACAGGAAGTGGTGTAATTTCGAATATGTACTGTGAGAAACCCGTTCTCCCTGGTTATAATGAAAAAAATTATCGGAACAAAATAATAATGTTATTAAATGGTTACAAGTGTTTAAAAATAATGTTTCACTCCGAAACAATTGTAAGGGACTTATTTAAATATCTAAAATGTAATTATTGCATATGCACAAAAATTCCTCAAATATAATGAACGTAATATTTGACAACAGTGAAAGTGTGCATTTTTTTCAAGCAACAGGAAGTGGTATAATTTCGAATATGTACTGTGATAAACACTTTGGTCCTTTCGTTTAATAAAAAAATTATCGGAACAAAATAATAACGTTATTCACCAGTTAACAGCATTTAAAAACAAATATTTCACTCCAGAACAATTGAAAGAGACTTCATTTTCTTTTCAGTCGTTTGCTTTTTTTCTTCTACATTTTGTATATATTTTTTTTCTCCTCTTTTCTCCCCAATTTGGAATTCCCAATGCACTCTAAGTCCTCATGGTGGTGTAGTGACTCGCCTTAATCTGGGTTTCGGAGGACGAATCTCAGTTGCCTCCGCGTCAATCCGCGCATCTTATCACATGGCTTGCTGAGCGTGTTACCGCGGAGACATAGCGTGCGTGGAGGCTTCACTCTATTCTCCGTGGCATCCACACACAACTCACCACGCGCCCCACCGAAAGCGAAAACCACATTATAGTGACCACGAGGAGGTTAACCCAACGTGACTCTACCCACCCTAGCAACCGGGCCAATTTGGTTGCTTAGGAGACCTGGCTAGAGTCACTCAGCACACCCTGGATTCAAACTCGCAACTCCAGGTGTGGTAGTAAAACATGCACAAAAATTGCTAACATTTAATTAGCACAATATCTACTTAAAATTGACTAAGAAATATTTGAAAACTGTGAAAGCGTGTAACCATTTACAAGGCTGTCGGTACCAGGCACATTGTCAGTTTGTATATCGGTTTATCATGTGTGACCACACACACATATAAACTCTTATCAGTGACACAAAATCTCTGAATCTGGCCCGTCTCACCGCTGGAGTCTCCGTGTTCTCCCAGAATCCATCCGTTGAAGCTGGTGGGGTGGATGCCCAGCCTCTCGGCCATCAGGTAGCGGAAGCGGGCTGAGTCCAGGTTGGTTCCACTGCCGATTACGCGGTACTTGGGCAGGCCGCTCAGCTTCCAGGTCACGTAGGTCAAAATGTCCACTGTGTGGGTAAAAAACTGTGTGAGCCTGTTCAAATGAATTACAATTTATTTGTGTGCACACTTAGCTATAGTTTGGGAACAACTATGAAAAACAATAACAGTCCCCATTTATATAGCTGTGTGTGTGTGTGTGTGTACCTGGGTTGGACACTACGATGAGTATGCAGTTAGGGCTGTATCTGACGACCTGAGGAATGATGTGTTTGAAGATGTTGACGTTTCTTTGCACAAGATTCAATCTGCTTTCGCCCTCCTGCTGCCGAACGCCTGCCGTTATCACCACGATACGAGAGTTTGCCGTCACAGAGTAATCTAAGAGATCAGACGGACAGAAGGTCAATGTTTTGGCCTGAAACTAAACTAACCAGTGAATCATATGGAATAAAGGCATCCAAACTAAAGTAGGTTTCTTTTTATTGCCTGGACAAATGACAAAACCTCAAAAGTAAAATTGTATACTTCATAGAGCTATATAGCGAAGATCATTTGGTTTTGGAAGAATTTCGTGAGAAATGTTTTGGATGTGCTACCTTTGCCTGAGATGATCTTGGGTGTCTTTAGAAAGAGACTTCCATGTTGTAAGTCCAGCATCTCTCCTCTCAGTTTGTCCTCAACGACGTCCACCAGTGCCAGTTCATCTGCCAGCTCCTACACAGAGATGCCAGAAAACCATTAATTTTATGACTTTTTCATGAGTGAATATTAAAACAATCCCTGAAGTCATATAATGGTGTTTATAGAAGAACAAACACTTTCATAAGGAAACATTTTATTGTGTTTATTACAATGTCAGTACATTTATTTACATAGCATGTGGTTGATGTCAGAATTAGGAAATGATTAGCTAGATATTGATGTTTTGTTTCCTTGTTTATTTTTGTTAGTACATTAATGACCATATTGCACAATATTTCAGTGATGATGTCAGCAGTCAGGGGTCCAAATACCTCTTTGTTTGTACGTTTCTTTTGCTCTAGCAAAATGCTTATCTACTAAATACTTTCATAAATAAGACACCGTATCAGGGTTAATGACGAATATGGATGTCTGAGATGATAAAAAGGAGAAATCTTTTAAAGTCTAGTTTAAAATGCATATGGCAAGTCCTTAGTATTCTTAGTACTGTAAATGTAATCTTTGTTTTCATGTCAGGATGTTTCATACATGTAAAAGAAAAAAAAACATTTATACAATTTCAACAACAACAACAACAACAACAACTTTTTTATTATAAATAGACAAGGTAAAAATATTGTTTATCACAATATCATACATTTTTTAATTATGAATATCATAAAGTTTTGTTGTGGCTATTACATATGATATTTGGGAACCTAAAGTAATCTTGACAGGTCATAAAATGTCAAATTTATTATAATCTTTAATGTCTTTATTGAACACATCCCATTAAACATTCACAATGCTGTGAAAAAAGTAAGTGAACCCTTGGATTTAATAACTGGTCGATCCTCATTTGGCAGCAATAACCTCAACCAAGTGTTTCCGGTAGCTGCGGATTAGACCTGATCAACGTTCAGAAGAAATTTTGGACCATTCTTACAGAACTGCTTCAGCTTAATCATATTCTTAGGATGTCTGGTGTGAACGTCTCTCTTGAGGTCATTCGACAGCATCTCTATTGGGTTAAGGTCTGGGCTCTGACTGGGACACTCCAAAAAGTGAATTTTCTTTTTTTTAAGCCATTCTGTAGTGGAGTTACTTCGATGTTTAGGGTCATTGTCCTACTGCATCACCCAGCTTCTACTGAGCTTCAGCTGGCACACAGCCACCCTGACATTATCCTGTAGGATATCTTGATAAACTTGGGAATTAATTTTTCCCTCGATGATGGCAAGCGGTTCAGGCTCCGTAGCAGCAAAGCAGCCCTAAATCATGATGCTCCCTCCACCGTACTTCACCGCTGGGATGATGTTTTCATGTTGGTATGTGGTGCCCTTTTTATGCCATACATAGTGCTGTGTGTTCTTCCCAAACAATTCAACCTTAGTTTCATCAGTCCACAAAACATTTTCCCAGTATCGTTGTGGCACGCAGTGGCTTCCTTCATGGTGTCCTGCCATGGACACTATATCTATTTAAAGTTTTCCATATAGTAGACTCATGAACAGAGATGTTAACCAGTTCCAATGATTCCTTCAAGTCTTAATCTGTCACTCTAGGGATCTTTTTGACCTAATTGATCATTTTGCGGTGTGCCCTTTGAGTCATCTTGGCTGGACGGCCACTTCTAGTGAGAGTACCCATAGTACTAAATCACCTCCATATATAAACAATTTGTCTTACTGTGGACAGATGAATATCTAAGCTCTTCGAGATAACTTTGTAACCGTTTCCAACTTTATGCAAAGCAACGATTCTTAAGTGTAGGTCTTCTAAGATCTCTGTTTTTCTAGGTATGGTCCATGTCAGCAGAAGCTTCTTGTGAATAGCAAACTCAAAATGTTTGAGTGGTTTTTACACGTCAAAGTATCTCTAACCTCTCGTTTCATTAATTGGATGCCAGGTTTGCCAACTCCAGACTCTAATTAGCTTTTGTTGACGTCTTTAGCCTAGGGGGTTCAAATACTTTTTCCAACCTATACTGTGAAATTTGAATGATGTATTCAATATGTACAAGAACAATACAATAATTTGTGTGTTATTAATTAAAACAGATTGTGTTTGTTCATTATTGTGACTTAGATAATGATCAAACCTGATTTTAAAACTAATTTATACATAAATGCAGGTAATTCTAAAGGGTTCACATACTTTTTCTTGCCACCCTAACCCTAACCAAACTGCATATTAAATAAGTTACAGTAAAATATTTTTAAAAAATGAGCTTTATTTCTATATAACAAGTTACAAAATACATATATTGTTGATATATTTGATATATAAATGATATCATATTTATACATGATATATTTTACAGTATTTTTTAATCTTTGTTAATGATAGTTAAAAAAAAAACAGTTGTTCATTGTTAGATCATGTTTATTAATGTTAGCCTTATTATAAACTGTTATTTCTTTTTAATCAGAAATGTAATGTATTCAAGCTATAGTCTGGATATTTTTATATATAATATTTTACATATAAGTGCATTTTTAAATGCATTTTTGAAAAGGAAGATACGGACAAAAAAATTGTTGCGCCAGTTGTTACGTTTTATTTTTTGTCCTAATTTTGTTTAATTCATTAAGAATGGGCTGTCTACGTCTGTGTTTGGCTTTGATTGTGTTCACCTTTACTCCTAATTGGACAAAGGGTGGACTGACATCAAAGACAAACACAAACATGTCAAAATCTATTGGAAAGTGACCCACTGACTTACTGACTGTTGTACAATCAATAAATGAACAAGGAGCTTATCCAGGATTGTGTTGTTATTTGGTCACAAAGTCTGAATAATATTGGCAAGTACAACTTATCTCAGTAAATAATATCATGATGTGCATGTAAACTGTGTCTCACCCGCAGAAGAATACTGACAGCACAGGCCATGCCAACCTGTCCCACCCCGACAACAGTCACTTTGTTCCTTGGGGGTTCAGCTGGACCACTGAACAGAGGAGTGATGAGTTTCTGAAGAACTGAGGCCATATTTAACACTGCAGAGGAACAGAAAACTTAATATCAAATGAAACACTTTTAATTTAGTAACCGCTCTGACTGATTCAGTTAAGGAATACAAAATGATAACTTGTGACTTGGGTCGTTTGAATTGATTCATTAAAATCACCAGATCATAAGAGTCATTTGTTCATGAATCAGACTGTGCTGTATGTTGGTTTTTGAGTGCAACCAACGAATACATCGTAATACAAAGATGTGTTGTTTTGGCGCTGTTTCGTACTCTTTTTTTATCTCATCACATTCAGACTGCAAGCTCATAACTCGGGGAAAATGTCATTTCTTTCACCATGGAGCTGAATATTCAGTAGCGGCGGAGTGCTACAGGACACACTTTTCATGAACCAATCCAAACAACTCATCAATTAATAAGTGGTCGTTTTGAATCAATCTGATGAACCCTTCACTCTGAATCAGTCAGAGCAGTTACTGAATTAAAAGTGACTCATTTAGGGTACCGCATGTCTTTGTCACGTCCAAACCAAGAACTGTTTTGTTTATTTAATGGTTCGTGAAACTTAAATGAGTCATTGCATTTGTTGTTTCTGTGGCAACGTGTAAATAAAGATACACGTTTGCATTAGAGGTCGACCGATAGTGGATTGTGCCATTAACTAAGGTGGTGGAAAAGGCAGATAACTGAGTAATCAGCTGTTAGTTTTTCAAATTGATTTACAGAATGCTAAAAAATGTTTTTAATCTTTCATTACTATGACGGGCACAGATTTAGAGACTACAAGAGTACAAAATGAATAAAATATTGAAGCAGTTAATTGCACAACAAAAACCACAATAATATTAAAATTTGGTGCATAATCCAGGACTATGAACAAGCCCTAAATACACTTACTTATTACGGGACTCTTATTTTGAAATGATGGAGACACAGCTCAGTTACACAGCTTTAAGTATTTACCAATTTAAAGGATTAGTTCACCCAAAAATGAAAATTCTGTCATTGTTTACTCACCCCTGTGTTGTTATAACACTATATAACTTAATTTCTTTTTCTTTACACAAAGGGAGAAATTGTGAAAAATGTTGTGTTCAGTGATGTCATACAATGGCAGTTTATGGTGACCACCTCTTCAAGCTTCAAAAGAACACAAAAGTATAATTCAGAAGTCTAATAAATTATTCCATGAGACTCATGATTGTTATGAAAGTATACGATAAGATTTGGTGAGAAACAAACTGAAATCGAATGTATTATTTAATGAAAATGTTCACTGACCGTTGATCTCCTGTGTGCGTTCATGATAGGGCACGAGAGCAACAATTCATAAACAGCCATTGGCAAAAAAAAACCCCAAAAAAAACATCAGAAGTTTTATTAAAATAATTTTGTATTTTTTATTTTTTACAAAATTCTATTTGATGGAATTATGGTATGAAATTAAAATATTTTTGGAGTGTATATAAATAATATATAGATATATTGTTTTTTTTGTTTCTTTTTTTTTCTTTTTACAAAATAATATTTGATGGAATTATGGTATGAATTTAAAATATTTTTTGAGTGTATATCAATAATTATATATATATATATTGTTTTCTTTTTTTTTTCTTTTTACAAAATTATATTTGATGGAATTATGGTATGAAATTAAAATATTTTTTGAGTGTATATATATATATATATTTTTTTTTTTTTTTTTTTTTACAGGAGTTTCTGTAGGAAACACTGGTTTCAAGAACATGGTTCTGCTGATCCAAAGGTGCTTCCATCGAAAACCCTTTATTTTGAAGATTGCTGTTAAGGAGACAAAGTAAGCTTCTGAAATATTTCTGAGAACAACAATCCCAGATTAAGTATTACCCTGCCTGGTTTCTTACCTGCTTGCTCATTTGAAACAACGTCACCAAGCAACTACTCCCAAAACATTCCCCTGTGTGTCCTTACATTAGAAACGGAGATAGTGGAAGTATCCACACACCCAGAATCCAGTTAAAAACCTGATTTTGTACTTAAATAATTCTGTAAGCTTGTAGACAATCACCTGGAAGTAGCAAGCAGATATTGTAAGAACTCACCTGTACACAGTTGCTCTTCTGTAAATCAGACCAAAGAATCACAAGATGTGAAAAATCTGCTCTAATGCAACAATCTGCCTCTTGTTTATCTGTTCCTGGTCTTTATAGATCAAGGTCACTTCTAGGACACACCCCCAGTGAAGTGGACAAACAAACACACACATACTGTCTGTATGTCCTGTGTAAACTCAAACACACTCTGTTTCTCAAGTAAAATGTTTTCTGCCAGATCATTTCAAATCAAGGTCATTCCAAACCATATTTTTAGCATTAGATAGCAAATCTAATTATAATGCCTCTAATTAAAACACATTATAAACATATTAGCCCTTGTCTTACCTTGTTTATAGAGGCTTTGAGCTCCCAGGTAGAAATACCACCATGAGACGAACATCATGGCACACTATCACAGGATATTTAGGGCACTGCAGTGCATTACAACATGCTGAGTGCCATCTAGAGCGCTGCAGCAGATATATCCCGCAGAAGAGAGTGAGACGAGGGCTGTCTAACCCTCTTGTGCCAGCCTCCCACTGTCTGGAGACAGCTAATGGTGTTACTGTAATCCCTTGACTGGTGTCATATGTTGTAACTGCTCTCTCACTTCATCTGTGGGGTGTAAGAGCATGTAAAATACATGGTGGTGTTTGAAAGGTGATTAAATCAAATGGGGCAACAATGTGAAAGGGTTCAGACAGTGGTTAGAGGAACAATGTTGTATGTTGACATTACTTTTTCTGCCATACAATGAAAGTGAATGGTGACCGATGCCACTTCCACACTAATCTGTTTGAAAACTCTCCTAAAACGTTCCTAACATTGTAGTTTCTCAAAGTACGCGGTTATGGAAAGTGTCCATTTTTGGTGGAGGAAAACGGCATTCTAGTGTGGATGTGAGGTGTAAACATAGCCAAATTAATGTGTCATACTGGTTTGGAACGACACCAGGGTGAGTATGTAAATGACGATGTGTTTTTCACATTAAAGTATCAACAGAACGGTTCAGGCGGTAGTCCAAAAGCCCGGAAGACAATTAGCATTTTCGAGCCATGGGTTCCCTCGGGAATATCCTATGGGTTTATATAATGGCAGTTTTAGATATACAAAGAAAATAATATTTCTCAGTGCTAATTAAGGACTACAACTACCATGAGCATGTGAGCTATGTGCTTTATTAAATGGCCTACTGTTGTAGTCCTTATTTAGCGACAGGTTAGCAACATGCCTTAACAGCTTCAAAATACACAATCGAGGTATGACTATGTGTGATTTATGTTCTAGAACGAACCGTGAAACTCTTTTCAAGTAATGTTCACCACAGATCTTATTTGACTATTTTAATACTAATTTTTACATCACAGCTCTTTGGACTTGTTTATATGATGCTTTTTTTGTCATTTAAAAGCTTCACTTCATTATACAGTTGATGTCAGAAGTTTACATACACCTTAGCCAAATACATATAAACTCAGTTTTTCACAATTCCTGACATTTAATCGTAGAAAACATTCCCTGTCTTTGGTCAGTTATGATCACTACTTTATTTTAAGAATGTGAAATGTCAGAATAATAGTAGAGAGAATTATTTCTTTCAGCTTTTATTTCTTTCATCACATTCCCAGTGGGAAGTTTACATACACTCTGTTAGTATTTGGTAGCATTGTCTTTAAATTGTTTAACTTGGGTCAAATGTTTTGGGTGCCTTCCACAAGCTTCTCACAATAAGTTGCTGGAATTTTGTCCCATTCCTCCAGACAGAACTGGTGTAACTGAGTCAGGTTTGTAGACCTCCTTGCTCGCACACGCTTTTTCAGTTCTACCCACAAATTTTCTATTGGATTGAGGTCAGGGCTTTGTGATGGCCACTCCAATACCGTGACTTTGTTGTCCTTAAGCCATTTTGCCACAACTTTGGGGGTATGCTTGGGGTCATTGTCCATTTGGAAGACCCATTTGCGACCGAGCTTTAACTTCCTGGCTGATGTCTTGAGATGTTGCTTCAATATATCCACATCATTTTCCTTCCTCATGATGCCATCTATTTTGTGAAGTGCACCAGTCCCTCCTGCAGCAAAGCACCCCCACAACATGATGCTGTCACCCCCAAGCTTCACGGTTGGGATGGTGTTCTTCGGCTTGCAAGCCTCACCCTTTTTCTTCCAAACATAACGATGATCATTATGGCCAAACAGTTCAATTATTGTTTCATCAGTCCAGAGAACATTTCTTCAAAAAGTATGATCTTTGTCCCCATGTGCACTTGCAAACTGTAGTCTGGCTTTTTTTATTGCGGTTTTGGAGCAGTGGCTTCTTCCTTGCTGAGCAGCCTTTCAGGTTATGTCAATATAAAACTTATTTTACTGTGGATATAGATACTTGTCTACCTGTTTCCTCCAGCATCTTCACAAGGTCCTTTGCTGTTGTTCTGGGATTGATTTGCACTTTTCGCACCAAACTACGTTCATCTCTAAGAGACAGAATGCGTCTCCTTCCTGAGTGGTATGATGGCTGCGTGGTCCCATGGTGTTTATACTTGCGTACTATTGTTTGTACAGATGAATGTGGTACCTTCAGGCATTTGGAAATTGCTCCCAAGGATGAACCAGATTTGTGGAGGGCCACAATTTTTTTCTGAGGTCTTGGCTGATTTCTTTTGATTTTCCCATGATGTCAAGCAAAGAGGCACTGAGTTTGAAGGTAGGCCTTAAAATACATCCACAGGTACACCTCCAATTCAGTACACCTCCTATCAGAAGCTAATTGCCTAATTGTCTGAAGGCTTGAAATCATTTTCTGGAATTTTCCAAGCTGCTTAAAGGCACAGTTATCTTAGTGTATGTAAACTTCTGACCCACTGGAATTGTGATTTAGTCAATTAAAAGTGAAACAATCAGTCTGTAAACAATTGTTGGAAAAATACTTGAGTCATGCACAAAGTAGATGTCCTAAACGACTTGCCAAAACTATAGTTTGCTAATTTGAAATCTGTGGAGTGGTTAAAAAAAAAAAGAGTTTTAATGACTTCAACCTAAGTGTATGTAAACTTCACCTGTATACTGCATATATGTTAAAGTGTAGACTGGATATTTGTCGGAAATTTTGTGTGAGTGCAGACAGTATCGCCCGGGCGAGGATGCTTCACTTGTTTGTATCATTCCGTGCTGTTCCAGCCCATAGTTTGAGAGCAGAACGAAGTGGAACTGGTGGATTGGAAACGAGGAACGATATTTTGAACATTGGAGCGGTTTTCTCTTGAGAGGGGATGCAGAGTTATGTGATTTTACCTGCAGCGAGGAGCGAGTTTTATTGAGGGAATTCTAAAAGGAGGTCTCTAGAAGTAATGATCACAGAGCTGGAAATAAAAAGCCCAGAGTGGAGTCGGAGCCGACAGATTACAGAACGCTTAAGTGGTGAGCGGAAGCTTCTGTCGCTCCATTTCACTCACATTCGTTGCTCCAATCTGGCTTTCAGTCGTTGTGTTTTGGCGACCTGCCTTCTTTTGTAACTATTTTCGTTGTCGTAGATGTGCACATATCTTATGCTGTTGATATGAATATAACAGGAGCCAGCTGGTATGTGGCATGTGTATACCTCACTCCACTGGCCTCAAGAGGCGCACTAGCAACTGACGCTAGAGGCTGTAACCTTTAGCATCCTCAATAGTGCGCCCGCCTCCCAGTTTGAATCCCGCTTGGAGAGGGTCAAGCAGGACCTGTTACATGAACATCAGCTCATATCGCAAGCCCTTGCTTTTGACATTTAACAACTTGCAGGATATGAATTATAGCATTAACAATAACATTTTTACTAGTTAAAATGCTTATTCTTAATATCCGCAATGGAATTACTACTAGTGAAAATGCCAATTCTTGATATCAGTAAATGCATTTGCACTGGTAAAAAAATTTTTTTTTTTTATTTTGTCTACATTACTATAAATAGACATTTACATTTTTTTAATTTTAACTTGTATAAAAGAATTGATATCTGTAATTCCATTTACACACTTAGAATTTCGCAGTGATCTGTCATCCACTCCTGTTACAAATGCACTTAATTTCTTGCTAGTTGAAATTCTAATTTCACATATCAGCAATGTAGTACTTGCTAGTAAAATTAGTTTTTGATATCAATGATTACAATTGTTACTAGTACAAATTTTCATTGCCGATATAAACAAATGAATTACAAAATTTACATTAACATACAACTAGTAAAATACTAATTTCTGATATCTGTAACATGTTAGATTTTGTATTTCAGATATATTGAAATGGATTTCAGTTACCAATAAATTGAAGAGTAATTATAGTAAAAAGTTTTCTTATTAATTACAATCACATTATAGATATTTGAAATTAACATTGCCACTAGTAAAAATCAATTTACCAATTTTACTAGTTGTAATTCACTTATTGATGTCAGGAATGGATATTTGCACTATTTTAACAAATGTAATTATTGACATAAAATTGTGTTTTTATTAGCATGTACATAAGAAATTAAAGATATCTGTAACTGTGTTTTAAACGGGTGAATGACAGTTCATTGTAGAATTCTACTAGTGAAAATGCATTTAGATTCAGAAAATTTACTTCTGGTAATTGAAATTGCATCTTAGATATCAAGAATGGGTATTTGCACAAGTAATGTCATTTGTAATTTATACTAGTGCAAATGTAAATCACTGATTAAAAAAATGTCTGCTTTCACTAATGGAAAAAAATTTTGCATTTTAACTAGAGAAAATTTATTGTTGATATATATATACACACACACACACACACACATTTATATAGTGAACTAAATGTCAAAAGTGCTTGCGATACAGCACAGCTGTGACTATCTATTGTTGAAGTAAATTTAAGACAGAATTGACATTTTTCCATTAACGATCCCTTGAACAGGGTTTAATAAAATGCTTGTACCCTGCTACATTCACTGAACAACGGAAGCACCACATGTAATGACAAAAAAAACATGGAAATATTTGTATAACTTTTATTTTTTAACTTCTTGACAAACCAATAAGAGCAGATTAACGCATGTTGGTTGAATTACATCGTGTGATTGCACAACTCTACCAGTCTACGGAAAATCTGTAGTAGAGCTCAAAAGAACGTTAAAGTGATAGTTCATTACAGTCATAATTTACTTACCATCATGTTGTTCCAAACCTGTTTGATATTCTCTTATTAGTTAGGCAGAACATTAGGAACTGATAGCGTCAGTCACCATTCTCTTTCATTGCATCTATTATCTATAAAATTAAATAAAGGCCCTCAATCCCTAACATTCTGCCTAATGTTACCTTGTGTGCGCCACGGAAGAAAGTCATATGGGTTTGGGACAACATAAGTGTGAAAAATGATAACTTAATTTTAGAGTGAACTATTAAAGGATGAAATAAAATAAACGGATCACTTCTGTTTAATATCCAGGTAGCTCGTTTATTGTACTACTGACAAAAGAAACGAGGTTAAAACCAGATGGCATTCATTCATTTCACAAACCTTATTATATAGACTATTTAGACATAGAACTTGCCCGCGAAGGGGACCGGTGACCCCTGCACCATTGTGATGTCAGAGGTGGGCGGGGCAGGGGTGAGCAGTGCTCAGTACAGACTTAAATACAGAAAACAGAGGCGTGTGGCTGTGTCGACGGGACTTTAGGGGAGGAGGGCGATCGTTCCATCGATCTTGCGGACGCTCTACTCGGTGAGGCCGAGCTTCTTCTTGAGGGACTCGGGCATCTCGGGGGGAGGTGGGCGGGGCATACGAAAGTACACCTTCACGGAGTCGTAGATGAACCACTGCAGGGCGGTCAGGGTACCGATCATGATGATACGGGCGACCAAACCCTTCCATACACCTGGAGAAACACAATTTCCATTTAAAGGTCAATCAAGTAGGCCTGGACCAAAACAAAATTATCTGCATACAAGCTGAATTTTAAACCACAGAGATTTCATAACCCGACATGCAATACATCTTTTTTTGTTGATATGGTTTCTAAACTCGCTGTAACTTTATTTAAATAGTTTGTCCGCTCCCCAGCTGTTCTGCCCTGGTGTTGTCCTGTGAAGGATCAGGGCAGAGAGGATGCTGGGTAAGCAGGTAGACTGATCTCACACGTCAATGACTCAAGCACCTCCAACTGTACAGCCGCAAAAGCTGCTGGGAAACCTCCAGCCTGATCCTGCTGCTCCCAAAGAGAGAACAGAACCAGACCGGAGGGACTCCCTAGAGGTGGATCTAAGGAACGTGTTGACTAAAAAATAGCCATGCGAGATTTAAAAAGTTATTTCTATTTGCTATAAGTGACATTAGAAAGTTGTAAAACTCATACACAGTGCCATTCACACCTTCTAAAAGACAAATTAAAGTCACCTTTAGGTCCGAGTCTCTTGAGCACTTGCACGGCTGTGCTTCCCTTCTCTTTGTTCAACACGGACACAACCGAGTCAGCAGGGTGAGACACGATGGCGCAGAATACACCAGCTATGGAGACAAAAACAAAACATGGATGAAACTGAATGCTGGCATAAAAAAAACCCCCACGCAGATCTGTAAAAGTGATGTGTAAATATAGCCATGAAGTTAAATGATTGGCTCAACATTTTCTCCTTTAACTACACGTTAAATTTTGTATGGAAGTCCTAAAAACATGCACCTTGCTAATTTATTCAACATATGGCTTCATCCACTAAACCAGAGCAGAACAAATGTCAAATTGTTTGTAAACTATTTTGTAAATTGGTGCATTGAACGCAACAATTTATGCAAGGGTTTTATGAACAATGTGAGCATTTACACAAGAACGGTTTTACGAAAAATTTACACATTTGAAATTGTTGCATTGTACTGAAAAAAGTTGTTTAAAAGAACAATTTATACATCCATAATTTGTTGCATTGAATGCGACCATTTAGTAAAAATGTTTTTCTAACAATTTACACATTCATAAATTGCTGCATTTAAATTTGTAAACTGTTGCATTCAATTTATTGGAACCATTTACGCAAAAATGGGTTTACAAAGAAATAACACATTGGTAAATTGCTGCATTGAATGCGACCTCTTTCACAAGAATGGTTTAACGAACAATTTCCACATTCGTAAACTTTTGCATTGAATTAATTGCAACTATTAACGCAAAAATGGTTTTACAAACAATTTCCACATTCTTTTTGCTAAGGAAGTCCTAAGAACACTTGGTTTCATTCATGAAACAGAACTAATGTGTCAAATTGTTCGTAAAACCATTCTTAGTAAATTGTTGCGTTGAACTGATCACGACAATTTACGCGAGAATCGTTTTAAGAGTCCAAAAAGTTACACAAGAATGGTTTACGAACAGTTTACATATATGTTCTGCTATGGAAGTCCTAAGAAAATGCACTGTTAAATTAAACATTTGGCCTCTTTCCTGAAACAAACAGAACGATAGTGTAAATTGTTAATAAAACCCATTATGATCTTAATAGTTAAGTGTACAAGTACTAAAATAATTGTACAAATTATGTCTAAATTGAATAATCATAATAAGCCTTACCGATATATCCAGCAATGAAAGTGACGACCAGCTGTTCGGGTTTGGAGCATTCGCTGCGGGGTTTGGGCACCACGTATTTGTAAAGCAATTCAACGGTGCGCTCGAAGCAGGCAAACTTCATCATGGTGTAGGGGATCTGTCTCATCCACAGAGGAACCACACCTTTGTAGAACCTGACAGAAGATTCACAACAGTTTCATAAAGTCTTCAGACTGGTTGTACTTCAAAAGACCAACCACAAATTGCTTGTTTTATCAAATGTGTCTTTCGTAGTTTGTCCGCTCCCCAGCTGTTCTGCCCTGGTGTCGTCCTGTGAAGGATCAGGGCAGAGAGGATGCTGGGTAAGCAGGTAGACTGATCTCACACGTCAATGACTCAAGCACCTCCAACTGTACAGCCGCAAAAGCTGCTGGGAAACCTCCGGCCTGATCCTGCTGCTCCCAAAGAGAGAACAGTACCAGACCAGAGGAAATCCCTAGAGGTGGATCTAAGGAACGTGTTGATCTTACAAGCTTTTTCTTTATAACCCAGTATTAGAAGAGGTTCAAAGTCCAGGATACTCACGCCCAGAGTCCTTCCTCAGCATACATCTTGGGGGCGCACTCTCTCAAGGTGTTGGCGTAGCCGGGTTGCGTCTGGATACGCACTTTACACGCCTCCATAGGGGCCAGAGCAATATCTGCGAAGAACTCTGCGCTGGCAGAGGCAGCCAGATACAGCGAGGTTCTCCACATGTATGCTTTTTCCTGTTAGTGGACAGGAAGCTCACATGAGCATCATAGCTAACAGATACCTCAGGGTTGCCACATCTTTTGAATTGACCAATGAATTTCCATGGCATTTCCTTCTGGAAATTACTGGATAAAGACTTTAAATCATTTTACAGAGTTGTACTCACAAAGAGCAATTTTTAACAGACAGATTATTAACAAAATATTGTGAGAAATAGTACTGCAATACATCAATATATGATTGTTTCAGCACAGCCCAAATGCATTCATATTTGCTTTCATAGCCTTCAATTTGCACATTATTTGGAATTCCTAAAAACATGCACCATGCTAATTTATGAAACATTTGGCTTCATTCATTAAACAGAACGAATGTGTCGAATTGCTCACAAAACCATTATTTTGTAAATTGTTGCACTGAATTAAACGCAACAATATACGCAAAAAATGTATTTACGAAGACTGTGAAAAGTTACTCAAGAATGGTTTTACGAACAATTTACACATTCATCCTGCTACTAAAGCCCACAGAATAAACTTTCTGGTTTATTAAACATTTGGCTTTAATCGTGAAACAGAACGAATGTGTCAAATAGTTTTTTTCAATGCTGCACTGAATTTAATGCAACAATTTATACAAAAAATGGTTTTACGAAGACTGCGAAAAGTTGCGCAAGAAGGGTTTTACCAAGACTGCGAAAAGTACCAAGACTGCGAAAAGTTGCGCAAGAAGGGTTTTACCAAGACTGCGAAAAGTTGCGCAAGAAGGGTTTTACCAAGACTGCGAAAAGTTGCGCAAGAAGGGTTTTACCAAGACTGCGAAAAGTTGCGCAAGAAGGGTTTTACCAAGACTGCGAAAAGATGCGCAAGAATGGTTGTACGAAGAATGCCTCAAATTGTTCTTAAAACCATTCTTTTGAGAATGGCAAGAACGGTTTTAGGTAGAACGTGCAATGTTACAAGAATGGTCTTTCAAAGAATTCAAAAAATGTATGCAAGAATGGTTTTGCAAACAATTTATAATTTATAATGTTTCTGATATGGAAGTTCAGAGAACTCACTATGCTAATTTGTTAAAGAGATGTATGAAAACATTGGGCAAGACAAGGAAGTCTGGTGTCTGTACTCGAACATGATTTTAATACAACAATAGTAGGAAAAAGAAAATATTTGTAAATGAGATTAATTGATTATCAAAGTAGTTATTATTTTCAGCCCTACAACTCACCTCTCCTAGCAGATCTCCGTACAGGACTTTGAAAACCTCATAGAAGCCGAACTTGCAGAGTCCCTGCATGGAGTAACCGATGAAGGTGGGCGCCCAACCCTTAGCCAACCCACGCATGCCATCCTCTCTGATCGTGACTGAGAAACCATTGAAGATGCTCTTGTATTTAGCTGGGTCCACCTAAACACAGCATTTCCATTATTGCAATGGCCATTAAACACAACACACAGTGATAACCAATCACAGATATACTTCACCAGGAACTGGTTGGACACGAAGGAACATGGTTAATGGTTTCACTTAAAAAATGGTATTTGCATGCTGGATAAACCAAAAGTTAATTGCAAAATATTCACCTGGATAACATCAGTGGCAGTGTGTCACAGAATGCTAAATTAAATCTAAATACTTAATACTTAATTTTAGGTGAACTATTCTTTTAGGCACAAGCAAATTGGAAAAACTCAATCTGGCTTTAGTTGAAATGATTTTGTAACTCTGTTACCAATTAGAAGCAGGTGATTGACCAGAAATTAAGTGGTTAGATTGTTAGTCAGGTCACACTGAGCCTCCCAAAAATGTTAGTGACCCTTCGCCACGGATGTCATCAAATAAATGTGATGAGGGGAAGGTGAGTACAGACCTGGAGACGGCACTTCACCAAGTCGAGTGGTACGACGGCCGTGTGCGTAATACCACAACTCAAGATGCCCCCAAACCCGCAGAGGATGTAGTATTTTCCTGAGCCAAACTCACAGCTATCGGTCGATTCTGTGACGTGGGGAACACAGGAACACACATGCTCATGCGTCACAAACACGACACTTAACATGCTGATGAGGGGGTGCACCGGGGTCAAATCACACAAACACACATACTCAGGAGACTCCAGCACACACACACACACACACACACACACACACAGACCTGCATTCGGCACTTGACCAGGTCGAGGGGCACCACAGCCGTGTGTGTGGTGCCACAGCTCAGAATTCCTCCAAAGCCACAGAGGATGAAGTATTTCTGTGAGCCAAACTCACAGCTGTCTCCCTCTGAGGAGAAACATGGAATCATGTTCATCCACACAAAGTCCGAGAGGTTCGTTTGGAGGTTAGTGGAAAAGCAGCACACAGTGCTTTAAAGTGTGACCTTGAACCTTAATTTCTGACACTCTGACCCCAAAAAGAACTGCAAAAAGAACTAGAAAAAAAAAAAAAAAATTTAGGCTTGACAAATCCTTGTATGAAAGTTTAAAATAGGGATGTGCTGAACGTGTAATTTCACTGACGTTTAAACAGAAATTCTTAAGTCGACTAGTCTAAAAAGAAACCAACCTTCAGAAAACAGTCAAAAAATGTGTTTGTGCAGCCCAATTAAAACACTTAATCTATTCCAAATGTGACGCTAAATTCCACTGAAAAGGGGTATTTATCTGTGACATGCTGGCCTCATTGTACATTAAATATAGAACATGACACGCATTCACTGAATCAACGTTTTTTTAACAGGCATATTTATTGAAAACAATTGAATTAATAGTGCAGGACCAATAGAGCAACCCAGCCGGTTCTAAACGGAATTCACCAAGTTATTTAACATATTAAAACAGTCAGTACATTGTTGAAAATAATTAACAGGTAGACTAAGCCAAACCTATGAAAGAAAAAAAAATTGCTGAAATTTTGCGTGTATTTCACAACGTGCAGTCATGCATTAGTCATTGATCTAATATGACAGCTGTTCGATAAAGAACGTTAACCAATAACAGTTACGATATAAAAAAATGTATTGTAAAAAAAGTAGCCATAGGATAGAAAAAAACAGGCCTGTGATGTAGCCTACAAAACCTAATGTATTCTATTTTGTGTGCACATCATGTTTAAAAGAACAAAACCCTTTAAGCAGTCGGCAAAATCTCGTTGAAAACAGTCATTTTCTAGGCTACTTGAATACATTTTTTGATGAGCAAAATTAACACGTCGACATGGTCCGGTGAAAGACAGGACTCGACTCACCTGAGGCGGCTATCCTGCGCTTGAAAAAGCCCGCTCAGCGGAAAAATAACGACAAGACTCAAATGTGAAAACATCCATAGGGACATTCAAACGTTTGGTAATCCGATTCCCATAACTACTGTTGTTCATAACTACTTTGCCAAGTTTGCTTGTCTAACGAGATGACATTTTCCTGCACGCGCCGTGAGTGAGAGAGAGAAGAAACACGTGCAGCGTGTGAAATGAAACTTTGTATCTGCTCTAGATATCCTCTTTTTAAAATAATATTTGTATTATTAATTCTATTTAAAATATGTAACATATGACAGTAATTTAAGCGCAGCCCCTGTAAAAATATCAAGCCAAACGTAAATGTGTAAAAATGATGATCAGTTTAATGGGGGAAATATTAACCGACTAGTAATTCCAGTGTCGACTGTTTAGAACCGTTTAGTCGACTAGTCTCGCACATCCCTAGTTTAAAATGGGTTCAAAAGCTTCAAGGTTGAAGTTTCTATCTATAGTGATATTATAGCTTGTTCTGGGAGGTTGCTAGGCAGTTGCTATGGGGTTGCTATGTGGTTGTTAAGGCCCAGAAATTTTGAAAAACCTTAAAGAAACATTGGCTCAATACAAGTAAAGCTGAATCGACAGCATTTGTGGCATAATGTTGATTACGACAAAAAAAAAAATCTGTCCCTCCTTTTCAACAAAAATCGAGGTTACAGTGAGGCACTTACAATGGAAGTGAATGAGGCCAATTTTGAGCATTGACAGTGAGTAGTGTGAAACTTACAATTTTATAAAACCACTTACATTCTTGTCAAAACTCGCACATTAATTTTTTGAGCTCAAATAAATTGCCATTTTTGCGGGATTATGGCGTTACGTCGTCATTGCAATGAAGTGGTAAAATTGGCTATAACTTTACACAGAAAACATTAGTAAGCGATTTTATCACACTAAAATCATGTTAACACACCTATTGTTTAAGTCTTGTGGCTGTACTTTTGAAACCGTGAGTATTTTAACGTTTACAGATTGGCATTTCCATTGCAAGTGAATGACCGTAACCCAGATTTTTGATTTTATTTTTTTTTAAAGAAAACGAGGGACAAGTCTAAATTATTTTTGTCATAATGAACACTATGCCACAAATGCTGTTGATTGAGCTTAAATTGTATTGAATGCAGAGTATTCCTTTAACCAAAGTTTGTTCTTTGTCAATACATGGCCTCTATGGGCTTCCGTATGTTTGTAAAAATATATTTTAAATTATGTTTGGTGCCACTAGTATTGCAGAAATCACATTTAACTGTAATTTAAAAAAAAAATAGTTTAAAAACATGAAACACTTAAGCTATTTTTACTCAAACTTTGCTAAACTAAACTCAAAACAGCCTGTCAAATCATCTGTTTACAGTCAAACTCTATATTCACCCTGGTAAACTGATAAAGAAACGAATATGCATATTAAATAAAGAAGTGTTTCAAAAAAAGCCACATTATTTAAAAATATAACAAACATATACCCTAATTAAAGAGAAAGAGAAATATAACATGCATTAAAAGTTATGACTAGATGTTGGGCAAGTGTAGGACACATGATATTGGATCTGGACACATTCTGAAGACTGAGAGCCAATCAGATCACGCCCCATTGAGAGGTGCAGTACACACACAGGTCATGTGCTGGATAGGACACTTTAAATAAACAACATCAGCTCAAAAACATTAAACACACTTCATTTAAGTATTCACAACTATAATGCATTAAAACTGTTGAGTGATCCCGCATTCTCCACCAGAAATCTTTTAAACACGTCCTCCAAATTTGTCCTTCACTGCCCTCCATGAAAGCAACAAGGCCCAAAAGAGTTAAGCGACTATTTAAACTATTCATAAGCTAAAATACACCTAAAACACAAATGATAAATGTAGGACTTTTTAAAAGGGAGCCTAAAAATATTACAGGATATCTACACTACAGGTTGCTAAGATCTAGTTAGCAGTGTGCTAACTAGTCAAACAACTAGCATTCTTTCTGACCTTTTATTTAACTGGGAATTATTTTTATTTACCATCCTGTGCGTTGGAACATCCATTTTTAGCATTAATACAGCGTATTTAAGGGGGAAAATGTGAAGATAAAAGGTCTTTCATGTTGCA
Source organism: Myxocyprinus asiaticus (assembly GCF_019703515.2). NCBI lineage: Eukaryota > Metazoa > Chordata > Actinopteri > Cypriniformes > Catostomidae > Myxocyprinus > Myxocyprinus asiaticus. The sequence continues at coordinate 3,637,901 of NC_059389.1, read as the reverse complement.
CTGAAGCCAAATAAAGCTGTATAAAAACATTTGTCTCTTTAGAGTCCTAATTAAACATTACAAGTAGGTTTATTGGTCTCTTACCGGCAACAGCGGCGGCTGCAAACCTGCGCTTCTGTACGGCGGTGTGTGATTCGGGCTCATCCGCCTTCTGTAGCGTGAACAACGGGGCGCTGAACGGGTTCCCCCGGGCGAGCTGGGTCAGTGTGGTCGGATACATGGTGGGACTGAATGAAGAATGGGCACTGGTTATGCATTCAACACATGAACTGGCATTTATAACCATGCATTTTCCCATTAATGTCTTTAAAACGAACGATGAAGTATTAATTATCATGCATTGTCCTCTATCTCTTATCATGTGGTTATGTGGAGAGGTCAGAGGCCTGGCGCTCTCAAATGAGGTAGGCCTAAAAGCAAGACCAATTGTATTTATTTAACCCATTTAATCAAGCAACGACACTCACATTTAAGCATACAGATCAAGAAAGGGTTATGTAATATAGGGGAAACACTTACTTTAGAGAAGTTGTCGTAAAATGGCACCTCCGTCCTCTCTCCTTTACCGGCTGCGCATAGAGAACGAGCGGTGAGTGAGAGCGCTGCAAGGCTGGACCGGATAAAGGAAACGACTGCGTCACTGCATGCTCCGCCCACTACTTTACGGATCCTACTATAGTGAAGGCTTGGCTCGTGAATTTTAATAAACACGTTGCTTTTTTAATGCAATCTATGCAAAGAAAACAGACAAGAACATTGCCTGAGAAAGTCATTTAACCCTTGTGCGTCAATTTAAAAAAATTACTCAGAGGTCCTTAGAGGACAAAAATGTCCACGTCAAAAAACTACCATAATAATATTATATATTAATGTTATTTTCCACTTTCAATGAGTTAATTTTTTTAACCAACATCAGTCCTGATCATAACTACCAAATATTCATTCATTTTCAGGATTTTAACCCTTTAAATACCCGTTTATTTATATAATGCCACTGTTGGTTTTACACACACACACACACACACACACACACACACACACACATTTCTCAATACACACATACAAAACACACTCTGACATCCATACCAACACACCCACACAATTTTAGCTGCATCATTTATTCAATTGTCCTGCAGTGCTCTATAATACAGCAAACAGAAAATAGGTAAAAAGCATGTATTTGCTCCATAGGATAAACATGACAAAAATGGCGCCATCCGGTGGAAAATATAAAAAATTTAAATTTTGAAGCCAGGGCTCCGGAATGAAAGCATAATATCATATAATTTATGATTTTATGCTTTAACGGCACTGGGATCAAATATTGCAGTTTTAATGGGTTTCAATGGGGACATTTTTGTCCTGAAGGTCCTGAGTGTAACTATTTTGTGTACACAGTGTATTATAGATGTATTATAGGAACAAGGGTTGAAATATCAAAATTCCCCCAAAAATACACACCTTTGGCAAAATGTATGCCGTTGGCATTAACACAGCCAAAATGATCGAAAAAATGAAAATGACAAAAATGTCTCGAAGGTCGCACAAGGGTTAAGCCATTTTTGTTGTCTCAAGGCTGACATAGGATTTGAGTTCATTTAAAAAAATGTGGGAAATTTGTTTTGCAATGTGCGGATTGTTTCCTATGAATATGATATTTATTCAGCATAATGCGTAATAGTAAAAAAAAAAAAAAATTGTCATATTTATGATCGTTTTATGGTTTACGGTGTTACATTTCTTTTTATTTCAGACACATAAGTCCATATCATTAAAAACATACAAACAAAAACAACACGTAGACAGCAACACAGTGATGAAAACACATACAGGCTTTTGTTCTAATGTTTCCCAAATCAAAAGGAATACCTTGTGTCACTTAATGTGGGGTCAGTTAAGGCCATTATGATTAAATTGTTTAAATCAATTCATCGACACATAAAATTATACATAAAATTCCTCAACACAGCATAAAAGTTGGGAACATTGTTAGTCACAAACATGTGGCTTGCACATGTCCATCTTGGGAACTTTGTTATAAAACTGTAAATTGTGAAAAAAAAAAAATTTGTAAATGCATCATTAAATGCCACCTGAAACTTTTTCACTTTAGCCTTACTACACCTGCACCACAAGTGGGCTGCATAAAGTGAAGTACAGTAGGCTCTAAAAAGGGCTATTTTGCCATCTTGTGCATACACATCGTCATCATCACATAGATCATTCCTGATGATGTGACCCAAATATTTTACTTTGTTCACCACATTTAGCACTTGGTCTGCCATATAGAATGAGGGAAAATTTCCTTGGTTTTAGGTATCATGACAACACTCTTTTTAGGATTAAATTTAATGTCATACACCATAGCTTGAGCAGACTCTAATCAGTTGCTGTAATCCAGCACTATAAGGAGACAGAATGACTAAGTCATCAGCATACATCAAATGGTTAATAAGACTACCTCCCACCATACATCCAGTCTTACACTCCTTTAATTATTTAGAAAGATCATCCATATACAAATTGAAAAGAACGGGTGACAGTATTCCACCTTGTCGGACCCCATTGGTCATAAGGAAGGGTGCAGATATACTCCTACCCCATCTGGTATGCAAGGTTTGATGTAAATACCAATAATGCAAAATTCTTATCAAATATGGGGAACCCCTCGCTATTGTAGTTTCATAAACAATTTGCCATGATTGATTTGGTAAAAAGCTTTAGATGCATCCAGGAAACACACACATATTGTAGTGTTATGTCTTTTATACTGACTAACGACTTCCTTCAGTGCATATATGCACAAATCTGTGCCATGTTTACTTTTAAAACCAAACTGATTGTTGGTGGTTATTATGCCTTCTTGAAGCCTATCCAAAATAATTTGTTCTAATACTTTTGAGAGTATGCTAGCCAGGGCAATTGGCCTGTAATTTTCTATGCTGGATATTTTACCGGTTTTGTCTTTGACTACTGGCACTAATAAAACAGATAACATAGAGTCAGGTAGTATGCCATGCATTAACAATCCAGAAAAACACATAGCAAGTAACACTAAGATTCTTTGGCAAGCACACTTCAGATGTTCTGCTGTTACTTGGTCAGGGCCACATCCTTTGTTCACTGCCAGTTTCTCATTAGCATAGCACACTTCATCAGGTGTAATAACCACACCATCACTGTTTTTGGCAGAATGATCTACTACCATTATTTTGACAATTCACTATTTTATCATACATTATATATAGATCACTATTATGTGAATGGTTAATAGTGTTACGTTGTCATGGCAACGAAGTTGTAAAATAAAAAAACAAATTTAAAAAATAATTCTGTGTGAATAGCCCTGTACATCCCAGTTCTGGGAACCTTTTGACTGTTCAGTCAAGGGACTTAATTAATATTCATGAGCTGTGCCTTCGTCATAGTAGGATTCGCTAATTCGCTGACCGACTAGTGCCCACCTACCTACAGCTTCTTTTAGCCAATCAACCAGGCCTACAGAGTTGCTTACTTAATATTCATGAGCCAAGCCTTCGCCATAGTAGGATTCGGGCCGATCGGTAAAGATAAACGTGGGCGGGGCTTTACTAAAAGAGCATTGTGCAATGTGAGATCGACTGGAACTCGGTCACCATCTATTGTCTTTGCATTCTTGTGATTGTGGCTATTTATGTGTATTAGTAATGTACAACAATTAATGGCAAAATAAATTTGTGTGCATATTTTAAAATGCTAAACTAAGATTATGGTTTTCATGTGCATTGGTGTATCTGAAGGTCAAATCTCTGTCTTAAAATTAAACAAAAACTTCCTCGTTAAATAATATTCCTGTAATGAAGTGTAAGTGTGTATTTGTGTCCGACAACCGAGTTGACCTTGCTGTGGACACACTACAAGCAAATGTAGAGGTCACCTCTGGGATTTCAATTTTCTTTTATTTCACACAAGTATTGTACTGAATCAACAGTGAATAATCAACTTATTCCAAATAACCAATTTTCCACAGTTAGCTGCCTAAAAAATACAAAGTGCAAATTTGACTCATTTTATGCCATTCACTACCTTAAGACATGGCCCACAAAAACTAAAATATTAGTAGTGGATTTACTGTAGGTTATGTACATTTAAAAGTAACCCACTTTGTTTTAAAATAAATGTTTTAAATTTTTGAGAAGACATTAGAAAAATATTGCAGTTATAAAGTATTTTAACTGACAGTAAAATATAAAAACAAACCCATGTGAGTTGGAAAATGAACGCAAATGTATTTCTCTGCATGAAATGAAGACAGATACTCCATAGTTAGCAAATATATATGGAAAAATATTTCATAAAAATAAAAAAAATCACAGCAAAGAAAATAATTCATAGTTTAGTCAGATGAGTGCCACTGTTTGAGCAATCACAGACAGATTAATTACAGACAATAATAGGAAAAGGTCAATGGGTAGTATTTTCATTATGGGTCTTAAAAATGTTATCGCCCATAATGCAGGGGCGTGCCCAGGACTTTTTTGCCAGGGGTGGCAAAGGGGTTGCAAGGTCGAGTAACGAGGGGGGGTAACATTGTTATGGACCATGCGCGACACAGACAGGTTAAGTCTCCGAGTCGGAGTTGGGGTGGCAAAGCTCATTTTTAGGGTGGCCACCCCGTCACCCTTCTGGCCCTGCCCTTGCTATAATGCCACATCACATTATGATAACATCACAAACACATTTACTGAGTCATCATTATCTATAAAAAAAATAAAAAAACAGGCTGTCTTTCACCAGAGCTAAAGCTTCATTTACTACATTAGACTTTCAGGCGAATAAAATAACAGTTTTGTTCAAGCTCTAGATAAAAATAAATATCTTTATGCCTAGTACTAAAACCAAACATTATCAGATCTGGTGGTAAAGTAGTTTGAACATTTCAATGCTACAGATCATTTAAACAAATGCTACAGAGTGCTCGTGGTATATTTAAACCCTAAAATCGAAATAAAAAAAATAAAAAGTTATATTTGACTTGAAATAAGTCAAATTTTCCGTACCATTAAGAATTTTGCATTGTGACATTATTTTCATAAAAATTACGCACTTATCCCACCACAATTATTATAATAATGTGCAAAATCTCATTGTTAGTGGGCCTGGGTAGCTCAGCAGTAAAGACGCTGGCTACCACCCCTGGAGTTCGCTAGTTCGAATCCCAGGGCGTGCTGAGTGACTCCAGCCAGGTCACCTAAGCAACCAAATGGGCCCGGTTGCTAGGGAGGGTACAGTCACATGGGGTAACCTCCTCGTGGTCGCTATAATGTGGTTCTTTCTCGGTGGGGCGCCTGGTGAATTGAGCGTGGTTGCCGCGGTGGATGGCGTGAAGCCTCCACACGCGCTATGTCTCCGTGGCAACGCGCTCAACAAGCCATGTGATAAGATGCGTGGGTTGATGGTCTCAGACGCAGAGGCAACTGGGATTCGTCCTCCGCCACCCGGACTGAGGCGAATCACTACGCGACCACGAGGACTTAAAAGCACACTGGGAATCCCAAATTGGGAGAAAAGGGGGAAAATCCAAAAAAAATAAAAAAAATCTCATTGTTATACCTGTAAAGCATTAAAATAATTACAAATTATTTAAATAGTAAAAAAAAAAACCATTTATAATAAACAGTTGTAAGTATATGTCAAGGTAGTATTTGTTCTACTGAATTACATTTAAGATGATGATAATATTTATCAAGAAAAATTGAGTCCAGTCAGGATGATTTTTATTACCGCATTTTGTACGAGATTTAATAATTGCATTACAGTAGTAAAAATCTTGGGAAGAAAGTACTTAATCATCATGAAAATTTAGTCCAAAAAAAAATAAATAAATAAAAAAATAAATACTAAATGGCCCCATTTAAAACAAATTAAATTTTTGATCTTGGGGTGAAATATTTTTCAGACATGTCTTCGTTAGATTCACCCTACTATATTAGAGCGCTTTAAAAAAAAAAAAAAAAAAAAAAAAAAAATAATTTTTGGTCTCATTAGCAACTCTAAAATGTCAACTTCAGCCGTTCTGAAATAAAAGATGCCATATTCATTTAGGAAAAAATGTTGAATTTTTTTTCAAACATTCAGCTTCAGTTTTTTCCATTCCAACCTTGATGTGTTTGAAACTAAATTGTGCTCGTGTGGGCCATATGTTGGCACTTTACTAAAAGATTTAGAAATAAAAAAACTCGTTTTGTTTTGCTGGTGTACTGTAGCAAAAGATTTACTATTATCAATCATAAAACACTACATCACTCTACGTCGTTTCGTATGCTACAAAACAGTGAAATCCGAAAGCAAGATTGAAACACAATGCACACCGAGTTTAAAGACTACAGTAACTAAAAAGACAAGTCTATATAGACATGACTGCTAAGTCGAACTGCATTAACACACACCCCCACCCCCCAAAACCCTGACGATGCGTTGCTTCTTAAAGTACCAGCGAAACTAGACTAGAAAATTTAGTCTGACAGTAGATGCATGCTGAAGCGCGAATCGACAGACGGGCGGCGCTCATTTGCCGTCGCCGCTCACACCATCGCTTTCCCAACTAATGTAATTGACGATGGGAGTGATGACACTGTCCTGGACGAAGAGCTGGCAGGCGCTGATCTGGTCGGTCGTGACATTCTGGAAGGTGTAGTACAGTGACGCAGCCAGTGCAAGGAGCACAAGGAGCTTCAACCAGAAGGAGAAGGAGCAGCGGGATCGAGGATGCACAGCAGGTGCTGAAGCGCAAATGTCCGTGATGGACGATTTGGTCGCTGTGTAAACGTGCTGCTGCAGGAGGGGTTCCTCAGACCAGAGATTCAACGGCTTCACTGGACGTCCAGCCGCACCGCGGATCGGTCTCCGACACGTGACCCTGTTCGCAAATATAACAAATTACAAATGCTCTCAGGAAAGTTAAAAGTGGTAAAAAAGTAAAGAAGACTTTATGTAAACAGTACTAATTTGATCACAACTAACGGTTATTTTGATAATCGACTAATCTAACGATTATTAGAACGTTTAATTGACTATTCGACTATAACGATTAATCATTAGCTCTTAACCGACTATTCAGCTTGTGCCTCAACTTAAAACTACCTCTAAATGACATTCACTGAATTACAAAGAAAAAAAATCCTGTTATCACGAGTTTGTCTTGTTTTCCATTTAAAATGATCAAAAAATCCTTAAAACAATATAAATTGACTTGAGAAGCAAATATAAGACATTTAAACTTGCTTTCAGAGTTTGTATCTTGAATATAAGTGTACTTTTTCACTTGTTCATACTTCTGGCAGTGCACTAAAGAAATAAATATATACTCATATTCAAGACATATTCTCTGAAAGCAATCTTATACGTTGCTTCTCTGATAAATGTATTTTGTTTTAAGGATTTTTAGATATATTAAAATATTTAAATATTGTATTCAACATTCTCCAATAAAAAAAAAACATTATTCTGCATTATAGCTCCTAAAGTTAATGTATGATGTTTTAAAGGAGTTTTTGATATTATTTTGGAAAACAAGCCAAAAGAGACTAATCAAATACATATTTAGTTGCGGTTTATAATGGACTAAGACTACCCTCTCTCACCTTTACGTTCACTTCAACTCACAAAAAAACAAACTCTCTCATCAATAGAGCTGCGTATCGTCGATTTTCTTCACAATAAGATATACTGTATGTGTCACGGTGTATATTATGATTCAATATGTCGCGAGCCATCACGATATTCAGCAAAAGCGCTCAAGGGACGAGTGCAGGGGCGGACTGGAGCGGCCCACCAAACCCAGACCACAGCACACCGGCTCATTGATTTAATTTTCCGGTTCAATTTCAAATTTTTGTTAAAAATTAAATAAATACATTTCTATTGACTGCTAGTCGTGACAATGGGCCCCACAGTGCAAAAATTGTCATAACTTTTTTTTTTCTCCCCTTTTCTCCTCAATCTGGAATGCCCAATTTCCAATGTGCTCCGCGTCTGAGACCATCAATCCGCGCATCTTATCACGTGGCTTGTTGAGCGCATTACCGCGGAGACCTAGCGCGTGTGGAGACTTCACACCACCCACCGCGGCATCCGCACTCAACTCACCACGCGCCCCACCGAGAGCGAGAACCACATTATAGTGAACACGAGGAGGTTACTCCATGTGACTCTACCCTCCCTAGCAACCGGGCCAATTTGGTTGCTTAGGAGACCTGGCTGGAGTCACTCAGCTAACCCTGGGATTCGAACTAGCGAACTCCAGGGGTGGTAGCCAGCGTCTTTTTACCACTGAGCTACCCAGGCCCCCGACATGAGAGTATTAAAATAAATGTGCATCTTAAAAAAAAATTCTATATCGATATTTACGTGTTGTATCAATAACATTGGATCGTTGGTTATTGGATGGATGCATCGTCACACCCCTATAAATGGCAGCTGTCAAACATGCAATAACACTCTTAACACATCATCAGGACACTCACATTATTCCAGTGGGCGTGGCAGGTTCATTAGGGAACATATTCTTTAAAATATCTTCTCCGTCCACAGTTGTTTCCTGAACATCAGCAGATGCTGTTTCGTCCACCTGCTGTTGAGCACACATGCAAAAGACAGCTCAGCACATTTTTTAACATTACAGAATGCAAAAAGGCCTGATGAGACTCTTTATTGTGATGCATTTTCCCCCCACGTGGAATTTAGTAATCAATTAGTTTAAGTTTAATCTTTACTTTGGTGCGCTGTCTGCTGCTGGTCCTGGTGGTGACTGGAGTTTTACCTCTGCTCCGGACCGGCTTAGTTGCTATGGGAGGTTCTGGGATTGATTCAACTTCTGGAATATCAATTAGAGGAACAGCAACATTGGTGAAAAAGAGAAGGAAGGTAGAAAAGTCCTGAGATACTGTGACCACGACACTTAATAACAAAGGATGAAGTTCTCATGGAGAACAAAGGCTTACCTTCTTCTTTGTCGCTGTACTGATCTTCTGCTGAATGTGTGTTTCCGTTCTGGTTTCCATCTGGCTTGATGGTGACGGTCTCTGGGATGGTGGTCTCAGGTTCGAGTAGTGTGGTCTCCACTGGAGGCTGTTCCTGGAGCTGCTGAAGTTTCTTCTCGTACACGTTACGCGTAGATGCTGTCATTTAGAGGACAGAGCCGGTTGGAAAACATTCAAAACAGTGATTCAATCCTGGAAAATTTCTACATTACGGGAACCAAAAACACTCACCAACAATCGGCCCGGAGTTGACCCCATATTTTAGAAGCTGCACCTTCAATTCTTCATCAGTCAAACCGAAAACATCCTTCTGGTCAGCCCGAACTCTGTCTGTCTTTCTTGTGGCTTTCTGAGGATGAAGAAAACATCAGAAGTTTTATATATATATATATATATATATATATATATATATATATATATATAACACACACACACACACACACTTTAAAATTATTTAAATTAAGTTTTAACATCAAATAATGCAAACAATGTCAAACTACTGTTGCTCTATTAATTAAGTTTTTATTATTTTTAATAATAATATTACTAGTTTATTAGAACCTTATATCCTAAATCCTAGACTTCTACATTTATCTCAGTCATGCAAATCAGTGTTCAGTGAATGCATTGATTTTCATTAGCCAGATATCCGCGCTCACCCTCCCAGAGCGGCTCCTGTTGGACAGTACCGGAGCTGTGTCGTCATCACTGGAGAAAGTGTCCGCAGGAGGGTTCTTCTTGTTGAGCACGGTCAGGTTCTTCAGATACAGCTGAACATACACGTCTTTCTTGCTGTCAGCGCTGGGCAGAGGAACCTTATTGGCCATTAACTCACTCTTCAGTTTCTCTTTAGTGAGCGACGCCGGATCCTCGAGAAATTGCGCCATGATTTATACCGGAGTGCAATAGAAAACACGGACTTTTACCTACAAAATGCGAGTGCAATTATTTCCTTATTACAAGTGCAATTTTTTAGAATCGAATTAAAGTATTTTGCAAGTTTATAAAATATAATAAATCCGTAATAAAAGCGTGCAACTCTGTCTCGCGCTGTTGACACCGTCAAACCGGCTCGCGCTTTCGTTTGAATGTCCTCGTGTGAATATACGACAAACACAGCTATTTATTTCGTGCAAATATGTTTTTTTTTGTTTTTTTTTTTTGGAAGACTGTATATCTATATTTTTTTATTTAGTAAAAAAAAAAAACCGATGCTAAAATATGGATTTAAGCGGTTTAACAAGGCGGATAAAAGTAGAAATAGCTCGACGGCTCGGTGCGCGCGCGTCGGAACAGGCACAGTGTCATAAAACTCGACGCTCATTGTCTGACTGCATTCAGTAACGCGTTCTTCCATTGGTCGATGAGGAAGAGTGACAGACGTTGGTCCAAAACAAAGAGCTCGACATGGAGCAGCAGCTGCTGCATGTGGTGTTAGTCTGCAACACCAGCAAACACACTTGAGTTTGAGCGAATTTCTTTACAGTCAGTCGTTCTTTGTGTTAAAGTCTGAGAAAAAAGAAAAGAAAAACATTGTGATAAAGGGCATTATATTTCAGTGGATTAGAGAAATTAAAGTGAAATATAGAGTTTTGTCTGGGTTGTATATTATCACAAAATACATTATATATTCAGTAGGTTTAGATGGGTGTTTTTGTTTAGTTGAATAATGTGTATAATTCCAGTCATTATCTAGCTATCCATCATCTATCTATCTATTCATCCATCATCATCTATTTATCCCTCCATCAGCTGTCTGTCTATCCATCATCCATCCATCATCATCTAGCTATCCATCATCCTTCCATCATTTATCCATCATCTATCCATCCATCCATCTATCATCCATCCATCATCTATCCATCCATCTATCATCTATCTATCCATCCATCTATCATCTATCTATCATCCATCCATCATCTATCCATCATCCATCCATCATCTGTCCATCATCCATCATCATCTATCTATCCATCCATCATCATCTATCTATCCATCCATCATCATCTATATATCCATCCATCATCATCTATCTATCTATCATCATCAATCCATCCATCCATCATCTATCTATCTATCCATCCATCATCTATCTATCTATCCATCATCCATCCATATATCCATCATCTATCTATCTATCCATCATCCATCCATATATCCATCATCTATCATCTATCTATCCATCCATCATCTATCTATTTATCCATCATCCATCCATCATCTATCTATTTATCCATCCATCATCATCGATCAATCCATCAATCATCATCTAGCTATCCTTCATCCATCCATCCATCCATCATCTGTCCATATCTATCTATCCATCTATCTATCTATCTATCTGTCTATCTATCTATCCTTCACCAGCTGAGGAAGTTCAACCTGCCACAGGCGCTGCTGATACAGTTCTACTCAGCAGTCATTGAGTCTGTCCTCTGCACTTCAATAACTGTCTGGTTTGGTTCAGCTACAAAATCAGACATCAGAAGACTACAAAGGACAGTTTGGACAGCTGAGAGGATTATTGGTTGTCCCCTGCCCCCCCTTCAAGAACTATACACTTCCAGAGTGAGGAAAAAGGCTGGAAAAATCACTCTGGACCCCACTCACCCTGCCCACTACCTTTTTGGACTGTTGCCTTCTGGCTGACGCTTCAGAGCACCAGAACCGTCAGGCACAGGAACAGGTTTTTCCTCAGGCTATCCATCTCATGAACAGTTAAAACTGCCCCATTGAGCAATAACTATGTGCAATACACAGTTTAGTCTTTTTATATTATCCAACACATCCTTCCTCTTCTGCCATTACATTCCCTTGCACTGTACATAACCGATTTGTATTTAGATTTGCACTACGTATGTGTATTTATGTGTGTATGTATGTATATATATTCATATATGTGTATATATGTGTATATATATATATATATATATATATATATATATATATATATATATATATATATATATATATGTGTGTGTGTGTGTGTGTGTGTGTGTATGTATATATATATATATATATGTATTTATGTATATATATGTATGTATGTATGTATATATATATATATATATATAGATTTGTCTATTGTGTATTCTATATATACTTTTTTCTTTTCAATATTTATCTATTTTTTATTCAATTTTAATTATTTTTTAAAAGTCTTGTTGCTGTTTTTGTATTGTTGTACACTGGAAGCTCCTGTCACCAAGACAAATTCCTTGTATGTGTAAGCATACTTGGCACTAAAGCTGATTCTGATTAGTCTGTTTTTATTTAAGACGTGTAAAAAAAAATATATACACGACTGGGTTAAATGAAATAATTTTATCTAACCCAACATTTAATCTCTGAGCTCAGAGGAAGTGCAGCATAAATGCCTAAAGATGGCAGCATAAGCTGTATTTATGACCAACAGGCTTTACTGTTACAGGACATGCGCTTAAGGTCAAATGGGCAGCACATGTTTAGCAGCAAATCCGGGACAAATCTGTTCTCTTGGTATGACACAGATGGTGTATTGTAAGATAAACACACATACAATACACATGTAGAGTCCCTAATAACACCAACAAGAATGTACATATTGATTTTAGATTAGACATGCTTAAGACATGCCTTAAAGTCAACATGAAATTAAAATGGACCCTATTTACTTCCTTAACATACATTCCTGGTCTTATAGCTCCTGCCTTACTTTTTTCTTTCTCTCTCTGCATATCCGGTGGGTTGTAAATGCCATTTCATGTTGATTTTAAACAAGAATGTCTCCTTAGAAGCTGCCAATTGATAATTTTCAGATTTTTTTTTTCAAATATCTCTTGGACTTATCTGGGCTCTGTTCCATTCATCTCAGACTCACGGCCTCTGCACGCATAATAAACCTGAGCTTGTGTGTGGGTGTGGATGTAGGTGTTGATTCTGACCACTGTCTGGTCTTCCTGGATTCCAGCTCGGTGTGGTTAGGGCACCCTGGATCTCTATAGTGAGAGAGCTGGTCATTTTGCCCCACGTTCATCCCCCCTGATCTGACTTATGTTTCTGGGATATAGCTGAATTATGGCAAAAGTGCCCAAAACCGCACAGATTTTAACGCTTAATCTTTAGTTAAAGCTTTCCAAGAACGGTCTGCCAGTAAAAGGCAGCGAGGGAAACTTTAAAAAATGTTGAGCTCTTAAGAAACACCCGTTCTGTCTTTATTGTATTTCATTTATACAGAAAACAATCCCTGAGCCAAGCACCACATAAAAGTGTCTTTTAAAGCATAACAGTGGTGCCCTTAGGAAAGAGATCTGAGAGAAGCTAAGCAATTATCAACATCAGGGTGTATAAACGTGGTTTTGAAAAAGGAATGCAGTGTAAACTGTAGCAGGGTGATGACATGTTCAAACATATAAACTGTCCAAGCATGTATAATTTCCAAATCCAACAATCTTCGAATTATAAGTACTGTACATTTTTGTTTAATGATGGAACGTGAGAATCCTTATGCATTGTGAATGTTGATGTGCCAGCATCGTGGCAGTCATATTTTAAGAATCATGCGTGTCTGTTTTATGTCTACAGGTTAGAAGGCTTTAACAATCTATATCCCTGTACAGAAGTGTGATTGTCTTGAAATACAATCGTACTCTTATGAACTATAATACTATAAATTGGCAGGACTTCAACCGCTGGTGAATGGGACACTGCGGGGGGCTTCGACCCTATGTGGTCACAGCGATATGAGCCGATTATATTATGGTTAAATATGCCTATCTTGAGCGGTTTCTACACTACATGTAGGAGCCACATCTAAGTGGCATATACTGTATATGGCATGTTTATACAGACTTTATAAGGCGACACAATGTGAATTGTTGTTTTGCAATGCAAAACCACCAGACATACACTCTCTATTAACAAATAATATTTAGGTGGTGCAGAAAAAAGGAATAACAAAGACAGAATTATTAAAAAGAAGACTTAGTTGTACATGCATTGAGCATACTGTGCTGAGGACCAAATTTGTGCAACCTGCACTGTATGCAAGATGTAGCAGCACGCGTATATTTGGCTTTAAAGGCTAGGGTATACTTCGTTATTCATCATGTCATTCCATCTCACGCACGGTTGAGCACTCAACATGTTAGTCACGTGCGCAGGACTGCTTTGTCATACTCTTTAGTACAGTCAACGGCAAGTGCATGTGCAGATGACGTGTAAAGACACGTACTGTCTGAGTATGTAGAAAAAATAGGCTCCACACGGACAGTATGCACATACTCTGCTGATAACGAAATTTGAGGCACACGAAAACCGAAGTATATTTGGCCTTAAATGCTCGGGTATACTTTGCTTTATCGTACGCCATTCCATCTTGAGCATGGTCGAGCGCTCACCCTTTCAGAGTATACTATTTTAATCGTGAGCCCATACAGATGCGTTTGACGCATGAGCACTATGACTGCTTTGTGATATTCTTTTAGCAGAGTCAATGATAGGCGCATGCGGCGATGAAGCACACAGATGCAGACTTTCCGCATGTATAGAAAAACTAGGCTGCACGCGGACAGTATGCGTGTAGTGTGCTAAGAATGAAATTTGCATCATGCGCACTGTACACGAGACTTAGCGGTACACAGAAACGGAAGTATACTTTGGCCTTAAACGCTCGGGTATACTTTGTTTTTCCGTTCGACGTTCCGTCTTGCGCATGGTCACGCGTTCAGCCTTTCAAAGTATACTATTTTGATTGCAAGCACATACGGAGGTGTTTGACACATGCGCACTACGAATGCAGTATGCACGTAATGTGCTGATGATGAAATATGCCATCTATACGGTACTGGTATACTGTTTCCGAACTATACTTTGGCCTTAAAAATGCAAAAAATTTTGTGGACGGGGCCCCATTTTAAGTTTCGAGGGGAGGGGGCCCATAAAAATTTTGTCCCAGGCTCTGTTAATTTGATATGAATCTATAGTCTTGAGTAAATCATAATACAGACATTTACAAAACAATCAAGTCTTTGCAACAAGACAAGACTAGAAATATGGGTTGCCTTGTCTCTGCCTCTGTGTACAACATGAAAAAAACATGAGGTCGTTATTCTTGACCAGCGTTGAACAACTAGCTCCTGAAAGGTTTTTATTCATGGCTAATTAGAATCAGGCCCTTGGTGTGGTGCTAGATTGAGAGGCAGCTTTTTCACAGGCGCTGAATGGATTTGTCCTGGCTTGGAAAAATCTAGTACCTTATATTTCCCCTGTTGACAGTCCAAACTGCTCATATAGGACACACACCTCGATGTCAACCCTGACTACAGAGAAAGTGAGACTGCGTTCCCTGAAGCTGCCAGTCCGGCACTGTATGAACGCCGTGCCAAACAAGTTCTCCATTTATTTGTTCAATTATTATGTGAATTTGTGCTGTTTTGTTTGGCCGGTGTTGATGGAGGTCAGCTTGTGTCAATACTTGGTTGTACTCAGAGGCAATATGAACTGTCAGGTGTTTTTACGAGGCATGAGTGGGCACAAGGGCAAAGCCACCACCCACACCCACCTACTGTGTGCTGGCTGGATGGTTTCCACCGAACCAATCCATCAGGTCTGTCTTGTCATATGACCATGCTTACCCGCATATTGTGACTTTCCCATGTTAGCACAGGAATTCCACCTTGAGGATCTGATATACACGGGCCGACACGAAGAACCGGCATTTTATGCCAAGCACAATTACCCTCGGCACCTGAAGAGAAATCTACCTAGTGTCCCAATGCACACGTCTGGCCCACACAGGCAACTTAACATGAATTGAGCTTGGTTGGATTTTCCAATATTCCATTATAACAGGAATAATCCTCTACAGTACATCTGCTTAGTATAACTGTATTTCTTTGGTGAAAGCCCCTTTCTGCACATTTAGGACCCCAAATCGGGGTATTTCCAAAATACATAATAAAGTGTTTCAATTCTACACATAAGGAAAGTTTCAGCATTTTCAAATGATGTTTTAGTGACTACAACAGTTGGATTACAGGTTTGTCAAAGCAAATAACTTCACCTGGTGCCACAAAGTCATTTGCAAACATAATTCATCATTTGCTGAGGAGGTAACCAGATGTTGATGATTGCACACTGAAAATAACATCCTGATCTTATGAAAATTATGTGACCGTGGCAATGACTTTACATGTTTTGTTGCACGTATTGCGGCAGTTCCGATATGAAATGTGCACCGTGTGGTGCTAAAAGCGATGAGGTTTTTAAGGTTAATTCTCTATCAAGTTTTAAATCAACAAACCTCCCTACCCTAAACCTTGAACCTAAACCTAATCAATAGTGTCAGAAAAAGCAAATGTGAAATTAAAAGCGCAATTGCTGAAGCAACCACGTCATTTGGTGGTGCTTCTATAACACTTTCAGCTCATGTGTCGTTAAACGTTAAGATGTTAAATGTTAAAATTAGGGCTGTCGATTTAATTGAGTGAGATTCATTAAATAAAAAATAACGTGTTCAAAATATTTATGCAATTAATCATGTCCCCGGACTGTAATAAGGAATATTCCTTATATCTGAGCAATTCAAGCTTGTAGTACCACCTGTTTTCAGCAGGGGGCAGTAAGCGAAACTCCAGCTGTATAGGCAATGTGCAGCTTACACAGAGAACAAACCACTCTTACTGACAGCTACGGTTGCCACTTTTGAAGTTGTAAAATAAGGACACTCAAATGGGCAGGGCGGTGGGGAGGGGGGGGAATTAATAGTAACAAATTAATAACAAATGCGTTATTAATAATAACAAAATATATATCCTTTCTTATGCAAAAATTTGAACTTTCCTGACCCATGATTTATATAAAAAATAACATCTTTATATATAAAAATATATATTTATCTTCTTTATCTTATTTATGTACACATTTTGGTTGGTTTAGAAGTATTTTTTAATCATTTTTAGTTATTTTATTAATTTTTTTCCTTCACCTGTACTTCTTGTCTTTATGTGATTGTATTCATACATTGTTCTGTGTAATCTTATTAAACATTTATATAGAAAAAATCCACAGTTTACCCACCATAGTCAAAAATTCCAACTTTAATTAGCGATCTGGAACGATTTCACCATGACGCCATTGGACCAGCGTAAAATCGGGACAAATCTCATCCCGTATTGATACGGGACGCATCATTTCATCTTTAAATACGGGACGATCCCATATTTTACGGGACGGGTGGCAACCCTACCTACAGCAGACAGCACAAGGAGAAAACGTTCTTGTGTTTAAACACAGGTTGATGGAGCGAAACTCCGAACGCAGGGATCTCAAGATGCATTTTTCTACGTTTCAAACTACATTTAACTTGACACAGCGACCTAAAAACTGTATTTTTATGACACGATGCAACCGAGATGCTCCAAACGTGTCTGTCTGATGCAGGTGTACATTGACGCGTCCTTAGACAAGCTCTTATAATAAATCTCAGACTGATTGATGAATTCAACTGCAAAACGGATTGCTGTGAACTCTAGGCAAATGACAGACTTATGTTCAGTAATATGGAAATAAGCAGTATGTTGCATTCTAAAGCCACTTTTACTATTGTGTTTTATAATGCTTTACTTGTGTACCACAATAATGTAATGCATTTTAAATATCTGTATTATTTTATATATATATATATATATATATATATATACTGTATATTATTTATAATTATTTAATCATTATGTATTGAATTATTGTTATTTGACGGGCTTTCTCAGCAAATATTTAAATATGCGATTAATTGCAATTAATTAATCGGCATACCATGTAATTAATTGGATTTAAACTTTCAATCGATTGACAGCCCTAATTAAAATGTATTGCCTTCCAAGTCATGTGCTATTGTAAAAGTGTTTAGATGTCATAAGATAGAATTGGGTGAGGAACAGGGCAAAAATTAAGTGTTTACAAACTGACAATCTGCCGTTTTACTCGTGATTTGTGCGGAAGTGAATAAAAGTCGTTGTTGTAGCACCTCTAGTGTTCATTTCACCAGGAAACTACTGCGATACATAGAACGAGCCATGTAAAAATTATTTTTGTGAAAATGTAGGCATCGTAATGTGATTCTTTGAGCCCAGGTTGGAAAATAATGAATAGAAATTCATTAAAAATGCTGCACATTACCCAAAAATAAATAAATACATGAACACCTTAAACCAGCCAAATGTGGTTTTCTTGTCTTTGCTGACCACCAGGCTTGTCAAGTTTGATGGTTTTAGGGGTTTGGGGCACTTGTCATCTGGTCGGGCTGGAAGACAAGCCAGTCCATACATTTTTTTAGCAGGGATGGCAAAGCAGGTGCCATTTTTGTGTTATTTCTAAACATTACTAGTAGGCCTGACACATTCTATCTGATGTATTCTTCTCAATTCTAACTGGCTGCACTTTTAACTTGTTTTATGTTATATTACATCACAGGGGGCATACTCACAAGTCTTTGGAATGACCGAAGAGCTCTCCACCTGTAACGAGACAGAATAACGCGGCAACAGAAAAAGAAGCATCTTTTCTCTTTCCATTCCTGTCCCGCACTGAACCCGCTCGCTCTGGAAACTTAAACAGCTTTTTAAGAATGAGGAGGCTTTTTCAGTTTGTTGCTAAATTTAGGTTGGCCCTGTGCAGGCGGCAGGTTCCCGAGCCATTTTCAACAAAGATGAGCCGTAGCCCTTGCCCAGTGCTGGCGGGTGGTGACTGCCGGTGGTCTGCTGTTCTCTTATGCACTAGCTTTTAAGTAAACACGGCAATTCTGCGGTTGCCATCGCCAGGGCAGCCAGCAAAAGGCCTTACTGTGTGGCAGCACACACAGCCTTGGTGTGCCTTCTCCTACACCCCTCCACCACCCCCCCACCACTTTCTGCTTAGTGGACTGAGGTCAATGGGCATCAAGACCCATGATGTATGATCTCTCAAAATGTGATAAAGCCCCTCAGTATTTCACCCTCTGGTTCCCGTTGTTCCAGCGATGACAAAACACTTTTTTACAAGTTTTATCTGTGCCGTATCACTCATCGTATGAAACTCTGGGTCTTTAGAAGAACACCTTCCATCCACCTCCATTATGCAGTAAATATTTGTATATTTTATGTATGGCTGGATGGTGGAAGGCAAAACAAACCGAGCGTTTACTGGAAGGGCTTTCCCTCCAGACGATTAGATAAAATCGAAACATGTTTTTGTAGGCGGTTTGCTCACTGCTGAAATGTTGACAGACCACATAGGATGGCACCTGCTTGTCATATATTCAACAACGAAAACAACATCAGAATTAGAATCAGAATGAGCTACATACACACATACACACACACACACACACACACACACATATATATATATATATATATATATATATATATATATATATATATATATATATATATATATATATATACACACACATACACACATATACACATACATACACACACATATACACATACACACATACATATACATACATATACACATATATGAATATACAGTTGTGCTCAAAAGTTTGCATACCCTGGCAGAAATTGTGACATTTTGGCATTGATTTTGAAAATATGACTGATCATGCAAAAAACTGTCTTTTTTTAAAGGATAGTGATCATATGAAGCCATTTATTATCACATAGTTGTTTGGCTCCTTTTTAAATCATAATGATAACAGAAATCACCCAAATGGCCCTGATCAGATTTTACATACCCTTGAATGTTTGGCCTTGTTACAGACACACAAGGTGACACACACAGGATTAAATGGCAATTAAAACCTGTGGCTTTTTAAATTGCAATTAGTGTCTGTGTATAAACAGTCAATGAGTTTGTTAGCTCTCACGTGGATGCACTGAGCAGGCTAGATACTGAGCCATAGAGAGCAGAAAAGAACTGTCAAAAGACCTGCGTAACAAGGTAATGGAACTTTATAAAGATGGAAAAGGATATAAAAAGATATCCAAAGCCTTGAAAATGCCAGTCAGTACTGTTCAATCAATTATTAAGAAGTGGAAAATTTGGGGATCTCTTGATACCAAGCCAAGGTCAGGTAGACCAAGAAAGGTTTCAGCCACAACTGCCAGAAGAATTGTTTGGGATACAAAGAAAAACCCACAGGTAACCTCAGGAGAAATACAGGCTGCTCTGGAAAAAGACGGTGTGGTTGTTTCAAGGCGCACAATATGACGATACTTGAACAAAAATGAGCTGCATGGTCGAGTTGCCAGAAAGAAGCCTTTACTGCACCAATGCCACAAAAAAGCCCGGTTACAATATGCCCAACAACACCTTGACACGCCTCACAACTTCTGGCACACTGTAATTTGGAGTGACGAGACCAAAATAGAGCTTTATTGTCACAACCATAAGCGCTATGTTTGGAGAGGGGTCAACAAGGCCTATAGTGAAAAGAATACCATCCCCACTGTGAAGCATGGTGGTGGCTCACTGATGTTTTGGGGGTGTGAGATCTAAAGGCACGGGGAATCTTGTGAAAATTGATGGCAAGATGAATGTCGCATGTTATCAGAAAATACTGGCAGACAATTTGCATTCTTCTGCACGAAAGCTGCGCATGGGACACTCTTGGACTTTCCAGCACGACAGTGACCCTAAGCACAAGGCCAAGTTGACCCTCCAGAAAAAGGTGAAGGTTCTGGAGTGGCCATCACAGTCTCCTGACATTAATATCATCGAGCCACTCTGGGGAGATCTCAAACGTGCGGTTCATGCAAGACGACCAAAGACTTTGCATGACCTGGAGGCATTTTGCCAAGACAAATGGGCAGCTATACCACCTGCAAGAATTTGGGGCCTCATAGACAACTATTACAAAAGACTGCACGCTGTCATTGATGCTAAAGGGGGCAATACACAGTATTAAGAACTAAGAGTATGCAGAGTTTTGAACAGGGGTCATTTCATTTTTTTCTTTGTTGCCATGTTTTGTTTTATGATTGTGCAATTCTGTTATAACCTACAGTTGAATATGAATCCCATAAGAAATAAAAGAAATGTGTTTTGCCTGCTCACTCATGTTTTCTTTAAAAATGGTACATATATTACCAATTCTCCAAGGGTATGCAAACTTTTGAGCACAACTGTATATACATACATATACACACACACATACACAAATCTAAATACAAATCGGTTATGTACAGTGCAAGGGAATGTAATGGCAGAAGAGGTAGGATGTGTTGGATAATATATAAAGACTAAGCTGTGTATTGCACATTAATTATTGCTCAAAGGGGCAGTTTTAACTGTTCATGAGATGGATAGCCTGGGGGAAAAAACTGTTCCTGTGCCTGACGGTTCTGGTGCTCAGAGCTCTGAAGTGTCGGCCAGAAGGCAACAGTTCAAAAAGGTAGTGGGCAGTGTGAGTGGGGTCCAGAGTGAATTTTCCAGCCTTTTTCCTCACTCTGGAAGTGTATAGTTCTTGAAGGGATGGCAGGGGGCAACCAATAATCCTCTCAGCAGTCCGAACTGTCCTTTGTAGTCTTCTGATGTCTGATTTCGTAGCTGAACAAACCAGACAGTTATTGAAGTGTAGAGGACAGACTCAATGACTGTTGAGTAGAACTGTATCAGCAGCGTCTGTGGCAGGTTGAATTTCCTCAACTGGTGAAGGAAGTACAACCTCTGCTGGGCCTTTTTCGCAATGGAGTCAATGTGGGTCTCTCACTTCAGGTCCTGTGAGATGGTAGTGCCCAGGAACCTGAATGACTCCACTGCTACCACAGTGCTGTTTCGAATGGTGAGGGGGGACAGTGTTGAGGGGTTCCTCCTAAAGTCCACAATCATTTCCACCGTTTTGAGCGTGTTCAGCTCAAGGTTGTTTTGACTGCACCAGACAGCCAGCTGTTTAACTTCGCTTCTGTATGCAGACTCATCATCATCTCGGATGAGGCCAATGACAGTGGTGTTGTCTGCAAACTTCAGGAGCTTGACAGAGGGGTCCTTGGCGATGCAGTCATTGGTGTAGAGGGAGAAGAGTAGTGGGGAGAGCACACATCCCTGGGGGGCACCAGTGCTGATTGTACAGGTGCTGGAAGTGAATTTCCCCTGTCTCACAAGCTGCTGCCTGTCTGTCAGAAAGCTGGTAATCCACTGACAGATAGATGTGGGAACAGAGAGTTGGTGTAATTAGTCCGGAGAATAGCTAGGATGATGGTGTTAAAAGCCGAATTGAAGTCCACAAAAAGGATCTTTGCATATGTCCCTGGTCTGTCCAGATGTTGCAGGATATGATGCAATCGCATGTTGACTGCATCATCCACAGACCTGTTTGCTCGATAAGCAAATTGAAGGGGATCTAGAAAGGGTCCAGTGATGTCCTTCAGGTGGGCCAACACCAGTCTCAGGGCGATAGGTCTGTAGTCATTAAGTCCTGTGATTTTTGGTTTCTTTGTGATGGGGATGATAGTGAAACGTTTGAAGCAGCATGGGACTTCACACTGCTCCAGTGATCTAATGAAGATCTGTGTGAAGATGGGGGCCAGCTGGTTAGCACAGGATCTAAGACATGCAGGTGAAACGCCATCTGGGCCCTGTGCTTTCCTTATCCTTTGTTTTTGAAAGACACGGCTCACATCATCTTCACAGATCTTAAGTGCAGGTTGAGTAGCAGGAGGGGGGAGGAGGGGGGTTGCAGGAGGTGTTGGTGTTTGTGTGAAGGTCAGAGTGGGTGTGGGGTGTGATATTGGGCCTTTCAAATCTACAGTAGAACACATTCAGGTCTCCAGCCAGTTGTTGGTCCACCACAGGGTCCACAGGGTCCACCATAGGGTTGGGAGTCCTGTAATTCGTAAGTTGTTTCATGCCACTCCACACTGATGCAGAGTCGTTAGCTGAAGCTTCTCAGAGTATCTTCTTTTAACCACTCTGATTGAGTAGAAAGGCTTACAGTTAATAAAGAGCGCTTCCAAATTAGGACAGCACATCTTCTTTAATGTTGTTACATCTGTACACTAACTTTCATTGATGTAAAAGCATGTTCCACCGCCTCTCATTTTCCCCGTTAACTCCGCGATGCGATCCACTCTGAACAGCTGAAAGCACGGCAGATGTAACGCGCTGTCCGGAATGGCTTCACTCAGCCAGGTTTCTGTGAAGCACAAGGCAGCAGAGGTTGAAAAGTCCTTGTTTGTGCGGGTGAGGAGACGTAGTTCATCTATTTTGTTAGGAAGAGTGTGGAGATTCGCAAGATGAATGCTCGGCAGCATTGTTCGAAAGCCCCGCCGACAGAGCTTGACCAGTGTGCCTGCTCGTCACCCTCGCCTGCGTCTCATAGCGTGTTTAAACAACACAGCCGCACCTCTGACTAAAATGTCAAACAAAACGTCCAAATATTAAAAATCCGGGAAAAGATTGATTGGTATATGCTGTCGAATGTTCAGCAGTTCGTCTCTGGTAAAACTACTGGAAAAAGATTACTAAACACAGGACAAACAAAAAAAACAACAAAACAATAGAAGCAATCCACACCGAGGTGGCCATCCGTGGCGCCATCATGATGTATAAGAAAACATAAAAGCTATGTTGACCTCCATCACTTAAAATGCCTTTATTGTCTTGTATATCGTGTTACAATTTTGCTACTATGTAAATAGTATGAGTTTCAAATGGCCTTGGGGAAAAAAGCAATCCAAAAGGCAATTTATAAAATTTAAATATGTTGTCTATGATAATATACCAAAAATTTTGAAAATATATTAGGAACAATCAAAAACAGCTGAGAAATCAGTGCCAAATATTGAAAATCGTATATATCCACATTGTTTGGGGTTTGTAGACTCAAAAAGTCAAATGCAAGGAACATTTGAGTTGACCTTGTTGAAATAACTCAATGATCCAAATTTTTGGGGCCTGGGTAGCTCAGCGAGTATTGACGCTGACTACCACCCCTGGAGTCGTGGGTTCGAATCTGGAGTCGCGGGTTCGTGACTCCAGCCAGGTCTCCTAAGCAACCAAATTGTCCTGGTTGCTAGGGAGGGTAGAGTCACATTGGGTAACCTCCTCATGGTTGTGATTAGTGGTTCTTGCTCTCAATGGGGCAAATTGTGCGTGAATCGCGGAGAGTAGCATGAGCCTCCACATGCTATGAGTCTCCGTGGTGTCATGCACAACAAGCCACGTGATAAGAAGCAGATTGACTGTCTCAGAAGCGGAGGCAACTGAGACTTGTCCTCCGCCACCCGGATTGAGGTGAGTAACCGCGCCACCACGAAGACCTACTAAGTAGTGGGAACTGGGCATTCCAAATTGGGAGAAAAAGGGGGATAAAAAATAAATAAATAAAATAATCAAAATTTTTGTTGGCTGAATGTGTCAAAAGTTATTAAGCTGAAATAGAAAATATAATGCAAATTTTAGTGTTACTGTCATACTTTTAATTTTTTTTTACTGTTTGTAGCTTTTATTTATGCTGTTAGTTATTGTGTTTGTTGTCACTTCCAGTTATTTTTCATGTAGCAATAATTCAAAGCTCATCTTTTTACTCAATGATGTCACAGCACCATTGAGTGTATTGTGATTAATTTTTACTAACCAATCATATTTTCTGCTTCAGTAAGGGGAAGGATATTTCTAGTGTCTACAGTGAAATGTTGGTGCGCCAGCAGTGCTAGAGTCATCATAATTTGCACTGTTAATTTACTTCGCTGCTAAACATGAACATTTTTAAGCATTTAAATTAGGGATGCACGATATATCGGCGGTCATATCGTTATCGGCCAATAAATGTGAATATTTAGGGGTTTTTTTCTCCACTTTTCTCCCCAATTTGGAATGCCCAATTCCCAATGTGCTCCAAGTCCTCGTGGTGGCGTAGTGACTCGCCTCAATTCGGGTGGCAGAGGACGAATCTCAGTTGCCTCCGCGTCTGAGACCGTCAATCCACGCATCTTATCATATGGCTTGTTGAGCGCATTACCACAGAGATGTAGCATGCGTGGAGGCTCACGCTATTCTCCGCGGCATCCACGCAGAACTCACCACGCGCCCCACCGAGAACAAGAACTACATTATTGCGACCACGAGGAGGTTACCCCATGTGACTCTACCCTCCCTAGCAACTGGACCAATTTGGTTGCTTAGGAGACCTGGCTGGAGTCACTCAGCACGCCCTGGATTCAAACTCGTGACTCCAGGGGTGGTAGTCAGTGTCAATACTGGCTGAGTTACTCAGGCCCCAATAAATGTGAATTTTAAAGTTGTCAGTCAGATAAGAAAATCTGTCCGATATTTTAAAGCCGATAAATTATGGCTTTTTTCAGGCACACACTACTCACCCCGAGGGTTTTGATCGGTGCCTTCTGCATGATGTGACACGTCAGCACGCAACAGACTTTGCTTTAGAAGGTCATACTTGATCTGAGTAAACACTCCATTTTACTTATCCATGCCACACTTGCATTTTGTTTATTCTTTTTGTTTATTAAAGCATATTGTCATGTTGATAGTGAGTTTTAAAATAAAAGCAATTATACACTTTACATGTTTGATTTCATTTGAAGTGCTCTGGACATGGCTTTATAAGCTGAACCTTATGTTTTTATAATCAGGCACACAGAATGTTGATTTATATCCAGATTTAGGTTTATTGGCTAATTTATCGGCGATCTGCCTCCAAATATAATGAATTATCGGTTATCGGTATCGGACACAATTTCCATATCGGTGCATCCCTAATTTAAATTGCCTACAGCTATTAAACTTTGTGACTAAACACGTGCAAATTTTTGAGTTATCAGAGTTGTCCAGTAATATTAAATGTCAATTTTTTCTGCCTTTTACTTATCGTGAGATCAAATAATTTCAATTTATATTTCTTTACATTATAGCACACACAAAAAAAATAACCATAAATTCTTATGGATATAGTACTATAACAACATTCATATTAGCTACAGTCCTTAACAGTTTATTATACATATACTTTTTTTTAATTAATATACATTTTTTCCCATTTTGCTTGTGTTTTGCGATTGACTGATCAATTCACAGTATGTCCACATCTTCAGTCAATACTACACCACTGCTTTTAAGTTGACACAACTTACACAATTTTTAAGGCAGCATGAATGCTTACTTTTTAAGTTGAAACAACAAGATTTTGTTTACAATGAAGGAAAACGTGTCCATAGACAAATATACGTAACATTTTCTTTATTCAGAGGACGAAAAGTGCAAAAAGTTCCAAATTGCCCCGTGCAAGAAAAGACCAAATGTTTATGAATTATGAACCCTGAATGTTTTCAAAAATGTTTAGACTCTTCTTACGTTGAGCACTTTGGCACTTTTGTCTCTGATTAAAAAAATGTCTATGGACACAGCATGCAAGCTTTTTCCTTACTTGCAAAAAGATATTAAAATATATATATATTGCTAATATATACTGTTAAATACATTTCTATGTATTTAGAGTATATTTTAGTTA
Source organism: Myxocyprinus asiaticus (assembly GCF_019703515.2). Classification (NCBI taxonomy): domain Eukaryota; kingdom Metazoa; phylum Chordata; class Actinopteri; order Cypriniformes; family Catostomidae; genus Myxocyprinus; species Myxocyprinus asiaticus. The sequence continues at coordinate 3,611,432 of NC_059389.1, read as the reverse complement.
TTAATTTTTCCAGATATACATTTATTGTAGATATTAATATAAAATAAAAAAAATATACATGCAATATATATATATATATATACATATATAAATATATACATCTTCAATAGCCATTTTTAAATCCTCTTTGAAAACATATTTATTTTCTTTAGCATTTGAATAGGACTTTTAATATGTTAAATTAAGTACATTTTATTATTTATTATTATTATTTATTAATTTATTTATTTTGCATGTATATAATTCTGTTGTATATTTTTTTATTGATTTTAAAGCACTTTGGGTCAACTTCTGTTGTTTTTAAATGTGCTATATAAATAAAGGTTTACATGACATGCATTTCAGCAAGTCTAAATACATTTTGTACTTGATTTTTCGAAATGTGAAGATTTATACAAAATATATTTCTACATTTTATATACTGTATGCATATTGTAAGTGTATATTTATATATATATATATCTATAATAAAAAATAAAAACTTGTCGAATTATATTAAAGAAATTTGCATACAGTAAACCGTGAGCCAATGTATACTTTTTATGAGTTACTGTATGTGAAAGTAATTTTAAATATATTATACTATAAAAATGTATACTGTAAAGTGATACAAAGCACTTTGCAAGTGAAAGTTTTCTTGTATGTTTTATAAGTTCAGGAACATATCAAGTTTGACTTTGACAAGTTTCACCTATAGTGCTTATTAAAAACACACATGTGCCTTTGTGTGACCCCTAGTTTTGAATATTTAAACCCTGTTTCTACTAACACTACTGCTGTAAAGAAGTCCTCTTGATGCCTAGATATTGAAACAATATGTGTGTGTTCTTCTAACAATTGTGACCTCTGCTTATGGAGATCGGTAGTGGGAGGTGTTTGGGGGGATTTGGGAGCAGACTTGTCGATTTCCAAACTTCTTACCTGCTAGCAGAAGGATTTACTGGAACCCTCAGACAGTCTTTCACAGCTCAGGCTCTAAACGGGCCGTTGGCACGATGGCCATGTTTTCTCTGGCAGCGATTCAAACCCGCCGGACTCAGATCCAAAAGTACCTACACAACACAAACCAGTGGGATGTTTGGATGATAAATTGCCGACGTTCTGCAGTTGAACAAAAAAATATTGGCCTCGCTGGGGACATCAGTCTTAATAATCTCACAGTTAGATGGCATACTGGGTTGTTGGGTCAAACCAGAGCTTGCATGTTTCTCAAATGTCATATGTTTCACTTAGAGTGGCGTTTGACTACAGGTGCCATATCAAAGTTTGTCCAAGTGCTGAGAAGGTCAAGTGCCAGTGGTCGATGGGGGAACTGACAAGGTGTTAGATGACACGTTTTATTCATTTAACAATTTCACAGAGAAGACCGCAAAAATCTCAGACTTTCCTCAGTAGCAGAATTCAATTACTCCTTTTGATTAAATCTGGAGAGCTGCTGTGCAGTGGCCGGGTGGAATTTTCTGGTGAAACTTTCGGCCTGATGGAAGAAATTGTGTCATGTGTTCCCGCATGGTTACACGATAAAATAAACACTCGAACAAAGCAGGAGTACACAGGAGGAGAAAGGCAAACACCAGCCCATGATATTCAAACAATATTTCTCACGAAACATAGGGTTTTTTAACATTAGTTTGGATGAGTCAAACCATTTCGAAACATTGCTAGACGATGCTGTCACTGACTGGTTAAAACAAACCAAATCAAAACATTGCATGATAGTTGAAGACTACTGAGAAAAAGACTAAAAATAAAAGGATTCATGGAATGACGTTTAACCTTAAAGACATTGCAGCTATGCACTTACAAATAAAGGTTCTTCAATGGTTTTGTGCAGCACCTATTTACTTTATTAATACACTGTGTGGGATAGACGTGCTGAAAAATTCATTTCGACTCGTTCGAAAAAATCGAGGTTACAGTGAGACACTTACAATGGAAGTGATTTTTGGAGGGTTTAAAGGCAGAAATGTGAAGCTTATTGTCACATATTCCCCGTGTTTGCATTGACTTTTATGTTGAAATTCTTGTTTAGCTCCCATGTTCCCGTTTCCTGTTAGTTTTTGTAGTCCTTCTGTAGTTTCATTTTATGATTGGGTCTCCCCTGATTGTTTCCACAGGTGTTTCTTCTTCCCTTGTTTGCCCCTGTGTATTTAAGCCCATGTTTTTCCTTGTTTTCTCTGTCAGTCTTTGCATGTATTATGCCTTACTCTGTACGTTTGTTCCCTGTGTTTTGTTTCTTTATGTTCTGTGTTATCTGGTTCTCTTTTGTTTATTAAAGATGCTGCATTTAGATCCTCCATTCTCTCCTGACTCGTTATAGAAAGACTGACCCAAAAATGGATCTAGCAGCCATCAGAATTCTGCTCCTCCAACAAGGGGACCGTCCAGTTGAGGATCACGTCCGTGAGTTTTTGGAGCTAGCAATTGTAGTGCACTATCCAGACTGCTCTCTGGTGGTTTTCTTCCGGGCCAGTCTGAATAGTGCACTGAGGGAACTGATGCCTCCGACTGATCCTCACTGGATGCTCGGCGAATATGTGGAGAAGGCTCTGGAACTTTGCGGTTCCCTTTATACAGTGGATTATGGTGGGAATCCCGGGCCAAAACCTGCGTCCACGGCCCCGGTCTCAGCCTTCCACGGCACCGGTTTCGAAGCCTTCCACGGCCCCTGTCTCGAAGTTGTATGATCTGCCACTGATGTCAGTGCGTAGGGTCATGAAGACCCTACCTCACAAATTACCAACGCGCACGTCTGCCACGGCCAACGAGCCCACACCTGCCATGGCCAACGAGCTGGAAGCCTCGTCCGTCCCAGAGCCGGCATTGTCAACTTTGGCCGTCCGGAGGAGAAGAGAAGTTTTTGTTCCCAAGTCTTCCCATGTACACGACCACAGAGGTTGTTCCCGAGTCTCCGCTCATGCCCACGACCACAGAGGTCGTTCTCGAGTCTCTTCCCGTGTATACGACTACGGAGGTCGTTCCCGAGTCTCTGCCCCTGCCCACGACTACAGAGGTCGTTCCCGAGTGTCTGCCCATGCCCACAACCACAGAGGTAGTTCCAGAGTCTCTTCCCATGTTTGCGACCATGGAGGTCGTTTCCCATTCATCCAGGACTCTTTGTCTTGAGCCTCCCATGGCTCTGCCTGCCACAGCTTCGCCCCAGATCCTGCCACGGCTCCGCCCCTAGAGCCTATTTCCCCCAGCTGCTCCGCCCACTCCTCCAGAGACTATTCCTCCTGTTCCTTGTTCCCTTGTTTGCCCCTGTGTATTTAAGCCCATGTTTTTCCTTGTTTCCTCTGTCAGTCTTTGCATGTATTATGCCTTACTCTGTACGTTTATTCCCTGTGTTTTGTTTCTTTATGTTCTGAGTTATCTGGCTTTCTTTTGTTTATTAAAGACGCTGCATTTAGATCCTCCATTCTCCCCTGACTCGTTACACTTATAATTCTATAAAAGCACTTACATTAATTCTTCTATTGAAACTTATTTATTATTTGAGCTGTAAAGTTGATGAAATCATAATTTTTAAGGTTGTTTTAGGGTTTACGGCATTAGATCATCGTGGCGACGAAGTTCTACAATTGGATATAACGTTACACAAAAATGATTATTAAAGGGATCATGAAATGCTTTTTTTTTTTAAATCATTTTATTGTCTTCCCTGAGGTCCACCGATAATGTTAGTTTAGTCAAGCACCGAAACATTCACAATTTAGGAATATTTGATCATTTTCCACCGTCTCTGGCCATCTGTCTGAAACACTTAGTTTTGTCATAAGCACCTCCTTAAAACTTTCACGTAAACGCCCACTGTTATGATTGACTAACAGCGTGCAGCTCCTCAAATACAGCCATATTTAAAACTCAGTTGGAAGAGAATGATATTATAAAACGAAATTTCAGGGCCTGGGTAGCTCAGCGAGTATTGACGCTGTCTACCACCCCTGGAGTCACGAGTTCGAATCCAGGGCGTGCTGAGTGACTCCAGCCAGGTCTCCTAAGCAACCAAATTGGCCCGGTTGCTAGGGAGGGTAGAGTCACATGGGGTAACCTCCTCGTGGTCGCTATAATGTGGTTCTCGCTCTCGGTGAGGCATGTGGTGAGTTGTGCATGGATGCCGCGGAGAATAGCGTAAAGCCTCAACACACGCTATGTCTCCACGGTAATGCGCTCAACAAGCCACGTGATAAGATGTGCAGATTGACGGTCTCAGACACGGAGGCATCTGAGATTCGTCCTCTGCCACCCGGATCGAGTCACTATGCCACCACGAGGACTTAGAGCACATTGGGAATTGGGCATTCCATATTGGGGAGAAAAGGAAAAAATAAATAAAAAATAAAATAAAAAAATAACTACACTTCAGGGTTTACACAATGCACATCCAACACATTGCATCCAAATATATTAAACAACTGTTAAGACTCAGCACCATAAACTATCAAACAGTCATGACATTTGAAATATTCATGAATGGAACTGTTTACTTACTGTTTTGCATCGGGTCCAAGTGTTTCTAACTGCCCCATCCTTCAATAACAGTTCCTTTGCCAAGCTTGAATTGTATTATGACTGGTTCACAAGCAAGCCATGCTGACATGAGCCAAAAAAAACGCACATACATAGTCCAAAGCATGGTGAATAGATGCACACACATACATTATCACATCGCTGGAAACGCATCAAATCTGTCAAAGACGTCCATCTAGTGCATGTTTACATACACAAACAACTGAAAATAGCGCAGGTGGATGAAAGAAGAGTTTGTTGATCAGTTTGTGCTCAAAACAGCAAGAGGCAGCAGCTGAATGACAGAAAATGATGTCTCCTCTTCAGAGATGTTGTTGTCATGTTTGTATACAAAAGTAATTCAAAATAGTCCAGTGTAGAGCCGAGGAGGGCGGGGCCGGGCTGGAATGAGACACACCCGGTCCCCAATCAGCCTGATGGGGCACGCGAGGGATAAAGCCGGCCGGGGACGACAGTTCGAGAGAGAGAATTACAGGCAGCTGTACTGTGTGTTTTTGGTTGTGTGTTTTGTTTAAATTGTTTATTAAATTATTATTTAAGTTGTCAAGCCGGTTCTCGCCTCCTCCTTTCCACTAAACCCCCTTGCACTGGTGCCGAAACCCGGGAAGGAGGAGGGATTCCCGTCGCAGAGTCCTCGACACTGCCGTCCACCCAGGGGAGCGCCGCTGCTGTCTGACGGGGGACGGAGTAGCCCGACCACCCGGACGCGGGGAACGGCCGCCGTCTGCAAGGCGAGTGGGGACGGGACTCCCCGATCACCTGGAGCGAGGGAGCGAGGGAGCCACTGCCGGGGGCGGAGGAGTGCCCTGCCGTCCCCCGGGAACGCGGAGGGGTCGAGAGAAGACCGCCGTCTGCGGGGGAAGGAGGGAAGCGACTCCCCGACCGCCTGGAGTGGTAGGGCCGCTGCCAGGGGCGGAGGAGTGTCCCCACGGGACGCCGGGAACGCGGAGGGGCGTTCTGTCCGCTGGGGGTCGGAGGTCTGACTCCGGTCCGCCCGGGTAGGAGCGGCTGCAGTCCGCCTGAGAGGGTGGAGTAGTGATCGAGGACCACGCGACGGCGCATCAGAGAACCGGTGAGTTTCTTTTTTTCTCTCTCTCCTCTCTCTCTCTCTGTCGCTCCGTGTTGGCCTTTCCCTCACCATTTTGTTTTGTTGTTTTTCCCCTCCTGTCTCCTCCCAGGTCTAGGAAGGCGGGGATGACCCGCCGGCAGTCGGGGCGTAGGGCACGCCCCCCCGGAGAGGAAGGGTGGGGGATGTACGTCATGCCGGGGGCTCCCTGGCCTGAGGCTACGCCGGGAGGAGTGTAGAGCCGAGGAGGGCGTGGCCGGGCTGGAATGAGACACACCCGGTCCCCAATCAGCCTGATGGGTCGCGCGAGGGATAAAGGCAGCCGGGGACGACAGTTCGAGAGAGAGAATTACAGGCAGCTGTACTGTGTGTTTTTGGTTGTGTGTTTTGTTTAAATCGTTTATTAAATTATTATTTAAGTTGTCAAGCCAGTTCTCGCCTCCTCCTTTCCACTAAACCCCCTTACATCCAGATAGGTCCCCTTCGGTCTTCAGGAATAGTTAGTAGGCCACACTAGGCCTGTCTGTCTTGCTCTCTCTCTCAGTTTACGAACTGAAGCACCAGTGGGCGGTGTTAAGGGTGCGTTGATGTTAAAGTAGACCTTGATGTTTTTGAGCTGTAGAGGTGGTCATGAATTAATGTACCCCGAGTGACGTAGGGAAGTTGTGGAAGTAGAGAACAAGGCGTTTTTGCAGCTTGGTTTCAAAAAATGCTTTTATTGCATTGGGGATTAAGTTTTGAGTTCTGAATTTTACAGTATGTTTTTATAGTTGAAAGACCTCTTATATGTCAAAATATCAAGGACAATTTTATTCCTCATGACATGACCCCTTTAAGTGATTTTATCACACTAAAATCATGTTAACACACATATTCTTTACATCTAGTGGCTATGCTTTTTTAACATTTACAGACTGAGCCTATTCACTTCCATTGTAAGTGCGTCACTGTAACATAGACTTTTATTTATTTATATGTTAAAGAAAAGGAGGGATACATTGTGGTAATTAACATTGTCACAAATGTTGTCGATTGAGGTTTACTTGTTTTAAACCCAGAACATTCCTTTAATCCTCAATTGAGTGCGAACTCAACTATGAAACACACACTTTCCACAACCCAATGAATTCCAATGCATAAATGAAGCCCAACATGTTAACTTTTTGAACATCTTGTTTCACTCAGAAATTTCTTGAAGCAAAATGGTTTGCGAATGTCGTTGCATGTTGATTTTAAAGCCTCGGCACATTAAGTTCTAAAGAACTAGAGAATAAAAAGCTCTTTATTGAACTGTATAAAATGTTATAAGTTTCTCTAATTGGTATTAAGCTGTAAAACCATTTTTGATTCATATTGGAACCTTTTTTTAGAAGTATAAGCAGTGATTTTTCTAGAGGCGTTGAGCGCAGCCTCATAAACATGCAAAACTATGGAATATTTCAGTGTCATATATAACTAACTTGATGAGCATTAGTTATGTTGTGAACCTCTTGCCCCGAAGCCTATAAATGAAGCGGTACTGTTTTGTGGCCTCTTCAGAAACCACCTTGACCATTACGCGGCCAGCTGGGTTGCTTAGGAGGTGAGGAGACAGACCCACACTCTTGATTTCACTGAGGTTATGGTCATAATCTCTTGGGACGGTGGTCAGCCAAAGCTGTTTACTTTTTCACCCAGGTTCACCCATATTTTGGGAGGGGAGGGTCTCTCTTGGTCACACGGCGAGCTAACTTTCCTCCGAGCCTTCGCATAGAATTTCCATAAGAAGCAAAGGACCATTGTTAGGCGTTTAACATAACGCAGCATATTTTTTGGTCTTGGTAGAAGTATCAGTTGTATGTTTTAATGGCTTTCAGGAAATAATTCAGCAAAAAGAAGGTTTTCCAGCATTCACTTCATACATGAAAAGGACCCAGTGTGTGGACGAGACCTTAATAGTGGTAGTAAACACAGAGAAGACAGAACAATTTATCAAAAGCTCAAGTCAAAGAGCTCTGGGTGGTTATTCCAAAGCAAATGCTCCCCCTCCTGGCTAAAACTGAGGTCTCCATGTGTGTTGTCTCTCTGAAACCAGCGTACCACCCTCTTTCCAATGAAGGTGTCTGCCTGTGCGTTTCTTGGAGAGTGTGTGTGTGTCAGTCTGTATACACTTTGGCAGTCATGGGCAGCAGACACACACAGACAAGTGTGCAGTGCACACTAATTTCCTCTGCTGTAACGCCTGCTGCCCATACCAGTTTGCAGTGAGCAGCAGAGACTTACACGTCCCACCGGTGCAATAAATCTAAAGCCCATCGCTCTGGTCCTCTCCCTGCTATTCCTTCAAAAGTTCTGGAAAAGGACATAAAACGAGACCTTTCTGAGTTTGTCTTCTGGACTAGTGGACTTTGGACATATTGATATGCCTGCTATAGGCAGCAGCTGATGATCTAGACTCAATCACATGTTGGGGTTCGACAGGCGTAACATGTTCAGCAGGGTGGCAGAGATATGCAGCAATAACTGCGACTGAACAGTGGATTACATGTGAGTATATTACATTATATACATACATATTACTAAATCCTTTCCGCAGCACTTTAATGAATTGCTCTTAATGATAACAGATGAATATATTAATATCATTCAATTATCTTTCCATTTATGAAACTGTATAGTGTCTCAATTCTCAATTCTATCTCTATTAAATGTACACTGAAGGTGAGAATAAAATGTATTATTTATTAATAAATTAGTAAAACATTTATACAATTAAATAAAATATATTTTAAAATAGATTAATAATGTAATTAATACAAGTAAAATAATAATGCATTATGAAATTGCATTTATTATTTTATAACTGGGTCTGTTATTACAGACAAATTGCATATCTAAATGCATTTGGATTTATAATAGATATAATGATAAAGAAGGATAAAATGAGAATAAAATGCACTATTTTTCATTGCATTATTAATAATAAACATAACCTGATACATTTAAAATTAATGTTATATTATAAATTGCATTTATTATTTCATAACTGCGTTTTTTTATTATTATAGGAAAAACTGCATATCTAAATGTATTTGTATTTATAAAAGATAAAATGTAAATATTTTTACAAAAATATATTCCACTTTTTATACAAAGAAAACATAATTTATACTAAATTTTGCACTGTTTTGTAATGTTTTTACTTTATAGTATGTTAAACCTCATTGCTTTTTGTTTATCAACTAGTTATATATATATATATAATAAAGTAATATAGTGCTATTTCTCTCATGTTTCTCTACAGGTTAAGTGTGTCCTGTGTCCAGTTGTCCAGCAGTATGTTGAGGCATTGGGGTTTTGCTGTGTTTCTGTTGACCGTCCCCATACCGGTCCAGTCCAGACCCACTAACACTCTCGGCAACAGACAGTAAGTCTTGACCTCTTCATATGATTTCTGCTAGAACTCAAGATGTAAGACACTTTCAGAGCTGTGTTGAGACTGCCATCTGCTGTTAATAGAGAAAACGTGTTTGATGTTAAATACTGTATTTGTTTCACCTCGTTTTGCAAGCCATGCCAGAATACATGCAATGCTTTGCACACAGCAAGGGGACAATATGAAAGTTTTTTTGTGTGTGCTGTGTGTCTTGTAGTCAAATGCCAAAATCCTCTCTTTAGGTTATTAAAGTCAAAATTGGCCTTATTTACATTCTTAATGTGTATGATTGTTCAGCACACACTGTTCAAAGTAAATAAATACAGTATTTGTCTTTGTAATCTATCATCAAATTGTAAAAAATGTTCTCTGCCTCTAAAACAACATTTTGGCTGATGTCACCAAGCCCTCTTATTTTATAACCCCTCCAACCACCGGTCGAAACTGCGTTTCATGATCCAGTCAATTTCCAATGAATAAAAGCAAGTCCCATCCTACACTTTTTTCTTGTTGAAAGTCTTGTTTCATTCGGAAATAGGTTTCATTACAGTAGTAAAATGGGTTGCAAGTCATACTTTTTCCGTGGAACACAAAGGGGAATTTTTTTTTTTTTTTGGAATGTTTGAACAGTTTTTCCTCACAAAGCTATTGTGTGAATTGAGAAGACTTACAATATTAGCGCACAGAACAGACTATTTTTATGGCCCTTGTGCATTATTTTTTAATTTGGAAGCTTTAAATGCATTGGAAAAATGACCAGAACATTCTTCAAAATGTATACTTTCATGTTCTACGTAAGACAGAAAATCATACGGGTTTGATATGACTCATTTAAGGAATATTCCGGGTTCAATACAAGTTAAACTCAATCAAAATATATCTGGGTTACAGTGAGACACTTACAATGGAAGTCAATGGGGCCAATTCGTAAACATTACAATTCTCATTGTTTCAGACGTATAGCCACAAGACGTAAACAATATGTGTGTTAACATGATCTGTTAACCGCATCTGTGTAAAGTTATAGCCAATTTTACAACTTTGTAGCCATGACGATGTAATGTCAACAAACCCTAAAACCCTAAAACGAGGATTTAAACAACTTTACAGCTCATATAATACATTGGTTTTAACAGAAGAATTAATGTAAGTGCTTTAATAAAATTATAAGCTCCTATAATTGGCCCTATTCACTTCCATTGGAAGTGCCTCACACGAAAAACAAGTAAAAAAAAAAAAAAGGATGGTCAAGTGATTGGTATCATTGTAAAGAAAACTTTTAAAGATTTTTAATTATATAGATTATGAGGGACCTGGGTAGCTCAGCAAGTAAAGACACTGACTACCACACCTGGAGTCACGAGTTCGAATCCAGGGTGTACTGAGTGACTCCAGCCAGGTCTCCTAAGCAACCAAATTGGCCCAGTTGCTAGGGAGGGTAGAGTCACATGGGGTAACCTCCTCGTGTTCACTATAATGTGGTTCTCGCTCTCAGTGGGGCGTGTGGTGAGTTGTGAGTGGATGCCGCGGAGAATAGCGTGATTCCTCCACATGCGCTACGTCTCCACGGTAACACGCTCAACAAGCCACGTGATAAGATGTGCGGACTGACGGTCTCAGACACGGAGGCAACTGAGATTCGTCCTCCACCACCCGGATTGAGGCGAGTCACTGCGCCACCACGAGGACTTACAGCGCATTGGGAATTGGGCATGCCAAATTGGGGAGAAAAAAGGGAGAAAATTTAAAAAAGTTAAAATTTGATATAGATTATGATAAATTCTAAGACTCAGCCTAAGAAACTGCTGAAAAAAAAAAATTGAGCCAAACATTTACTTTCTTATTTTTTTTTATTTGACATTATTTATCTCTGGCTGTAAATAAGGTGTCTCCAAAAAACTGCTTTTGTTTTGTTCTCAATCATGTCAACTGTAAAAATTGTGTTGATACGACAAAGCAATCAAAAGTTATAGCATTACAAAAATTACATCTTCAGACGTTGTTTAAGAAATGAGAAGTTACACACTGCATCAGTTAGGGTTAAAAGAATTGTTGCCAGCTGAAACATATTAATCACAGCAATAATCATCCAATCGTAGACTCTTAAATATCTGCTTATTTAAATCCAAATGGCGACTTTTGTTTGGCCAGGCAGTGTACTTAGCTATTACTCGCTATATTTTGGTTGTATTATACTCTTTGAGAGCTTTCTAACAACATATGACACATGGCTATTTGATCAGTTTGATGTTTTTACTGATTACATTAATATGTACAGTACCCAATTATCAAAACAGAACACTTCTGATTTATCTGCAAATTTTAAAGCACTTGTTCAGTTTTTGTCATAATACTTACATGCATTGGAAAGTACAGCTTCTAAGCTTTCAAACGATACCTATTTTGTGTTGGTCAAGACTGGAGGTATTAATATTTTGACGATTTTGTTTTTCTCGAGGGCCCATCCGAGCTTAAAGGGTTAACTTGAATTAACCCCAGAATAAGGATGAGTAAATAAAGAAAGATTTTTTATGTTTTGGTGAACTATTCCATTTAACAGCACCCTCTCTTTGTTTCAGGAGACGTTCAGTAAGTCACGCTCAGATGATGCACGACCGCGGTCGATCCCTGCAGGACAGAAAGAGGCGTTTGTGGTTACAGGAAATCCTAGGGCAGGTGCACACGGCACAGGTGTGGGACTCACCTAATCAGAGCGAAGGAAGTGTCCAGACCCTCCCCTGGTCTGTTGCACACCGTCACAAACACACCAGCAGCACCAAAAACTTTCCTATGGGCTTTCAGTTGGAGAGTCTAGGGACGAGAGACGACCTTCCCCAGGAGACCAGCAAGACCCTGAGATATGAGGAACAGCCCTTAAAAACTGTGACGAAGCGGAAAAGGAAGATATGTTTGGTCAGATGGAGAGATCCAGACAGGAGGAGAGACTGGGGTTGTGGCTTCCAAATATAAATACCAATGAGAGCTCAATAAAATAGCCACACAATCCATTGATTTCAATGGGGAAGGTGCATTGCAGGACATAGTGCAAGGGTTCGCGAAAGTGACGATCCATCATGCAACCATATTCTTGACCAGTGTTCAGTGAATCCATTGACCCAGGGCCGTTTCTAGGCATAGGCGAACTAGGCGGTCGCCTAGGGCGCCACCTACTGGGAGGGCGCCAAAGAGGAGGCCTCTGCCATTTCAAAAGCTTTTTCCACACCTTACGCAATCCTATTTGTCAAATGCTCTGTCAGAGATTTCTATAGTGTGTAAGCGCCCTAAAGGAGCATTCACACTGACATTTGAAGTCTCAAAGTTGCCGGGAATCATTTATTTTAAACGAGAGTTGATAAATTGAGGGGAGTTGAGTGACACAGAGCGCAGCTTTTTGCAAATGTAGCGACTACCAATGGTAGTACGGAAGCCCTGAATCACACTGTGAAAAAAAAATTCACTAAGTGAAAATTAATTTTTTAGGTGTCTTAGTGCCTTCCTGAGCTTATGTGCTACAAATATTTTTTCTTTCTCTCTCAAAATGTTTTTTTTTCTTAAAAAGAGGCATTGAAACGAGCAAAGACATCTAGTGCATGTTTACATGGGACAACAATTTTAAAAAGCACATTATCAATAGCAGCATCGATATGAGTGTCATCAAACTACTAGAAATAACTCCCGTTGTTACACGTGACAACGAATGCCATATGAAACATATGTAACCTGAGGTATATTCATTTAACTGTGGGATTTCATGTATTAGTAGACTCTCAAACATTATAGATGTTTCTTTACTTGATTGCAAAACAGGGGGCCTGGGTAGCTCAGTGGTTAAAGATGCTGGCTACCACCCCTGGAGTTCGTTAGTTCGAATCCCAGGGCGTGCTGAGTGACTCCAGCCAGGTCTCCTAAGCAACCAAATTGCCCCAGTTGCTAGGGAGGGTAGAGTCACATGGGGTAACCTCCTCGTGGTCACTATAATGTGGTTCGCTCTTGGTGGGGCGCGTGGTGAGTTGAGCGCGGATGCCGCGGTGGATGGCATGAAGCCTCCACACGCGCTATGTCTCCGTGGCAACGCGCTCAACAAGCCACGTGATAAGATGTGTGGGCTGATGGTCTCAGACGCGGAGGCAACTGGGATACATCCTCCGCCACCCGGATTGAGGCGAATCACTACACGACCACGAGGACTTAAAAGCGCACTGGGAATTGGGCATTCCAAATCGGGTGAAAAAGAAAAAAAAAAAAAAAAAGACTGCAAACATTCTTGTTTGAGTATTATACAACTATAAATCAACAGATCAAGTACCTCAGCTGTCATCTGTCACCTTGTAAGATTTCATGCATACATGCACCTGGTGGACGTGGTTGGTACTGCATGCTAATTGTTAGCTAGCAAGCAAAAGCACAAAAAAAAAAAAAAAAAATTCTCATGTGTTGTCTCTTGAGATTTTTTTCTTCTTCTTTTTTTTATTTTGAGGAAAAAAATTGAGAGAAAAAATTCTTTGATAGAGAATTTTTTTAATAGAAAAAAAAAAAAAACTTTTTACAGAAAAAAATATTTGTAGGACATAGGCTCAGGAAGGCATAATGACACCTAAAAAAAAAAGGTGGGGCTTCCATACTAAGGAAATGCAAACAGTGGAACTCATTTGATCCGCCACCTGATACGGTTGGATGCAACAGTCGGGTATGAATTAACGACTTGGCGAACTTCACCGTATCCATGTCTGTTTGTGAGCGCACTTTTAGATTGTAAAGTTCAAATAAATGACCTGGTGTTAAAGATTGTTACGCTTTAGTATTGAATATGTGGGCTTTTTTAAAAACCTAGGTTTGTTGTGGGAAAAAATGAATAAATAATGGTTTATTTTGTCTTCACTATTTTTAAAAATTCACTAAATATTTCTCATGATTTCAGAGCTTTAAAAAGTTTTCAAAACTTCATATAATTTTTTTTTTTTTTTTACATATATTACCGCACGTTCCCTTTTTCATGTCATGTAATATTTAATTTATTTGATTGGAATATTTATTCCCTGAATGTATCTCAATGCTGCTGATTTTTATGAGATTTTCAAATGCACTTTAGATAGCTATGCTGGTCTACATTAAGATTTTTGGTATCTTTTTTTATATTTTACTATCCAGCTTATCTTTTACTTTAGTTCATTACGTATGTGTCAATAAATAAATTGGTAAGCAATACACAATAAAGCTGAAAGCTGTGGCTTGTTAAGCAGGTGTCCAAATACTTTTTTAAGCCATCCGATTTAAGTTTTTGTGCCTGGAGGATGATAAAACAAATGAAAAAAATGGTAGGAGGGACCCTAGCCATATCTAGAGAAAAAAATATTGTTTTTATTGTTATTATTTGTCTGTGTCTCCAAAGCATCAGTTTATACTTTCATCAATACGGTCACTTGAAGTAGCTGTAAGCATGACTGTATACAGTGGAATAATCAATTAATGTGTAGTCATGACTCATGTGTCCATACTTAAGGGCTAATTGGCAAATAAAGAGACAAAAGTGGTTCTAAAAACAATTAAACACCTTTCAATACACATGCTAATGGGAGGACAGGCCAATGCAATCTTTTGTCAACTTCCTGTTAGTGCTGCATGCCATAATGACTCATAAACTACAGGACAGAAGCCCCTGAGATCAATCACAAAAATCATTTGAAGGAGAAGGTTAGTTCTGTTTCTTTAAATGGGACTAAATCTAAAGTATTAGGGAACCATTGACTTGTTTGTATATGTTCCTTAAGGATCCATTTTATTTCTGGAGCAAGAACCGTTTCGACAGTCAAAGAAACATCTCCAAAATGAAAACGAGTATTCTTTGTGTATATCTGTTTTTATCTGAATTCACAGATAAATGAAGGCGGTATTATATTGGCTAATAAATATCGAACTGAATGTCCAAGATCGTGAGTACTTTGATTTTCTCTGACAATATGCGAGATGTCTTGATTCATTACTAGATAAAAGTAATTTTACTGGAACTCAAGTTAGCTACAATCTATATCATGTATTCAGTTAAAAAATATAGTAAAAACGTTTCGTATACTAAAAAATGTCAACCTTTTATTCACTTTTAGGGACAAAAATAAACTTATTATTAAATATAAAATATATTTTTATATAACATCATAATATAATAGTGTAAACTCTTTATAATTGAAAAAATTATATAAAATAAGGTAAAAACTATTGTAATGAAATATACATTACATACTATATTACATACTATAATCTTATAATTTATTTTCAAGGATTAACTTTTTATAATACTTTTTTATTATATTTTATTATAAATTACACATTAAATGGCTTTTTTTTTTTACAGCTTTCATTGTTATGTATTATCTAAATATGTAAATATTACATTTTTAACAAAATATTTAGTATATTTTTATATATATATTATAATATAAATCTTTTACACATGACCATTGGACTCTGAGCTTCACTGTAAGTTTGCCGTTGTGTATTTTGTCATTAAGGAAAGCCTTACCTTATCCTTTAAAGGGATATTTCACCCAAAAATTATAATTCTTTGATCATTTACTCACCCTTACCGTCTCAAACTAAAATGACTTTATTTCTTCTGCGGAACACACACACACAAAAAAGATCTTTTGAAGGATGTATGATGTATTGTTGTCTATACAGGCCTAATGCAAGTCAATGGAGTCCAAAATGTTCAAGCTCCAAAAAGGACATAAAGGCATCACAAAATTAACCCTATGATGCTGATACACAACGTTTGAAGGCTCCTGTTTCACTCTCTGTTCAAGCTGATGAGCCAAATAACCTATGGTATGTTAGTTCACATGTTTATGGCACCATCTAGTGGTTATTTGTGAAAAAAGTGGTTTCAATGTTTATATCGATCTATTTCCAATGGTGGTGGACTTGCACGAAAAGTGACTCTTATGTTGGGATAAATGACAGCTTATTTTAATAAAGTAAAAGTGACAGTAATGATTATATTGTTACTGATATTTTAAAATGAGTATTTGCTGAATATAAGCAACTTGTGCTTGATTAAACTTTTAGATATTATTTTATTGAAAAAGCCCCTTTGAAATCCATGTATCAAATATGATACAACAGGCTTTTGAGGTAAATCTCTCAATCACCATTAAATTACATTCATGCACACCACAAAAAAATCACAGAGCTTTGAAAATTCTGACATATATATTTTATAAGATATATTTAAAGAGTGAACTAATATTTCTGTGTATTTTCATATCTGCAGCCGGCTCTGTCATTATAAACATCTCATTATTTTACATCACAAGCTATTATGATGTCATCTCACCATAAGTTCATGAGACCCAGAAAAAAAAGGTTTAAAATTTCCCTTTTTTAAATGTCAATATAGTGTTTGGTGCATAAAATACATATGATAAAAACTGTTTATTGTTCATATTGTATTT
Source organism: Myxocyprinus asiaticus (assembly GCF_019703515.2). Classification (NCBI taxonomy): domain Eukaryota; kingdom Metazoa; phylum Chordata; class Actinopteri; order Cypriniformes; family Catostomidae; genus Myxocyprinus; species Myxocyprinus asiaticus. The sequence goes on along the minus strand of NC_059389.1, from coordinate 3,594,973 downwards.
GATGTGCTGAATTGAACTGTGATACATTTTAATCCATATTTATAGACTACGGAGAGGACGTTGTCATGGCCAAACTCTCAAACATTTGGTTTCTCTGAAAAGCCCAGAGAGTCCTCTGATAATACCCCAAGATTTACCACTGTAGAAAAACTTCAATAACAAATAACCTGCACACAAATGGACTGCTGGACCTCAGGAGGATAATGACCTTTAAAGTCTAATGGATCAAAACCAAATGTTTATGATTTCTTTTTATAGTTTGTCTAATGGTAGTAAAAACAGTTTAATGTCAAAAAAAATATATAATTTTCTGACAATTCTTTCATATGTCAGACTATACAGGGTTAATCCATATGACTGATATGATTGGTTTTGGGTGAGAACAGACTCACAAAATAAATATCCTTATTCACTAGAAATCTTGACATCCACAGTCTCCTTGGCACGTTCATGAGAGAAGCTCGTTCACACTTCCTTGCGCTTGACACATGCACAGTGGAAGTGCCCAATGACATACATTGTATGGACAAAAACACATCATATGTCCTTCAGTATATCTTTGTTTGTCTTCCGCAGAAGAAAGTCATACACATTTTTCAAATAGGGGCTCAAGGCAAATCTAGATGGGCAATTCCACGCCTCTTCTTTCCAAAACCCCGCACTCCAAAGATACCAGCTTTATCGAGACAGATATCATGCAGAAACTGTTTTCAAAAACAACAGCAGCAAAATAGCGCCATCAACTGACAACAGTTATGAACAACATGGCATAAAAATGTCAGTAAGCCTCAATAATTTGCTGCAACTACAATACTATGAAAACGTAAAATAATTGATGGGCGGAAAGCGTCAGAGACCGCGACTCACGAACACTTTTTATTTGCTGTTTATAGAGTCTAGAGCTGTCACAGAGTCCGGTGAGATATCACTTATATCATTATTTCATTAATATCTTTCAGGGAGTAGGATATTTATTTATTTTTGCATACCTTTCCATGAAAAATACAGCACCTTTAAAGACTTTTAAAGCATTTTTTTTTATTTTGTTTTTTGTGATAAACATTTTATATTTAAATAGACAATAAAGCATTGAATTATAACATAACGTAAGTTTTAGATGTACTGTCCTCAGCGAATTCTGTTCGCGAGTGGTAGAAAGTAAAAATACGCACAATGTTCTGCGTTCAGTACAAGTTAAGCTCAATTGACAGTATTTGTGGCATGATGTCGATCACCACAAAAATAATTTCAAATCGTCCCTCATTTTCTTAAAAAAATAAAAATAAAACGGGGAAAACAATCGAAGTTACAGTGAGGCCAATCCTTAAACATTAAATACTCACTGTTTCAAAAGTATAACCACAAGACGTAAACAATTATGCTTGTAAACTTGATTTTAGTGTGATAAAATCGAGTACTAACAATTTCATTGCCATGACGCCGTAACATACACCCCTAAAACAACAATAAACATGATTTAAACAACTTTACTGCTCAAATAATACACACGCATTAACAGAAAAATTTATGCAAGTGCTTTTATAAAATTATAAGCTTCACATTTCTGTTTAAACCCTCCAAAAACTGGCCCCATTCACTTCCATTGGAAGTGCCTCAATGTAAAAAATCCAACTTCAATTTTGTCAGATAAACTCAATTTTAGAAGTTGATTGAACTATCTAATGTAGAAAAAGTTGAGATTACTTAAAACAATCAAGTTAACTTTTATGCCATTTAAGTCAGAGCAACTTACATTTTTAAATAGTGAGCACATAAAATATTAAATTTGATGTTGAAGGAAGACCTAACAGGCTTTTGAGCATGCTCAGTTTGATCACTAATGCTCAGTTCTAAGGATCTGCTTTATAAAGAATATCCTTATATTATTTTCAAGAATATTGAAAATTATTGACAGCTGTACTTAAAAATTCAAGTTTAACAAACTTTAGTTCAAACATTGAATTTGCTGAACTTATTGTGTTGAGTTCATGGAACTTAAAATCCAACTTGAATTGTTAAGTTGGCACAACTAATTTATCTGAAGTTGAGTAAACTAAAAAATACTTTGCTGCTTTAATTTTTAAGTTTACTCAACTTTTAATTTATTTCAGTGCTTGACTTCTACATCTTTTTTTTAAAGTCTAAATTATCTTTTTTTTTTTTAATCCTCTTTTCTCCCAATTTGGAATGCCCAATTCCCACTACTTAGTAGGTCCTCGTGGTGGCGCGGTTACTCACCTCAATTCGGGTGGTGGAGGACGAGTCTCAGTTGCCTCCGCTTCTGAAACCGTCAATCCGTGCATCTTATCACGTGACTCGTTGTGCATGACACCACGGAGACTCACAGCATGTGGAGGCTCATGCTACTCTCAGCGATCCACACACAACTTACCACGCGCCCCATTGAGAGCAAGAAACACTAATCGCAACCACGCAGAGGTTACCCCATGTGACTCTACCATCCCTAGCAACCAGGCCAGTTTGGTTGCTTAGGAGGCCTGGCTGGAGTCACTCAGCATGCCCTGGATTCGAACTCACGGCTCTAGGGGTGGTAGTCAGTGTCAATACTCGCTGAGATACCCAGGCCCCTGTAATATGTAGAATTAAAACTAGTATGTAGTATTTGTACATTTGAAGGTGTGGGGGTTATTTTTAGTAATAGTACCTTGGATAGATAGGTTTGAATGTACATTTTTAGTGTCGATTACACCCTAATTCCACCTTTTTTCTGTTAAAAATGTAATTATTTTTATTGCTCTTAGCAGTGATAGAATTAGCATTTTTATTTGGGTCCAAAGCTTGGGTTTATTTACTATGAAATGCTACATTATTGATAAACTTCTTACAGGTTTCATACACTGCCAGGCCAAAAAAAAAAAAAAAAAAAAGTTAGTAATTTGGATTTAAATAAGCAGATATTTAAGAGTCTACGATTGGATGATTATTGCAGTGATTAATATGTTTCAGCTGGCAACAATTCTTTTAACCCTAACTGATGCAGTGTGTAACTTATTTCTTAAACAACGTCTGAAGATGTATCCCGTGGTCATGGAGAAGATGTTACTGTGTTTCAGAAGGGGCAAATTATTGGCCTGCATCAAGCAAACTAAGATTGCTAAAATCACTGGAATTGGGTTAAGAACTGTCCAAGGCATTATTAAAACATGGAAGGATAGTGGTGAACCATCAGATTCATGGAAGAAACATGGTCGGAAAGAAATCTTGAATGATCGTGATCATAGATCACTAAAATTGACAGTAGAACCCACGGCTATGTTTAATAATGAAATTAAGAGCATTTCCACATGCACAATGCGACGAGATCTTACAGGATTGGGACTAAACAGCTGTGTGGCCACAAGAAAGCCACTTGTTAGTGAGGCTAATCGGAAAAACGACTTCAGTTTGCTAGGAAGCATAAAGATTGAACTGTAGATCAATGGAAAATGGTCATATGGTCTGATGTCCAGATTTACCCTATTCCAAATGATGGGCGTGTCAGGGTAAGAAGGGAAGTGCATGAAGCGATGCACCCGTCATGCATTGTGCCCACTGTACAAGCCTCTGGAGGCAGTGTTATGATCTGGAGTTGCTTCAACTGGTCAGGTCGAGGCTCAGCAACGTTATGCAGCAATAAAATGAAGTCAGCTGACTACCTGAATGTACTGAATGACCAGGTTATCCCATCAATGGATTTTTATTCCCTGATGGCATATTCCAGGACATCAATAGCAAGATTCATCGAGCTCAAATTGTGAAAGAGTGGTTCAGGGAGCATGAGGAATCATTTTCACACATGAATTGACCTCCACAGATTCCTGACCGTAACCCCATTGAAAGTCTTTGGGATGTGCTGGACAAGACTTTACAGAGTGGTTCGACTCTCCCGTCATCAATACAAGATCTCGGCCAAAAATTCATGCAACTCCGGACGGAAATAAATGTTGTGACATTGCATAAGGTTGTCGACCCTAAAAAGAAAATCTAAACTAGCCGCAAATTTGCTGCTCATGCAAATTAGCTTTTGATTCGCCGCAAAAGTTTGCAACTCTTCTACAGTAGTGGTGAACTTCCAGCAAACCTTTGGCAAAAATAGACAATTTACCGCAAAGCTCATTTGCATGTGAAAATTATCAGTGGCGAATTTGTGGCAAATTTGCCAGGAACTTTCGATTTTCATAAGGGGAAAATATGCCACGACGAATGCGCACCTCCAACAGAATAATAGAGTATGCAATTTGTTTTTTTGTTAAAGTCTTGAGACAAAGAACATGTGACACAAAATAACTTCCAAATCACATAATTCATTACAAATTTTATTTGCACCTCAAAATAAATCACTACACTGCTTTATTCTGAGAAAGGTGATTGATTTCAAACAGGCTTTACATGAAACCAAGCTTAGCCAAAATATATACGTTTACGCATCATCATCTCCATCGCCGTTATTAGGGCCTGTTCTTAAGAGTGAGGAAAGCATGTGCATGAATGATTATTTGTTTAATATCAGCCTCTATGTTAGGTTAAAGTTTGTTCTTGCATTAAGGAATAAAGCTAATTCAGCTGCTTGTTCAATATCTCAGTCTAAACGGGTCAGTCAAAAGCTCCAAACTGAAAACAAGAAACAAATAGCGCTTGAAAAAAAAATACAATTAATCAAAAAACGACATTTTTCCAATTCCTTTTACACCAAGAATTAACAAAGCTTTCTGTGTACAAAAGACGTGCAATCTCAAAGGCCTAAAATATCTAATGTAGGTGATCTGAAAATGTGGTTTGGAATTCACATTTCCTACAGTTAAAGTAAAGTGCACCAGATTGTTTTCGGAGTTAACAAAATGGCTCTTGAGCACTTTATGGGCAGGTGGTAAGCGCATATCTGTGCCTGTAAAGCCATGGTTCAACAAGGGGTCATCTTTACCATCACTGATCTAAACCTCAATCCAAATATTAGCATGTTAAAAATGAGAAGGCACAGCTCATCCACTTACTCAGGCCTTTACCCATCAAATACTCTTATGATAAGAAAACATAGGAGAGATTTATAAAAACTGGCGACGTAGAGGCCTAGTAATCGTCTCCACGGCTGACCACCTCCTTGCAGGTTGGTCTCAGCAGGATGGTGTGTTCAAACTGGGCCGTGTAGCAGCCTTTGGTGTCGCACAGAGGGGGGTAGGGGTCGATGATGCCCAGGTCGCACAGGTTTTTCAGAGCCATTAAATACTTGGTCTCGCCAAGGCGGTCCAACCAGCGGCGACAGAATGCGAGAGTGCCGAAGTTCTCGTTGACCACATTCAGCAAATGTTTGGCTCTTGGGAGTCTGGAAAACAATGGTAAATAATGCTAATGGCCATGAAAACTGAGGCTTAGATTACCAATACTAATAAATAACAAAACCTTCTCCATTTATAGCCTTATTTTAACCCTTAAACACATACCTCAGGACCTCATTCCAACCCCTGTACCTCATCCATTTTTTTGTGTTATGCCCACACCTCTTTAGTATTCATTAACCTTTCTTTTATGGAAAAAATAGCAAAAATAAAAAAAAATATATAAATAATCCCGATTCGATATAACAACACTTAAATGACAAAATATTATAGAACATTTTTTATTTTCTGAAAAAATGTTTGAGCTAAAGGCTCATTTTAATTTCTCATCAAAATAAAGTTAATGTACAAAGTAAATGTTCAAAGTTTAAATAATACGAGTTCCTCATATACCTTTCTCTATAAGAAAAGATTACAAACAAATAAGCTTTCAAATAATGTCATTATTATAATCAAAATTTAACTATGTAAACATACAAAAATTCTACATTATATTACATCATGAAATTGCATATATAATAATGATATGCGCTATCACTGTTTGAAATAATATGCACAATTTACAAGTAATAACATTGAGTTTACATTCATTTGTATAAGAAATGCTAAAAGTTACTGTCACTTTAAGGGTTCAACGAGTGGCTCACAGTGTTCCGGTTCAGCAAACATTGTGAGATTAAAATTAATATTTCTTTTTACTTTTTTATCTGACTGTAAGAACAGAAAGGATATTAAGACATATTGTTAAATGAAAGTGGATTCGCCTCATCTTTGATGGACACACATTACACGGAGGAAACGATCCGCTTTAATCTCAAGCAATTTTCATCTAAACAAGGTATTCCAGTACTTCAATTTCTAAAAGCTAAATTCAAGCACTTTAAGGACCTTGTGTGAACCCTGTAAATGGTGTAGAAAAAAGCACAGTAGGGGTAAAATCAAGTGATAGAGAGATTATGATGTTTGACGGGTAATTTCATTTATGATCACATGGACAGAAAACAATTTAGCAAATTTCGAAATATCGAGTTATGCCACGAAATTGTTTGTAATTATTTGGTTTGCAATATATCGAAAATCGATATATCGACCTATCCCTGTTGTACACATACATATTATAGTCAGTGACTGACTTGATTTACATTTGACATTGCTATTTGATGTAGCAGTAACATGGAAGTAAACTATAGCAAGTTTAACATATGAACAGAATGATTTAGCTATTGTCATTTGGGTGTACTACTGAAATTAAGTTGTGCATCTATTTAGACTCAAAAAGTGCCTGAGAAAAGTGTAGATTATGTGTTATGTGTAGCTCAATGTGTGTTTGACAGTCAGTGGTATCTCATGAAATTTCAGTGTGGAAGTAATGAATCCTGTTCTATATATTTGTTGCATCATCTCTTTGATATATGAAAAATAAAACATCAAAATATATCAGAATATATTCTATTCTATTGTTTTCTAATTTTACACTATCTGGGCATTTTGTAGATCTATTTGTAATAGATATACATTCTGGGCCACTAAAGACCCGAATATGTAAGTGTGTTTGGTGAAATTCCCATGCATTTAAGGGTTAAAAAAAGATAATAGCTAAAAACTTTTAAGGCAACATTTTTAGACGTATTCCCAACAGTAGGGAGAAAAATTATGCTGCCTTCCAAGATGCCTCATTTTGTAGCATCACATGTATGCTTCAGAAATGTATCTCACCACAGGGACCAATGAGATTTTACTGTGGGCGGAGCTAACCAGCACAACAAAGACTTTTATCACTTGTTACTTTATCATGTTTTTAGATGGTCCCTTAAACAACTAACATAGGTTTATGTCCTAATATCAAGTTGTACCTCACCTTATTGGCACGTGTCCAACTTCAAAGTTTTTCATGTAATGTGAACACTCCATATCATCATGCACCATGCCTTTCCCAGTGCTGCCGAAGGTCTCAATGGCATAAACCTCTCCTTCCTGTCAAAGAGCAAACGCAGCACAAAAACACAGTCAAAACTAAAAACCACAGAACTGAACCATGACCGGGTCTACGGGGGGGCTAGATTTTCCTTGTGCCCCTCCCAGTCGGATGGCGAAACGACCAAGAAGGACCGCCCTTGACTCCAGCCAGGTCTCCTAAGCAACCAAATTGGCCTGGTTGCTAGGGAGGGTAGAGTCACATGGGGTAACCTCCTCGTGGTCGTTATAATGTGGTTCATTCTCGTTGGGGCGCGTGGTGAGTTGAGCGTGGTTGCCGCGGTGGATGGCATGAAGCCTCCACACGCACTATGTCTCCGTGGCAACGTGCTCAACAAGCCACGTGATAAGATGCGCGGATTGACGGTCTAAGACGCGGAGGCAACTGGGATTCGTTCTCCGCCACCCGGACTGAGGCGAGTCACTACGCAACCACGAGGACTTAAGAAGCACATTGGGAATTGGGCATTCCAAATTGAAAAAAAAAAAAAAAAAAAAAAAAAGGACAGCCCCAGGGGGCCTGTGTAGCTCAGCGAGTATTGACGGAGACTACCACCACTGGAGTCACGAGTTTGAATCCAGGGCGTGCTGAGTGACTCCAGCCAGGTCTCCTAAGCAACCAAATTGGCCGGTTGCTAGGGATGGTAGAGTCACATGGGGTAACCTCCTCCTGGTTGCGATTAGTGTTTCTCGCTCTCAATGGGGCGTGTGGTAAATTGTGCGTGGATCGCAGAGAGTAGCATGAGCCTCCTCATGCTGTGAGTCCCCGCGGTGTCATGCACAGTGAGCCATGATAAGATGCGCGGATTGACGGTCTCAGAAGTGGAGGCAACTGAGACTTGTCCTCCACCACTCGGATTGAGGTGAGTAACCGCGCCACCACGAGGACCTAGTAAGTAGTGGCAATTGGGCATTCCAAATTGGGAGAAAAGGGGATAAAATAAATACATTTAAAAAAAGGACCGCCCCCCCGCCCCGGTCATATAAAAAGAGAACCTATTGCCCACCCCAAAGGCCTCTGCATACTTCCTATGAAATTGAAGAATGAACGGGTGTAACGTCATTTAGAACAAAATCTGGCCAAAAAGAAGGTGTTTTTGTGTTCGTTTCGGTGGTTCGTAACAGCTGGGCGAACTTTTAGAAAAACTTCTAACCGGCTGCTAAACACCTGTCATTGGTCCACGTCATCAGTAGGTGTGACCTGAAGCTCCACCTACTTTGAGGCTGACAGCTAATTACCATTCAGTCAGTTAAGGTAAGTCAACATGAACACACCAGCGTGCAGTTATTAGCGAGCTTGTGCAAATTTACCTACATCTGTATGATCTGTACATTTTCCAAGACCATGTAATGCAATTTTATTTGTTTAATTAGTCTACAAAAGGAATCAAATCTACTCAAATATTCTGAGTATAAAGCCATTCACACATCTGCCCAAAGACAAGCCTATCATCATTCATTTGTCTGTATTCTGCCCATTAACACTTTTATATACACCAATCTTTGCAGTGGTATCAGTGTCATCATAAATTACAATAACAGTGTGTAATCGGTGCATATTATGGCTGTGTATAGTGTGTTGGTGCTTTAGCGCTATTAATTCACAATGTAAACAAGACAAATTAAACATTTTCTACTGTGTATGGATTACTTTAAATCATCAGAGTGGTTAAAATATCTTATTTTATTGATCTTGTGTGAATTCTACTCATATTAGTTGATGTTTTACATGTATTCTTGTAATCATTTAGGTGAACTGGTTCTTTCGGACAGTTCATGTAAGTAAACCAGATAAAATAAATGATTTACTTGTATATAGTGTTGGGGACTCTGATTCATTTTAGTGAGATTCGTTTTTCTTTTCAGGCAGTTCATGTAAATGAACATGTTCACAGATGAATCACTGATTTACTTGAGCCTTGCAAAGCCTCAAGTCAAATATTTTAGTTAACTGCTGCTGTTTATCACTATATTTCGATTCAGCTATATAAAATAGGTTTTTTCTAGTTTATATTATGTATACATTTATGTCCAATTTAATGTTGTCACCCTAATTAAATATATAACTATCATGTGATATTAATGAACACCATACGATTGTTACACATCTAAAAATAGGCTCTTCTTTAAATAGCTCAAATGTAGTTAGCTAGTTTTTGTAATTAACTTTTAATGTAGCTAACTACATTTTTTAAAACAGTTTGACTGTAGTTTAACTATTTTAAATTATGAGTAGTTTGGGAAGTTAGATTTTCAAAGTAACTTCCCCAAAACCGGATACAGCGAATATACAAAATATAATGTGTAAAATTGAAGTGCTGGAAAAAGGTCATTCATGTTAAAACATGCTTGACTACACCTCTCTTTAAGCCCTGTGGTGCCAACTGATAGAGATTTGTCAGCTAAGGGTTGTCTTGATAAATTTGGCACACCCAAACTCAGCCCTAAACATGCACATTGAATGAACAGGACTTTCACACTGTGAACATATCTTCTGCTTGTGTCCCAACAGACTTCCAGTTAACCCTCACCATTTTGTTTGTTATGGTTAACTGAATGAATAGGACGGCCTACGCATAACAAAAAAATTTGGCAAACCAAGCTATGTTAGCATCTTTAAAAAAAAGAAATGTAGGGGGTAGCTCAGTGGTAAAAGACGCTGGCTACCACCCCTGGAGTTCGCTAGTTCGAAGTCGCTGAGTGACTCCAGCCAGGTCTCCTAAGCAACCAAATTGACCCGGTTGCTATGGAGGGTAGAGTCACATGGGGTAACCTCCTCGTGGTCACTATAATGTGGTTCGTTCTCGGTGGGGCGCATGGTGAGTTGAGCGTGGTTGCCGCGGTGGATGGCATGAAGCCTCCACACACGTTATGTCTTCATGGCAACACACTCAACAAGCCACGTGATAAGATTGACAGTCTCAGACGCGGAGGCAACTGAGATTCGTCCTCCACCACCCGGATTGAGGCGAATCACTACGCCACCACGAGGACTTAAAAGCGCATTGGGAATTGGGCATTCCAAATTGGGTGAAAAAAAGGGGAAAAAATCCCCCCCCAAAAAATAAATTAAAAAAATGTAAATGAACCATGAAATTAAGCAGAAAATGAGTAGTGAACACACCTCCATCCTGGTGGCTTCCCCTCCTTTCACAATGGGCACTGTCTTGCCTGCATGTATTCTGTACTGTCCAATAGAGTGGCCATTGAGATTTCTTATTGGTTTCACTAAAAAAAAAAAAACATCAATAACCTCATCAGTAAGACTGTATCTGGTGTTACATTGAAGTCGTTTACATTAAATAAAAAAAATTAAAAACAATTTAAAAACAGAGAACTTACCTTGATACGTTTTTCCATCTAATTCAACTTCATAAGATTCCATAACCTCTTGAATTGATTCCCCAATGTCACACAAACGAACATCAATACCTGCACACTGAAATAAACAACATATAATAATCCTTAAAATGGAAAAAAAAATTCACAACATTTTGAAACTACATTTGCAAGTAGAGGGTGAATCTCACAGATCATATTTCACCGTACAAAAATAATAATAATAATAACATTAAATAATAAAAAAAAATGAATATTTCATTAATAAAATAAGGCCTAGGGCCTGGGTAGCTCAGCGAGTATTGACGCTGACTACCACCCCTGAAGTCACGAGTTTGAATCCAGGGCGTGCTGAGTGACTCCAGCCAAGTCTCCTAAGCAACCATATTGGCCCGGTTGTTAGGGAGGGTAGAGTCACATGGGGTAACCTCTGCGTGGTCATGATTAGTGGTTCTCACTCTCAATGGGGCGTGTGGTAAGTTGTGTGTGGATCGTGGAGAGTAGCATGAGCCTCCACATGCTGTGAGTCTCCGTGGTGTCATGCACAACGAGCCACATAAGATGCACGGATTGACGGTCTCAGAAGCGGAGGCAACTGAGACTTGTCCTCCGCCACCCAGATTGAGGCGAGTAACCGCGCCACCACTAGGACCTACTAAGTAGTGGGAATTGGTCATTCCAAACTGGGGAGAAAAGGGGATAATAAAATAAAAAAAGCCCTGTTGACTTGCATTGTATGGACCTACAGACCAGATTTATTCTTCTAAAAATCTTCATTTGTGTTCAGTAGAAGAAAGAAAGTCACACATATCTGGGATGGCATGAGGGTGAGTAAATGATGAGAGAATTTTTATATTTGGGTGAACTATCCCTTTAAGGTAAAACTCTACCTTAATTCCAGTATTTGTGGCATCTTTAACAGCTTCAAGCAGTTTATCGTACTTTGGGTTAAAGGTGACGGTGAAGGCACAGTCAATGATTCGACCTGAAACAACAAAATAATCAAATGTCACTAAAGATCAAGTCGAGATGCATCAGAAACTGGAAATTCCCAGCATGGCCTTCATGGTTATTTTGAGCCGCACCGTTGATGTGTGTGCCGAAGTCGATCTTGCAGACATCGTCGTATTGGAGGACGGTGGGATCTCCTGCGTTAGGAGTGTAGTGAGCCGCACAGTGATTCAGAGAACAGCCGGTCGGAAAAGCCAAACCAGCATTCAAACCATTCTCCTTTATCAACTTCCTGGAACAATCCTCTAGCTTCTCACTGTCATGGAAAAATGAGACAGGACTGGCTGATTAAACCTGACATACAACTTGGGATTAGCAGTGTCATTAGAAATACTGGCAACTAGACATTTTAAAGATCATCTAAAGGTTTTGCTCAAGTTTAAGAAGCAGTTCTCCCATAAATGAAAAATAAAAATATATATATATCTTTTTTTTAGGTGAACAATTCCTTTATTGTTAATAAAAGCTGTGTTTGACCAGTATACAACTTTCACACTCCAAATTTTCAATAATTGACCACAAAAGCAATGAACGACATTATAAGCCATTATAAGTCTAGCTCGGACAGACTGACGAATTCAGCTGCAAAATGGATGGCTGTGAACGGTGGGCCGCTTATGTTGAATGATATGGAGAAAAACAATTTATTGCCTTTTAAAGCCACTTTTTGTATTTTCTAATCAATGCCATAATTGTCTGCCATGATAATGTAATGTATTTTAATTAGCGGAATTATTCTATTTGCATTACATTTATAATTATTTAAGGGCCTTTCTCAACAAATACTGATTATATGTGCTTCATTAATTGGCATATCATGCAGTTAAACCTGTAAGCCGGCTGGCCAAATATTAATAACTCCAGTCTTGACCAACACAAAATAGGTATCGTTTGAAAGCATAGAAGCTGTACTTTCCAATGCATGTAGACATTATGACCAAAACTGAACAAGTGCTTTAAAATTTGCAAGTGTTCCGTTTTGATCATTTATGAAAATGTTTCCACTGTACATATTAATGTAATCAGTAAAAACCTCAAACTGATCAAATAGCCATGTGTCATATGTTGTTGGAAAGCTCTCAAAGAGTAAAATACAACCAGCCTATTTGTTTTACACACATACAAAAATATGGCGAATAATAGCTAAGTATATGTCTTTGACAATTATGTTTCATGTGAACAGCTTGTATTCTGCGTTTTCACTTATAACTTCACGAAAAATAAACAGAACATAAAATATCATACCATTATGTATACGAGGTGATTATCTTTCAAACAAGCCCACACACATCATTAGATAATCCATACGAACCACAATGTGCACACAGCATCTGGCTATCTGGCAGAAAACACGTTAGCTTTCCTGGATCAGATGACATCATCTGAAATGATGTAGCATCATGGAAAGCTAAACCAACCAGATTGGGTTCAGATCGGTGCAAAAATCATCCATATTTGGACAGAAACACGTGATTGGTGACTGTTACATATGGCCACCAGGAGATGGTGCCAAGTACATGACATAGACTCAATGATGACTCAAATGGCACAGAATGAAACTCATTCTGTGAAATCTCATTACTAAAATCATGTCTGCATGCTATGAAAACTTTAGTCATTGTTGTGTTTGTATGTGTAATTAGTTCTTATGTACAATTATTATGTTTTATTTGTTTGGATAGGCTTTTGGACACTAAGATAAATTACTTTTGTAATGCTTTGCTTTGATTGCTTTGTTGTATCACATGATATGATTGAAAAAAAAAAGGAAATTTTTTTTTTTTCGGAGCCATCTTATTTACACCATGATATATATATAATGTCAAATCAGAAAAATAAGAAAAATAGTAAATTTTTGTCTCTAGATTTTTTCAGCAGTTTCTCAGGCCGAGAGTCTCGGAATTTATCATAATCTATAGCATTAAAAAAACGGAAATGTTTTCTTTACAATGATACAAAACACTTGACCCTCCTTGTTTTTTTTTTTTTTTAGATATAAGCTTTTAATTTTGTGTATGCTACTGAAACAGGAAATCTTTAAAAACAACCTCAGAGCTTAAAGGGTTAATTCCATTAATAAATGTAATCAATTGACAGCCCTAGTAAACACATCAAATGTAAAGCTCAATGATGGTATTGGCTCACCAGATCTCGATCATGGTCATTCCCGGTTTGATCCAGCTCATGACGTATTTCCTGACCTGCCGGTGGGCCTCGGCAGCCTGTCTGAAGTCATTCCACATCTCCTCGTTAGCCTGATCCAAAACCTTCTTCTCCTCATGGCTCGTCCTCTGCGCAGCAGTACGTCTGTGAGATAGATAAAACAGATCCGCTATGAGCATCAACACAAGATCAGAGACTAATCAGTCATTTTACATGTACATTCAGGTTCACATGCATTTGCTCAGTGGCCCGATTTCAAATGAAGTAAATTATTTTTAAAAATTTGCAGGATTGAGATTGTGTAAAGCACACGATGAGTGTGCATAGTCCGTACCCGTCCTGTACAGGTGGATATTCACATTCCTGGCCCTTTGGAAAAACTCCACCAGGATAAAGTTCACAGATGGGAATGGATGGAGGATCTGTTTGAACTTTGGCTGGAAAAGAAATGAAAGGATAAGACAAGCATTAGGACTGATCACTTGCACTCTCATAATTAATCACAACATTTTAAAAGTTAGTAATGTTTAATTAGTCTTTGATTAATCACTCACTGCCTTTCTTTTTCTTCTTCTTTTTCTTTTTCTTTCCAGTTGAATCTCCTTCCTCACCATCTGCCAAAAAAAAAAAAAAAAAAGTAATATATATATACATAATTATGGTAACACTTCATAATAAGGTCCTATTTGTTAACATTTGTAAATGCATTAGACATTGTGAACTAATAATGAATAATAATTATTTACAGCATTTGTAAATACAATTGTTCATTGTTAGTTCATAATGCATTAACAAATGTTAATATATGCAACTTTTAAGTTTAAAAATCTATTAGTATAACATAGTACAACAAATAAAACATAATAATTGTACATAAGAACTAATTACATATGCAAACACAACAATGACTAAACATTTGCATAGCATGCTGACATGATTTTAATGAGATTTCACAGAATGAGTTTCATTCTGTGCCATTTGAGTCATCATTGAGTCTATGTCATGTACATATGTAACAGTCACCAATCACATGACTTTCTGCCCAAATATGGATGATTTTTGCACCGATCTAAACCCAATCCGATAGGTTTAGTGTTCCATGATGCTACATCATTTCCTATGACGTCATATGATCCAGGAAAGCTAACTTGTTTTCAGCCAGATTGCAAGATGCCAGATAGCAAGATGCTGTGTGGTCTGTGCACATTGATAATTTATGTTGTTTATTTTTCATCAAGTTTGTGACCTGTTCACATGAAACATCTGTTACTCGCTATATTTTTGTCTGCGAGTAAAACAAATAGGCTGGTTGTATTCTACTCTTTGAGAGTTTTCCAACAACATATGACACATGTCTGTTTGATCAGTTTGATGTTTTTACTGATTACAATAATATGTACAGTGTAAAATTATTAACAAATTATCAAAACAGAACACTTCTCATTTGTCTGCTAATTTTAAAGCACTTGTTCAGCTTTGGTCGTAATGCTTACATGCATTGGAAAGTAGAGCCTCTAAGCTTTCAAACGACACCTATTTTGTGTTGGTCAAGACTGTATGTTATTAATATTGACCTTTTTTATTTTCTCATGGGCCCATCTGAGCTTAAAGGGTTCACCAAAATGATCAATAGAAAAACAAACAGTTACTGGGCTCAAGCCTCAAACATATGGCACTACATATAAATATGACAATAAAGACTCATTTCTCTTAGTCTGATGATCACACAGAATGACTTAAAACAGACAAACCTTCTTCTGCCTCGTCTTCCTTCTCTTGGTCTTCTATAGTTTGTTGCTCCAGTTGTTTTGTCACTTTGGTGATGTCAGACTCCACTTCACCCTCATGGTTTCCTAATAAAACATAACAAAATAGTCTTTATTGAAACATGTCTGGTTTGGTGGAAATCGTTGTGGGTATAGATATACAACAAATATATAAAAGTGCAAGTACAGCATAAATACACAAAACATATATATGTACTCATTGCAAAAAAATATAAATTATTACTATTACAACTACTACTAGTACTATTACTACTACTAATAATCAGGGTTGGGTAAGTTACTAACTACTAATTACATCTTCTACAGTGTAATTAGATTACTGTACTAATTACTCTGTCTCAAAAGTAATTGCATTACTTATTACTTTCTAAAACCCTGATCAACATCGACCAGATGAAAAATACAAGGATAGACATGAAACTGTTCTTTTAATTCTTCCAAATAAATCATTGTGACGAGGAGGAGGACGTGGACGGGACGTGAGGGTGCATGCTGAGTCACCTAATCAGCCAGGAGGGGGATAAAGATGAGACGGGGGTGCCAGTTCGAGAGAGAGATGCTCGCGGCCACACTGTCTGTGTGTTTTATGTTATGTTATGTTTAAGTTTATGTCATTAAAGTTATGTTGCCTGTACTGCCGTTTCCCGCCTCCTCCTTGCCCATCCTGAACCGGTTACACTGGTGCCGAAACCCGGGAAGGAGGAGGGATGCGCTGTCGTGGAGTCCTCGCCGCTGCCGTCCGCCGAGAGTCAGAGGAACCACTGCTGTCCACCAGGAAGGGGAGGAGCCGTTCGGTCCGCCAGGGGTTGGAGGACTCGCTGCCGTCCGCCAAGGGAGGAGCCGCGGCCGCCCGCTGGGAGTCAGAGGAACAACTGCCATACGCCAGGAAGGGGAGGAGCCGTTCAGTCCACCAGGGGTCAGAGGACTCGCTGCCGTCTGTCAGGGGAGGAGCGGCTGTCGTCCGCCAGAGGGCGGAGGAGTGGCTGAGGACCAGGTGACGGCATATCTAGGGACCGATGAGCGAGTTTTTCTCTCTCCCTCACCTCGTATCTCCCAGGGCTCCAGAGAGGCGGGGAAGACCTTCCGGCAGAAGGACGACCGGAAGGGCAACACCTCCCCTCCAGTAGCGGAGAGGAGTACGTCATGCCTGAGGTTTCCCCGACCTGAATCGGGCGGTGGAGGAGTGTGATGAGGAGGTCGGTGCTGAGTCACCTAATCAGCCAGGAGGGGAATAAAGACGAGCCGGGGACGCCAGTTTGAGAGAGAGAGAGCGAGGCCACTGTGCTTTATGTATTTTATGTTATGTTTCGGTTCTTTTATGTCATTAAAGTTATGTTGAAGGTTCTGCCGGTTCCCGCCGCCTCCTTGCACATCCTGAACCCCTTACACTCAAATAAAACCAAATAAATTATTCATGAACTGTCCAAAGAATTTAAGGGGGCTGCGTTAAATTAGAAAACATACGTTTTAACATTAGCTGTTAAATTTCTATTTTTTTTTTATATATAGAATTGTTCTAGAGTCTACATCTGAAGTAACTGTAATCCCTTACTTTATTTTTCAATGGAAAAGTAATTTAATTACAGTAATTAATTACTTAGTAATGCATTACACCCAACACTGTCTAATAATAATAATAGATTAGCCATAATACATATTGTTTTATTGTTGTGGTCTAGTTATTTAGCTGTTATTGTGTCAAAAAGCAGAAATAACAATCATAAATTGGTTATCGACAAATAAACATTAAAATAATCGTTAACAGTATCTGTCGATCTTTAAACAAAACTCATGCAGTACATATATACAATAACAGTCTTAAATAGTAGAGTAGTATGTTGTCTTTTTTTCGGTTCTGCAAGGCCACGCGACACTTTCCTTCGTCTTTATTACCTACTGCTGATGTTTTTGGCTTCTTCTTCCTTTTCTTCTTCTTTTTCCCGGTCTCGTCGACGGGTTCCGCGTCTTCTTTGAGGGGGTGAGAGTGTCCGTTCGGTAAAGTCTGCATTTCTGCAGCTGCGATCTGCAGCTCCTCAGTCTGCTCGTCTGCCATGATGGTAACCGTGAGAGGGAAGCCGGGAAATGTGTCAATAATGTGCGGATGACGTCATACGATCAAATAAGATATATTAAATACTAAATAAGAATCAAATGTATATAATATTTTAATAATTTATATAATATTGCAATATTAAGTACTATAATAAAATAAAATAATAATAACGAATTAGCATAATTATTATTTTAATTAAATAGTAGGAATACATTCGCATTATACAATTAAATAAGTCTATTCAAATAACAATTATAATTTAGAAATACATCTAATATTAAAATAATACAAAAACAATACGATTAAATGAGATCTATCATATTATAAATAATAATAAAAAATAAATAATAATGTCAATAATAAATAATTAGCATTATAAAGTTTTTTTTATTAAATACCAAAACAAACGGTCGAGAAACAACATTATAAGATTAAATAAGAAAACAAGAAAATAGCAAATAAAAGTAAGAAACATAATATTATTACTATTAAATGAGGCTATAAGATTCAAGACCATAATAAAAACACATGTATGATTTAGAAATAAATGTAATATTATAAGAATAAAAAATAATACGATTAAATAAGATTAATCAAATTATAAATAAGAATAAAAAATATATAATATTGTAATATTAAATTAAATATTTAATATTTTATTATTTATTTATTTAAATTAAATTAATTATTAAATTAATTAAATAATAATAATGATAATAAATAATTAGTAGTATTATTGTTTTTATTAAATATTAATAAAAATAATTTAGATTAAGAAACAACATTAAAAGATGAAATAAGACAATAATAAAATAAAAAATAAGAGTAAGAAACATAATATTACACTATCAAATAAGGCGATAAGATTCAAGACCATAATCGAAAAATAAATATGATTTAGAAATAAATGTAATATTATAAGAATAAAAAACAAGTAAGATATATAAAATTATAAGAATAAAACATATATAATATTGTAATATTTAATTTAATAATGCAATTAAATAATAATACATAATTATTAGTATTAATACTTTTATTAAATAGTAATACAAATACATTAGATTAATAATCAATAATAAGATTAAATAAGACAATAATCCAATCACAAATAATATTAAGAAACGTAATATTATAAATAAGAGTACAAAATATATCATATAGTAATATTTAACTAAATAATTAAATAATAATATTATTATTAAAAACTTAGTAGTATTAACATTAATTAGTATTAAATTGTAATACAAATACATTTTTGTGATATGATGTATTTACTTACACCACCATTACAGCATAATAAATAATTATAATTGGAATAATAAATAAATAAATAATTGGATTTACCATCCAATATAAGGAAACATCTGCGTTGTGGACTTCGCGCAGGATCCTCGCGCTATGCAAATTAATTTCCGTCTCATCATTCAGGAAGAGGAAGTTTAGCACTTGTAAACCACCATAAGCAGAGATAATTTAGCAGAGACGGGCCACTTCTATTAAAATGAATGGGAGAAATTGGAACGCTCAACCAGGAAGCTCTAGCGCACAACAGTTAAAAGAGCCAATCACCTTTTAGATACAGACATCGCCGGTCAATCAACTCGACAATGCGCATGCGCATTAGCTATACAAGCCGGGAAAATTGCATTTTTTTTTAACGTAATATTTGGAAAAGAATCACAATTTATGATTCCAGTATTGTCATATTTTATTGCTGATTTGAAATATGTTCTTTGATCGTACTCTTTACCTACCGGTTTTGAGATTTTGGTCTTTCCCCATTCAAGTAGATAGGAGCTGCACTGTCATGACTGGAAATTGCTTCACGAGAGCGTTCCAAAGATGACCGACAGTGGACCGACTTGCTAGAAAGACTTTGGCCAAAGTTTGCATATTGGAAAAAAGCAACAAAACTCGAGACACTTTCGTCGGTTTTTGTTAAACAATAGTAACACTAACAGACTTTATTGTAGTTAAAGGTTGAACTACTAGTCGTGAGGAATAAAAACTGGTGGTTATGGGAGCAACAACGAGTAAGTTGCCGAAAGATCTTCTCTCAGAATATCAGGTGAGATTGAGAAATTTATGACCCTGTCTTTGAGTTTCTCTATTTATTTGTGTTTATTTTATTTGTATCTTTAAATGTTTTTGGTTGTTCTAGACAGATATACACAAATCAAACTTATTTGGATAGTCCTACACAAACAGGGCCAACTAGCAATACGTTTTTGGACCTTTTAGAAATAAAATGGTCCAAATTGTAACATTTACATTGTGTTTACAGTAAGGAGTTGCATGTGTCATCATTTCTCTTTTTGTTTACCACAGGAGCTCACATTTCTTACAAAGCAAGAAATCTTACTGTAAGTCATAAAACACTTATATACACATACATATATTATTTGTCATTATTATTTTATTAGTATTATATCTACTTTACATGTTACATTTCTCCTTGGCGTTAATTACTTTAAGTGGATTTGTGGCAGCAGACTATCAATCAATGTCATAGTTCCAATAGCTAAACTACAGCAAGTGTAAACGTGTTATAAATGTGTCTCTCGTATGTATCTCATCACTGATATGTCTGTTTAGGGCACACAAAAGATTCAGTGAACTCCAGGGCAGAGATGATGGACCGTACAGCTCCAGGGTGTCCATGCAAAAGGTCCTAACACTTCCCGAACTGAAGGTAAGAAAAGATAAAGACTGCACTAGTTCTGCATTTCATTAGTTTTACCAGGAATATAATTTAAGAGTCACAGCATCATATTAATTCTATGCTTTGGATCTGTCGCAGTCAAACCCCTTCCGGAAAAGGATATGCCATGTTTTCTCGACCTCCGACCTGAAGGATGGCAGCTTGAGCTTTGAGGACTTCCTGGACCTTTTGAGTGCCTTCAGTGATTCGGCAACAATGGAAATCAAGTCCCACTATGCCTTCCGAATCTTCGGTAAAAACAAAATGTTGAGTTTTTTGGTTCGTAGGTGAGAGAGTATTCTGTTATGGAAGAGTATACTCATTAAATCAACAATCAATCAACAGGAAGCCAAGATGTTGGAGCTTAACCTGTATTGACCTGCAACCAGTGTTTATTTTCAAACTGCTTTTTATTTTAGTCATAATTTCATCATGTCATATTCATTTTGTACCGGCCCAAGAATTCCTGACATAGAACTGCAGCCCTACCGATAACTAAGGGGGTGGGAAAAGTCAGATAACTGATTAATCAGCCTATAAAATTGATTTATTTTTATATAGTATATAAATAATATATATGGAGGAATAAAAAAAAAACTATCGGCAACTATCGGCATAGAATTTTGCTGATAACCGATAGTTACAAAAAGCAACAATCGGCACCGATTAACCATCCAATAGTTTTTCAAATCGATTTATAGAATGTTAAAAATAAATTCTTAGTCTTCCCTTACTATGACGGGCACAGACATAGAGGCTACAAGAGTCCAAAATGAATAAAATCCCAGATATAGTTTATTGTTCAAACAAAATCCCAATAATAACCAGAAAAAAATGAAGATTTGGTGCATAATGCGGGACTTTAAATTATAAACAAGCCCGAAACACACAAGGGACTCTTATTTTGAAATTATGGAGACTTGGCTCCAATACAATGACAAAATATGCATTGAACTGAGGATACAATTATGGATGAATATTGTCAAAGATGAAATATTTAAATATAGCAAATCTCCATGTGATTGTTTTTATTTCACCTCTTGAGGCTGCTGATAAATGCTAGAATCAATCCGTTCAAACTATAGAATCCTCTAGCGTTGGCCATAGAGGAACATGGAGAAATGAAAAAACTATCGGCATAGAATTTTGCTGATAACCGATAGTTCCAGAAAGCAACTATTGGCACCGATAGCTCCAGAAAGCAACTTTCGTCATAGAATTTGCTGATAAGCAATAGTTCCAGAAAGCAACCATCGGCACCGATAGCTCCAGAAAGCAACCATCGGCACCGATAGCTCCAGAAAGCAACCATCGGCACCGATAGCTCCAGAAAGCAACTTTCGTCATAGAATTTGCTGATAACCGATAGTTCCAGAAAGCAACTATTGGCACCGATAGCTCCAGAAAGCAACTTTCGTTATAGAATTTGCTGATAAGCAATAGTTCCAGAAAGCAACCATCAGCACGATAGCTCCAGAAAGCAACTATCGTCATAGAATTTTGCTGATAACCAATAGTTCCAGAAAGCAACTATTGGCACCGATAGTTCCAAAAAGCAACAATCGGCACCAATTAATCATCCAATAGTTTTTCAAATCGATTTATAGAATGTTAAAAAAAAATTCTGTCTTCCCTTACTAAGACGGGCACAGACATAGAGGCTACAAGAGTCCAAAATGTATAAAATCCAAGATGCAGTTTATTGTTCAAACAAAATTCCAATAATAACCAGAAAAAAATTAAGATTTGGTGCATAATGCAGGACTTTTAACTATAAACAATCCCGAAACACACAAGGGACTCTTATTGTGAAATTATGGCGACTTGGCTCCATTACAATGACAAAATATGCATTGAAGTGAGGATATTATTATGGATGAATATTGTCAAAGATGAAATATTTAAATATAGCAAATCTCCATGTGATTGTTTTTATTTCACCTCTAGAGGCTGCTGATAAAAGCTAGAATCAATC
The DNA here is from genome assembly GCF_019703515.2 of Myxocyprinus asiaticus. NCBI lineage: Eukaryota > Metazoa > Chordata > Actinopteri > Cypriniformes > Catostomidae > Myxocyprinus > Myxocyprinus asiaticus. The sequence continues at coordinate 3,572,634 of NC_059389.1, read as the reverse complement.
CATTCAAACTATAGAATCCTCTAACGTCGGCCATAGAGGAAAATGGAGAAATAAATAAAACTATCGGCATAGAATTTTGCTGATAACCAACCGTTGGCACGATAGTTCCAGAAAGCAACCGTCGGCACCGATAGTTCCAGAAAGCAACCGTTGGCACCGATAGTTCCAGAAAGCAACCGTCGGCATAGAATTTTGCTGATAACCGATAGTTCCAGAAAGCAACCATCGGCACCGATAGTTCCAAAAAGCAACCGTTGGCACCGATAGTTCCAGAAAGCAACCGTCGGCATAGAATTTTGCTGATAACCGATAGTTCCAGAAAGCAACCGTCGGCACCGATAGTTCCAAAAAGCAACCTTCGGCACCGATAGCTCCAGAAAGCAACTATCGGCACTGATTAATCCTCCGATAGTTTTTAAAACAGATTTATAGAATGTTAAAAAAAAGATTTTTTAGTCTTCCCTTAGTAAGACGGGCACAGACATAGAGGCTACAAGAGTCCAAAATGAATAAAATCCCAGATGCAGTTTATTGTTCAAACAATAACAACCAGAAAAAAATGAAGATTTGGTGCATAATGCGGGACTTTTAACTATAAACAAGCCCGAAACACATAAGGGACTCTTATTTTGAAATGGAGACTTATCTCCATTACAATGACAAAATATGCATTGAAGTGAGGATAAAAATATGGATGAATATTGTCAATGATGAAATATTTAAATATAGCAAATCTCCATGTGATTGTTTTTATTTCACCTCTAGAGGCCGCTGATAAACGCTAGAATCAATCTGTTCAAACTATAGAATCCTCTAGCGTCGGCCATAGAGGAAAAAAGAGAAATAAAAAAAAAAAACTATCGGCAACTATCGGCATAGAAGTTTGCAGATAACCGATAGTTCCAGAAAGTAACTATCAGCGTCGATAAATTGGCGATAGTTTTAAATAGAATTAAAAACGGAGGATAAGCGATAGTTCCAAAAAGCAACTATCGGCACCGATTAATCGGTAAAACCGATAAATTGGTCTACCTCTAATGACTAGTGTATGACTAAAATGGCACCGAATTTTAGTCGAAAAAAATAACATATTTTAGTTGACGTTAATGTGCAAAATGACAAAAACGTGTAAAACTGTAACAGACCCAACTTTAACCAAATAAATTTTCCTGTCTTAAAAAAATAAATAAAACTGTGTTAGTGCATTGTTAATATCTTGCAGTATTATTATTTTTTCTCGTCATATTTTCATCAACATTATGTTTTTAATTAAAACCGTTTGATTGCCATCATGATGCGTCTTTTTCGTCTCATCTTCGTAATCCTTCAAAATCAAAAAACCCTTTTCATCAGTTATTTTGTTGACTCTGCTCACAACATTCTTCTATTATGTGGTGTATGGTAAAATTCACACATTTCCTCAACATTATTCTGTTATGTTCCAGACTTTGATGATGACGGCACCCTCGATGCTAGAGACCTGGAGAGGCTGGTGAATTGTCTGACTGGAGAGACAGAGGACACCCGTCTCACTGCAGAGGAAATGAGGCAACTCATAAGCAATGTGAGTCCAGTGGATACACCTCACATGATCTTTATGTCCAAAGTGAAAAACAAGAGACATCTGTCATATAATCTTTACTAATACAACTTTAATTGTGCAGATTCTTGAGGAGTCAGACATCGATAAAGATGGAACCGTAAACCTCTCTGAATTTCAACATGTGATCTCCAGATCCCCAGACTTTGTTAGGTGAGGAAATTTGTACTTAAAAAAACTAGTTCATCCAATAATATAAAATTATGTCATCATTTAATCACCATCATATTGTTCCAAACCCATAGGGCTTACTGACTTCTGTGGAACACAAAAGTAGATATTAGGCAGAATGTACATGATGCTATTTTCCATAAAATGAAAGTAAATGGGGACTGGTGCCGTCGAGCTCCAAAAGTGACATGAAAACATCATTGGTTTTTGAGTCAAATCTGGTGCGACATGTCTTGATACACCATATTTGAAAAGATGCAAATGAGATTTGTGGGGGAAAAGATTATCAGTGAATAACAAGTTAAATTTCAGTCTTTTCCTCACACAAAGCTATAGCATAAATTGGAATATAGTGTAGGAGTTGTATTGATTACTTTTATGATACGTTTATGTTATGGAAAATAGCAGCGTGAACATTCTGCCTAACATCTCCTGTTGTATTTCACCAAAGAAAAAGTCATACAGGTTCCAGACCTTATTATGTAGTGTATTTGTTGAAATTGTATTTATTTACAAAATTAATTGACAATCTTTCTCCTTATCCTTATTGACTATAAATCTTCTTTTGCAGTTCATTCAAGATCGTGTTGTGAGGTTTACACAGAACTGAAGCCATTTTCCGGTCCCGATAATTCACCTGCGCCTATAACCTTTCATTAAATATCCTGATAATGCCTTGACTGTAAATGTATTCTCTTGTGCAGTATTTCTACTCTTTATGTATCTGAAAACCTTTTTTAACATACAGAAATCTACTTTCTATCCTCAACTCTTAATCATATATTTGTACCTAATTTAATACATTCTAAAGCAAGTTTGTTATCCCTCTTGTAATAATGAACATTTGCATATATGAAAGTAATATAATAAAAGGATGTGGTTCCGTCAGGATGGAGATTGTTCTTTTGGAACTGCAGACACAAAAGTGTTCCATAACCCACAAACAACATCCTTAACACAATCCATGATTTGGGAAGTATTCCAGCAGTGTTGGTTCATCTGTGCTATTTTCAAGGCCATGTCCCAGTTGACCATAATGACCTGTCAAAATAGACAAAGAAAGAGAAGCACATGAGTAGAAATGCAGTTTTTATCTCTAGTACAGTAACGATAAACAGCTATGGTATATTTGTGCATTTGTAGTTCCCCAACAAAAAGTAAACGCTTACCCCATCCTCATGTGCACAGATCACCTGTTCCTACAATGGAAAGAGACAGAGAAAAAAACTGGGAAAAACGTTTCTGAGTATGAATTCTTTCTCCTCAGTCCAAATGTGCTAACACTATTGCTCAAATTAACAGATTGGCACTGTTGTGTAATAACTGATCCATATGGGCCTGGCTCTTACTTGTGATGGCAGCTGTATGATGGGATCCACAGCCGACTCTCCGACACTTGAGGAATATCCACTAGTGCAGGAAACACTTGAATTGAGATGAACACTTCTTTTGTGCTCCTCAGCACTAATATATATATATATATCCAGTATATACTGTATACACACATATACTGTGTGTGTATATGTATGTGTATAATATATATATATATATATATATATATATATATATATATATATATATATATATACACATACATATACACACACACACACACACACACACATATAGTAATACAGTTCTCTGCTTTTTCCTCCGAGCTTTTCCTCCTGGCGTTTAGATGGCAGTCCGAACTGCCCACTTTCATTTCATCCCCACATATACAGATCCCCACCAGCTAAACACGATAAACAAAAGCAAATTAACGCACAGTGTCAGAGCTGTGTCCTAGCGGTTCATGCATGATATTTTGAGCCGTTTTGCTCAAGTGGTTGAGAGTAGTTCATCCAAAAATGAAAATTCTCTCATCATTTACTCACCCTCATGCCATCCCTGATGTGTATGACTTTCTTTCTCCTGCTGAACATAAAGATTTTAAGAAGGATATTTCAGCTTTGCAGGTCCATACAATACAAGTGAATGGCGGCCAGAACTTTGAAGCTCACAAAAGCACATAAAGGCAGCATAAAAGTAATCCATAAGACTCCAGTGGTTTAATCCATGTCTTCTGAAGTGATATGGTAGGTGTGGGTGAGAAACAGATCGATATTTAAGACCTTTTTTACTATCAATCTCCACTTTCACTTTCACATTCTTCTTTTGGTTTTGGCAAATTTGCATTCTTCATGCATATTGCCACCTACTGGGCAGGGAGGAGAATTTATAGTAAAAAGGACGTAAATTGAGCCGTTTCTCGCCCACACCTATCATATCACTTCTGAAGACATGGATTTAACCACTGGAGTCGTATGGATTACTTTTATGCTGCATTTATGTGCTTTTTTTGAGCTTTACATTTTTGACCCTGTTGACTTGCATTGTATGGACCTACAGAGCTGAGATATTCTTCTAGGTATCTTTGTTTTGTGTTCAGCAGAAGAAAGTCACACATATCTGGGATGGCATGAGGGTGAGTAAATGATGAGAGAATTTTTATTTTTGGGTGAACTATTCCTTTAAGACATGAGCTGAAAGAAGGTCTCAATGAGCAACCAAGCAGCTGAATTTGATTAGGAATGTTTCTGGAATAATCTTACCACTGACAGAAGCTGAGTGCCAGCCCCCAGCGGACATAGCTTTGATCGGGACTCCCTAAAGCACCTCCACGAGGTTCTTCGTGTGACGTCAGATTACCGTGACCCACCTGACCATGACTGCCAACACAACAAAACATCTTATCCGCTTATGTATTCCTTTACCTTCCTGATCCCCAGGTATCCCCCACAGCACCGGAGTCAGTCAGTAGCACAGCGCGTTCTGTGCCCAGCGCCAGACTTACAGCAGAGAAGACGGAAAAATGGACGTCTGGGCATGAAATACCCGCCTGGCACCAACGGCAACGTAACAGCATTTCCTGTTTAAAAGCATCATAACATCATATCTTGACAAAACTTTTCACATAGTAGCAATAGAATTATTTTGATAACAAAATCAGGACTATGTCCTAAAAGACACCCGTGTTATGTGAGGGGTCTTGTTCCCTCTTCCAAACGAGCTGGTTCTCGGGATGCTGTATTTTCCAGCATTCCACTCTGTCTATGAAGCTGAGCGTCAAGTAACTTTCATTGATGAGGGTGTCTGTGCACCCCTCACTCTCTGCACACCTGTCCTGATGGGCCACATACAAACCCTGACAAACACACATGTACACCACCTGAAACGAAAGCAACAGGAAAAATGAGTGTAAATGGTACATGGATTTATCGATAGTCTCCCAGACATTTGAGTTGACAAACAAATTTTATTTGTAGTTATTCAAGTCATTTTTTATTTGTATCGCACTTGCCAGAATGCACATTTTTTTTAAATCATGCATTAATGTATTTTTAAGGTCTATGATCTTAAAATATGCTGTCTAGGTAGGCAGAGCTCACTAGGTTTTGAAACAGTTTTAAAAAAAAAAAAACATTTGTGTTATCCTGCGACATCACCAATTTAAACTATGACAGGAACATGTTATAAAAAATATATAGTAGTATATTAATCAAAGAATAACAATAACATAATATTTGAGTGGTATGCACACTATGAGGCTATGAGCATCTAAAATTAAATAGGTAGAAAAATGGGTAAAATTATAAATTAGATTAAATACATCATTAAAACATCAATAACGTATTATACAATTAATATTAATATTTTTATGAAATAAATCGTACATTTTGTTTTACTCTTAGTTTGAAGGTTATGACTCACCGTCTGTCTGATGCACATCAGCTCTCGTGCTCCAGTTTGCATTTACTCTACAGTCTGATCTGATCATATGTGATGTACAAGCGTCTGAAAACAGCACAGGTGTGCTTACTTTACAGGTAACCTGTCCACTTTTCAATCCCAAACCAGTTCATTGACTTATTCTAGTGTGCACAACGAACTGACACTTGATTTTATGAGTGATGCACAGAATGGAAAGTTGCAAATTAGTTCCGTCAGAAACAATAAGCAACTTATTACGCCGGAAGTTGAGTGTTGGCCGAGATTTGTCAAAATAAAAGTCAAGTTGGGTTAAAAAAAAAAAAAAGTATATATATATATATATATATATATATATATATATATATATATATATATATATATATATATAATACTATGTACTTAATTTCTATGAACAACAAATCATCCTAATACGACTGTAATACAACATTCCTTATAAAAGTGCAAGGTAGGTGAGACAACAGTTCAATTTAAGTAGGGTTGCCACCCGTCCTGTAAAATACAGGATTGTCCCGTATTAAAAGATAAAATTATAAAAACGCGGTTTGTCCCGTATTTAAGCTGGTCAGATGGCGTCACGGTGAAATCGTTCCAGATCGCCAATTTAACATTGATATAAGTTGGGAAATTTGCCTATGGTGTGTTAGGGACCGTCTGATAAGTCCACACATTGTGCTAAAATGTGCTAATACTGTGGAGGGTTTGGTAAGGGACTGTCTGAAAAGTCCACACATTATGCTAAAACTGTGGAGGGTGTGGTAAGGGACCGTCTGAAAAGTCTACACATTGTGCTAAAACGTGCTAATACTGTGGAGGTTGTGGTAAGGGACTGTCTGAAAAGTCCACACATTGTGCTAAAACTGTGGAGGTTGTGGTAAGGGACCATCTGAAAAGTCCACACATTGTGCTAAAACGTGCTAATACTGTGGAGGTTGTGGTAAGGGACCGTCTGAAATGTCCACACATTGTGCTAAAACTGTGGAGGTTGTGGTAAGGGACTGTCTGAAAAGTCCACAAATTGTGCTAAAACGTGCTAATACTGTGGAGGGTGTGGTAAGGGACAGTCTGAAAAGTCCACACATTGTGCTAAAACGTGCTAATACTGTGGAGGGTGTGGTAAGGGACCGTCTGATAAGTCCACACATTGTGCTAAAACGTGCTAATACTGTGGAGGGTGTGGTAAGGGACAGTCTGAAAAGTCCACACATTGTGCTAAAACATGCTAATACTGTGGAGGGTGTGGTAAGGGACCGTCTGAAAAGTCCACAAATTGTGCTAAAATGTGCTAATACTGTGGAGGGTGTGGTAAGGGACAGTCTGAAAAGTCCACACATTGTGCTAAAACGTGCTAATACTGTGGAGGGTGTGGTAAGGGACCGTCTGAAAAGTCCACACATTGTGCTAAAACATGCTAATACTGTGGAGGGTGTGGTAAGGGACAGTCTGAAAAGTCCACACATTGTGCTAAAACGGGCTAATTCTGTGGAGGGTGTGGTATGGGACAGTCTGAAAAGTCCACACATTGTACTAAAACGGGCTAATACTGTGGAGGGTGTGGTAAGGGACCGTCTGAAAAGTCCACACATTGTGCTAAAACGAGCTAATACTGTGGAGGGTGTGGTAAGGGACCGTCTGAAAAGTACACACATTGTGCTAAAACGTGCTAATACTGTGGAGGGTGTGGTAAGGGACCGTCTGAAAAGTCCACACATTGTGCTAAAACGTGCTAATACTGTGGAGGGTGTGGTAAGGGACCGTCTGAAAAGTCCACACATTGTGCTAAAACGTGCTAATACTGTGGAGGGTGTGGTAAGGGACAGTCTGAAAAGTCCACACATTGTGCCAAAATGTGCTAATACTGTGGAGGGTGTGGTAAGGGACAGTCTGAAAAGTCCACACAATGTGCCAAAACGGGCTAATACTGTGGAGGGTGTGGTAAGCGACAGTCTGAAAAGTCCACACATTGTGCTAAAACGTGCTAATACTGTGGAGGGTGTGGTAAGGGACAGTCTGAAAAGTCCACACAGTGTGCTAAAACGTGCTAATACTGTGGAGGGTGTGGTAAGGGACAGTCTGAAAAGTCCACACATTGTGCTAAAACGTGCTAATACTGTGGAGGGTGTGGTAAGGGACTGTCTGAAAAGTCAACAAATGGTGGTAAAACTGTGGAGTTTTTTCTATATAAATGTTCAGTAAGATCAAACAATGTATGAATATAATCATAAAGACAAGTACAGGTTAAGGAAAAAATAGACAAATAAAATAAATAAAATGTATAAAAAAATATAAAACAAATGCGTATAAACCATCCAAAATGTATACATAAATAAGATAAAGAAGACAAATAATCAAAAAAATGTAATATATTTTTAACATATAAATGATGTATTATTTTATAAGTCTTGGGTCAGGAAAGTTGTCATTTTAGCATATAAGAAAGGATATACAATTTTTATTAATAACGCATATTAACTCAACGCATTTATTGCTAATACTGTGTGGAGGATGTGGTTAGGGGCCGTGGTTCCCCCATTTAAGTGTCCCTTATTTAAAATCATCAAAAGTGGCAACCCTAAATTTAAGTCGTCATCAACCAGTTACTGAATGCTTATGTGTGTAGTTCAAATAACTTCTTTTATCTTATCTTAATATTCAGAGACAACCATAAACAAACAATTCGTAGGTTGATTTCCCTGAAAAGTGTAAACATGTCTGTGGCGTTAATATTATCCTGTTTGTTTGAGCGGCCCGGCTAGCCCAACACAACAACATTTGCTCAACCAATACCGTGAGTTTCGGACGATAATATCTGTTTAATGGCAGATAGAGACTGTACTCAGAAATTACACTGTCTGTCATCTACGTCAACGGTGAATTACATTTTAATTTGACTTTGAACGGGACTTTAATTTTGAAATCCGTCCCTCTTCGCGGCCATTATTAGCATGCGCGTCACGTTTCTATGGCGGATCTGTGGGCTGTTGTCACTCACGCAGTCTGTATTCACTGTAAATAAAACACAAATACTGTCATTTACACTGATTTTACTCCACTTACAACAACAGCAATATTGAGGCTTCGGCTTCAGCAGCTTTGGAGCGCCAGGTGAGGGTTTAATAAGGGTATTTTACATGTACATGTGTCTTGCCTTCTTTGGTTAAGGTTTTGGGAAGAATAAGTGATGCTTGCTAGTGCTGTTAACTCCATTAGAGACTGATTAATATATGATCTGAATCTTATTTAGAAACATGTTCTGATCAGAATATGATCAAGCCTCTAATTTGAATGTAGTTTAGCATTTGATCAGAATCTGATTTTAAAATTTGATCTGAATCTTAATTAATATTATCTTAAATGGATTTCATATCGGTTTTGAACCAGATTCAATTCCTGAACTGAATCAGATTTAGCCTAACGTAATATCTGTTCTGAATCTGATTTAATACCTGAGCTGATTTGAATATGACTTAATATCTGATCTGATTCAGCATATGATTCTGATTTCATATCAGATTTTGCCCAATTTAAAACCTATTATGGTTTTTAAACGTTCCTAATTTTGTTTGAAAGGTCTCATACAATAGATTTAGATGCATCCAAGGTCAAAAAACACTTTAATTTGCTCATAATTTAAATTGCAGCATTACCTTTTTTTTCCCCAGTGTCAAAAACGACTCGTTCAATGATCCGTTCTAAAGGATTCATTCTAAACTCCGCCTTTCAGAGAGCCTACTCTGCTCTGATTGGTCAGATATCCCAGTCTGTTGTGATTGGTCTATCGCTTAGTGTAGTGTTTGAGGGCGGGTCAAAGCTGTTCGCGAGCAGCCAATGAAGACCAGAGGCGGGTTTTCTGTACAGGAAGTAAGTCTGGAATTACTAAGGACTCGTTTCAGGTGTTCAGAATCGGTTCTTTCTTTTGGGAGTCAATAACTCCATTTGTCGTGCACTTTGATTTTTGAAACTTTGCAGACTTTTTTACATTCACAAACAGCTATATAACACACTACATGAAAGGTAATATTTGAAAAACCATAATAGATGCTCTTTAATACCTGTCCTGATCGAATCTGAATATGACTCCATATCTGCTGATTCTGTTTTAGCATCTGAATCGGTTTTGAATCCAAATTAATTTCTGGATCTGATTTAAAACATTATCTGATCTAAATATGACTTAATATCTGATCTAATAATGATTCAGCCTCTGATTTGAATCTAGATTGGCATTTGATCTGAATCTGATTTTAAAATTTGATCTGAATATGAATTCATATTATCTGATTCTGATTTCAGATCAGTTCTGAATCCAATTTAATTTCAGAACTGACTAAAATTTTTAAAACCTGAGCATATCTGAATATGATTTAATATCTGATCTGAATATGATTTAGAATCTGATTTAAATCTAGTGTAGCATTTGATCTGATTCTGATTCAGGGCCATCTCCACAGTCCCGGGCCGGTTTTCTAATGGGTTTATAAAGGAGTTACACAGTCAATAACAGTCAGTAATCTCTCTCTTTATCTGTAGTCATGGCGTCTCTGTCAGAGGAGGTGTTGTTGGTGGTGAAGAGGGTTCGTCAGAGGAAGCAGGACGGCACTCTGTACCTGATGGCTGAGCGGATCGCCTGGGGTCCGGAGGGGAAGGACCGCTTCAGTGTCAGTCATCTGTATGCCGACATTCGCTGTGAGTTACACCACGATTTCAGCGTTTGGTTGTTGTCGAGAAGAATAACACATGTTGGCATTTTAAGACATTACTGTTACGCAGTGTAGTAGTAGAACAAGGCTACTTAGCATTAATTATTGCATCCGTCTGCATAGATAAACTCAAGTGAAACTCAATTTCGTCATGTATTCCTTTTTTGAATTGTCACGTGCAGGTCAGAAGATCAGTCCTGAAGGTAAGGCAAAGATCCAGCTGCAGCTGGTTCTGCACACAGGAGAAAGCACCACCTTTCATTTCGCCAATGAGAGCACAGCACTGAAGGACAGAGACGCCACCAAAGAACTCCTACAGCAACTGCTGCCCAAATTCAAGAAGAAAGCTAATAAAGAGCTGGAGGAGAAAAACAGGTGAGATTATTTGTATTAAGTGGAACACAGACTCTGCATTCTAGCTATTAGTATTGGCACTGGCCATTGAAGAACTCGTATTGATCGACTACTAGTTCTTACCGTCGGTGTTTTATTTTGCAGGATGTTGCAGGAAGACCCTGTTCTGTTCCAGCTCTATAAAGACTTGGTCGTGAGTCAGGTGATCAGTGCAGAGGAGTTCTGGGCCAATCGGCTGAGCCTGAATTCTGTAGACCATGCCCTCTCCAACAACAACAAACAGGAAGTGGGCGTCTCAGCTGCCTTCCTGGTGAGTTTCAAGACATCATGTAGTGGCAAACAGTCTCAAGAGTACATTTACAATGGAAATCGTCAATGTGCCATTTCACCCCGTGATAATCTTGAGTAACCGTGGTTACAGGCCGACATCAGACCACAGACAGACGGCTGCAACGGCCTGCGGTACAACCTGACCTCTGACATCATCGAGTCCATCTTCAGAACTTACCCTACAGGTGAATGAAGAGCTTTAATAAAAAATTAAAATTTTATGAACATTAAATTTCATAAAACATTATGAAATCCCAAATCACTCTCTCTCTCTCTGTCCAATTGCAGTCAAACAGAAATACGCTGAGAACGTTCCTCACAACTTGACGGAGAAGGAGTTTTGGACGCGGTTCTTTCAGTCTCATTACTTCCACAGAGATCGAATCAACACGGGCCAGCAGGACATCTTCTCAGAGTGCGCAATACAGGACGAGAAGGGTACTGCACTTACATCTGCATATCTGTATAAAGATTTGTTTTTATTTTGAATATTGGGCTTCATATCAGTGATTGGCCATAATATAATTAATCATTCTTTGCTATTTATATCATATTTTTTATATTTGTGCATTGTGTCCAGTTTAGTCTGATTCCTGAACAAGTGACTCTTATGAACTGGTCTTTTGAATCTACAGCGCAAAACACACTGCGAGACCAGTGTGTTCAGATTCGTGAACAAATGACTCTCCGATTCATGCCGATTCTTTTGAATCTACAGTGCAAAAAGCGCTGCAAGACCAGTGTGTTCAGATTCGTGAACAAATGACTCTCCGATTCATGCCGGTTCTTTTGAATCTACAGCGCAAAACGCACTGCGAGACCAGTGTGTTCAGATTCGTGAACAAATGGCTCTCCGATTCATGCCGGTTCTTTTGAATCTACAGCGCAAAACGCACTGCGAGACCAGTGTGTTCAGATTTGTGAACAAATGACTCTCCAATTCATGCTGGTTCTTTTGAATCTACAGCTCAAAATGCACTGCGAGACCAGCGTGTTCAGATTCGTGAACAAATGACTCTCCGATTCTTGCCGGTACTTTTGAATCTACAGCGCAAAACACACTGCGAGACCAGCGTGTTCAGATTCGTGAACAAATGACTCTCCGATTCTTGCCAGTTCTTTTGAATCTACAGCGCAAAACGCACTGCGAGACTAGCGTGTTCAGATTCGTGAACAAATGACTCTCCGATTCTTGCCAGTTCTTTTGAATCTACAGCGCAAAACGCACTGCGAGACTAGCGTGTTCAGATTCGTGAACAAATGACTCTCCGATTCATGCCGGTTCTTTTGAATCTACAGCGCAAAATGCACTGCGAGACCAGTGTGTTCAGATTCGTGAACAAATGACTCTCCGATTCATGCCGGTTCTTTTGAATATACAGCGCAAAACGCATTGCGAGACTAGTGTGTTCAGATTCGTGAACAAATGACTCTCCGATTCATGCCGGTTCTTTTGAATCTACAGCGCAAAACGCACTGCGAGACCAGTGTGTTCAGATTCGTGAACAAACGACTCTCCGATTCATGCCGGTTCTTTTGAATCTACAGCTCAAAATGCACTGCGAGACCAGTGTGTTCAGATTCGTGAACAAATGACTCTCCGATTCATGCCGGTTCTTTTGAATCCACAGCTCAAAACGCACTGCGAGACCAGTGTGTTCAGATACGTTAACAAATGACTCTCCGATTCATGCCGGTTCTTTTGAATCTACAGCGTAAAACGCACTGCGAGACCAGTGTGTTCAGATTCGTGAACAAATGACTCTCCGATTCATGCCGGTTCTTTTGAATCTACAGCGCAAAACGCACTGCGAGACCAGTGTGTTCAGATTCGTGAACAAATGACTCTCCGATTCATGCCGGTTCTTTTGAATCTACAGCGCAAGACACACTGCGAGACTAGTGTGTTCAGATTCGTGAACAAATGACTCTCCGATTCATGCCGGTTCTTTTGAATCTACAGTGCAAAACGCATTGCGAGACTAGTGTGTTCAGATTCGTGAACAAATGACTCTTCGATTCATGCCGGTTCTTTTGAATCTACAGCGCAAAACGCACTGCGAGACCAGTGTGTTCTGATTCACAAACGAATGACTCTTATGAGCTGGTTCTTTTGAATCTACAGTGCATAACACAGAACACTACTTCTCAAATGAAGTATACTCCCATAAACTGCAAGTCATCTGTTTTGTCACAACTCAAAATGACTCAAGAACTGTTACTGTGTTATGTGTAATTAAGGACTGTAACTTAAATCAAAGTGTGTGTGTGTGTGTGTGTGTGTGTCAGTGCTCTGCTGTGATTCTGATGGAGTTTGTTTGTCTTTCTGTTCAGGCCTGAAATCGATGGTGACTCAGGGAGTGAAGAACCCAATGGTGGATCTGCTCTCCCATGAGGATAAAACATTAGATGAGGTGAGAGATATTAGACTTTAAATGACACTTATTTCAATGCTGTAACTTTAATCAGATTGATAGAAGGTCTTTAGGTGTGTGTGTCCTTCTAAGAGTTGTTTTTGTGTGTATTTGAACTGTGTTTTGGATTATTTAGTGCTGATTGTAAGTTAACTGGGCTGGTCTGTCTGTAGGGTTACGGGACAGTGACAGTTCCCTCCACATCAAACCCATCAAACAAAACATTGAGAGAGAACAGTAACTGTGCCATCATCAAACGCTTCAACCATCACAGCGCTATGGTGCTAGCGGCCGGACGGCGAAAAGTGTGAGTGTCTCAACAGCAGAGTTTGTATGAGTGAGTGAGTGTGTGTGTATCAGACGTTTAATGATTTGTGTGTGTGTGTGTGTGTGTGTGTGTGTGTGTGTGTGTGAGAAGTGAAGCCTCCAGTGATCAGGCCAGTGAAACCAGCAGCACTGATGGAAACTCCAGAGATTCAGATTTGTTTCAGCCACCACTCAAAAAGGTGAAACAGTAGGACACGCACATGACTCTTTCAGTCCGATTTCAGAGCCGGAACTGTCCACTCACAGTATTACATGATCGTCTTTTAAGCTGTTAAAGTTTGACGACGCTGTTGTTTTGTCGGCCTTCAGGTGAAATTACAGGAAGCCATAGAATATGATGACTTGCAGAGTGACTCTGGCCGTAAAACTATTGCTCTGAACCTGAAGAAGTCAGACAGGTAAAAACAGTATCTTTATTTTAGTAGTTTATGTTGGCTTTGGTGCAATGTGCTATATATCTGTCTGTCTATCTATCTGTCTGTCTTTCTGTCTGTATATCTGACTTTCTGTCTGCCTGTCTTTCTGCCTGTTTTTCTGTCTGTCTGTCTGTCTGACTTTCTGTCTGTCTATCTGTCTTTCTGTCTTTCTGTCTGTCTATTTGACTTCCTGTCTTTCTGTCTATCTGTCTTTCTGTCTGTCTATTTGACTTTCTGTCTGTCTGTCTGACTTTCTGTCTGTCTTTCTGTCTGCCTGTCTGTCTGACTTTCTGTCTGTCTGTCTGACTTTCTGTCTGTCTTTCTGTCTATCTGTCTTTCTGCCTGTCTATTTGACTTTCTGTCTGTCTGTCTGTTTGACTTTCTGTCTGTCTGTCTGACTTTCTGTCTACCTGTCTTTCTGTCTGGCTATCTGTCTGTCTGTCTGACTTTCTGTCTGTCTGTCTTTCTGTCTGTCTGTCTGTCTATCTGACTTTCTGTCTGTCTGTCTGACTTTCTGCCTGTCTGTCTGACTTTCTGCCTGTCTATCTGACTTTCTGTCTGTCTGTCTGACTTTCTGTCTATCTGTTTTTCTGTCTATCTGTCTTTCTGTCTGTCTATTTGACTTTCTGTCTGTCTGTCTGTCTGACTTTCTGTCTGTCTGTCTTTCTGTCTGCCTGTCTATCTGACTTTCTGTCTGTCTGACTTTCTGTCTGTCTATCTGTCTTTCTGTCTGTCTATTTGACTTTCTGTCTGTCTGTCTGTTTGACTTTCTGTCTGTCTGTCTGACTTTCTGTCTACCTGTCTTTCTGTCTGGCTATCTGTCTGTCTGTCTGACTTTCTGTCTGTCTGTCTTTCTGTCTGCCTGTCTATCTGACTTTCTGTCTGTCTGTCTGACTTTCTGCCTGTCTGTCTGACTTTCTGCCTGTCTGTCTGACTTTCTGTCTGTCTGTCTGACTTTCTGTCTGTCTATCTGTCTTTCTGTCTATCTGTCTTTCTGTCTGTCTATTTGACTTTCTGTCTGTCTGTCTGACTTTCTGTCTACCTGTCTTTCTGTCTGGCTATCTGTCTGTCTGTCTGACTTTCTGTCTGTCTGTCTTTCTGTCTGCCTGTCTATCTGACTTTCTGTCTGTCTGTCTGACTTTCTGCCTGTCTGTCTGACTTTCTGTCTGTCTGTCTGACTTTCTGTCTGTCTATCTGTCTTTCTGTCTATCTGTCTTTCTGTCTGTCTATTTGACTTTCTGTCTGTCTGTCTGACTTTCTGTCTACCTGTCTTTCTGTCTGGCTATCTGTCTGTCTGTCTGACTTTCTGTCTGTCTGTCTGTCTTTCTGTCTGCCTGTCTATCTGACTTTCTGTCTGTCTGTCTGACTTTCTGCCTGTCTGTCTGACTTTCTGTCTTACTGTCTGTCTATCTGTCTGTCTGACTTTCTGTCTGTGTCTGTCTGTCTGATTTTCTGTCTATCTGTCTGACTTTCTGTCTGTCTATCTGACTATCTGTCTGTCTGACTTTCTGTCTGTGTCTGTCTGTCTGATTTTCTGTCTATCTGTCTGACTTTCTGTCTGTCTGTCTGACTTTCTGTCTGTCTGTCTGACTTTCTGACTGTCTGACTTTCTGTCTGTCTATCTGACTTTCTGCCTGTCTATCTGACTTTCTGTCTGTCTGTCTGTCTGTCTCTCTCTGTATGCCCATCCTTTCTTTCTTTTTTACTTTTTTCTTTATTATTTTTTATCTTATTATTTTTTCTATTTATCTTTCTATTATTCTTTCTTTATTCTTTTCTTGTATTCTCTGTATCATCACCTTATTTGTCTTGAAAGCTATATTCGTGACGCCTGAAAAGAACACGTTGTAGCTGTCTTCTTTGATTTGGAGAAAGCCTATGACACGACATGGAAACATGGAATTTTAAAGGATTTGTACCAGATGAATTTTAGAGGTCGACTGCCAATCTTCATTGAAAGTTTTTTATCGAACAGACTTTTTAGAGTTAAAATAGCAAACACCTTATCTAACCTACATAAACAAGGACTTGGAGTACCTCAAGGAAGTATCCTATCTGTAACCCTCTTCAGTATTAAAATAAATAGCAATGCAAAAGTCATTGGCTCTGATGTCCTCTGTAGTTTAGGTGATATCTGCATTTGCTACAAGAGCAAGTACATGAATACTATCGAGCGGAAAATCCAATTGAAGATAAACAAATTGCACTCCTGGTCAACACAGGACGGTTTCAAGTTCTCACAAACAAAAACCATCTGTATGCATTTCTGTCGGCTTCGTTCCACAGATCTGAAACCAACTCTGAATGTATATATCAAAAACAAATGGCAGTCGGAGTGGGATCAGTGTTTAAACAATAAATCTTGTTGTTGGAACAAGATATGTGTTCCCTTTTAATAATCGCTGGGATCAAGTCATTTATACACGATGCCGGATAGGACATACAAGACTCACACACCAGTTTTTACTATCAGGAGAAAATTCACCAAAGTGCTCGTGTTGTCAGAACCCACTATCCATTAAACATGTCTTACTGGACTGTCAATCTGAGGAACCTGTATTATTTAGTTCATGCTTTTGAAAAGGTTTTTAATCAAGTGAATCCAAATTTAGTTTGAAGGTTTTTAGGAAAAATGAATCTTAAACATCTAATTTAACTCTATTTTTAAATAACTAAACCTGTTTCCCGCCATGAATGTAGACACAGAAACTGGCATGGCGTAAAAAATGAAAGAAACAAACAAACTATTCTCTGTATCTAATTTTTTTGTTTGTTTGTTTCTTCTATTTTATCTGTCTATTATTATTTCTTTTCTTTCTTTTTTCTTTCCTCTATTTTATCTATTTTTTTTCTTTCTCTTTTCCTCTTATTATTTTTTTATCTTTCTATTATTCTTTATTTCTTTCTTTCCTCTATTTTTATCTATTATTCTTTCTTTTTTCCTATTTTTTATCTTTTTCTTTTTATCTTTCTATTATTCTCTCTTTACTATTTTCTTTCTTTTTATCTAATATTTTTGTTTCTTCCTCTTTCTTTTTTCTCTTATTGTTTTATCTTTTTATCTTTCCTCTTTTTATCTATTATTCTTTCTTTTTTCCTATTTTTTATCGTTTTCTTTTTATCTTTCTATTATTCTCTCTTTACTCTTTTCTTCTATTTTATCTAATATTTTTGTTTCTTCCTCTTTCTTTCTTTCTCTTCTTTTTCTTTCTTTTTTCTTTCCTCAATTTTATCTGTCTATTATTATTTCTTTCTTACTTTTTTCCTATTTTTTATCTTATTATTTTTTTCTTTTTATCTTTCTGTTATTCTCTCTTTATTCTTTCTTTCCACTATTTTATTTATCTTATTTTTTTCTTTTTCTTTCTTTCTTTCTCTTTTTTTTCTCTTATTGTTTTATCTTTTTATCTTTCTTTCTTCTATTTTTATCTATTATTCTTTCTTTTTTCCTATTTTTTATCGTTTTCTTTTTATCTTTCTATTATTCTCTCTTTACTCTTTTCTTCTATTTTATCTAATATTTTTGTTTCTTCCTTTCTTTCTCTTCTTTTTCTTTCTTTTTTCTTTCCTCAATTTTATCTGTCTATTATTATTTCTTTCTTTTTCCTATTTTTTATCTTATTATTTTTTCTTTTTATCTTTGTTATTCTCTCTTTATTCTTTCTTTCTTTCCACTATTTTATTGATCTTATTTTTTTGTTTCTTTCTTTTTCTTTCTTTCTCTTTTTTTTCTCTTATTGTTTTCTCTTTTTATCTTTCTTTCCTCTTTTTATCTATTATTCTTTCTTTTTTCCTATTTTTTATCTTTTTCTTTTTATCTTTCTATTATTCTCTCTTTACTCTTTTCTTCTATTTTATCTAATATTTTGGTTTCTTCCTCTTTCTTTCTTTCTTTCTCTTTCCTTCTTTTTTCTTTCCTCAATTTTATCTGTCTATTATTTCTTTCTTACTTTTTTCCTATTTTTTATCTTATTATTTTTTCTTTTTATCTTTCTATTATTCTCTCTTTCTTTCCACTATTTTATCTATCTATTATTTTTTTCCTCTTATTATTTTTTCTTTTTATCTATCTATCATTCTTTCTTTTTTCTTTCTTTTTTCCCTCTGTTTTATCTATTATTCTTTTTTCTTTTTATCTTTTTTATCTTTTAGTTAGCAATATGGATAACGAGAAAAAAGAAATGAAGTGGAGAAGGTTCAGTAGATTTTGAAATGGTATTTAAAATGCTTTCTGGTGCTCGGATTAGAACAGAGTTTGCGTTTTATGAAATTACAAATAACTTAAATACTTTTATAGAAATCTGGGGATTTGGTGAAGTGTTATGCAAAATTGATGAGGCAGAAAATTCTGTTTTATTATAAAAATGAAAATGTTGTAAAAAATGTTTTGAATTTTTTTTTTTTTTATGTAAATAAAATGTATATATATAATTGCGAATAGTTTTTAAAAGAATTGTGGAAATTAAAGGAGTGTGAATCTTTTGTCTTTTATCTTTATTATTCCCTCTTTATTATTTTTTTATTTTCCTTTCTGTCTTTTTTTCTTAAAACATCAGCCAAAATCAAAGTTTGTCTCAACAAATTTTAACTATCTAGTTCATTTTTTGATAATCGTTGGATCTCTGTATTAAATGTTACTTGTTATTTATTTTTGTGTTATTGGTTTGTTCCTATAAGATACTCCCATGGGCCAGTTCCTCTGCAGCCGCAACATTACACCACCAGTCAGGACATTATAACCTCCATCAGTGTTATCCAGCAGGAAATGAAGAACTATAAACCCTGTCTGACAAAGGTACATCAGTGCAATTTTACAGGTGCAAGTTGGTGGTTGTTTTGTTGTCAGAAATGTCAGTGTTTGTCGTTTCAGGTGATGTCTAGTAGTGCGGCGGGCTCCGCCATCACGGAGCTGTCACCTGGAGGGGTTCTGATGCAGGGTGGAGGTCAACAGACCATTAACCGTGAGTTAAAGCATGTGAATATCAGACTTACACACATTTACACTGCACTCATTGCAATCGGTCTATTCCTTTCATTAATAATATCAAATGTAACTTCAGGTGACATTTTAGTGCACTTTGCTCTATTGTATAAACCAGGCATATTGGCCGTCGTTAAGGCATTTTTTTTTTTTTTATGAATGTAGAGTTAGTGCCCGCTGATGTTCAGAGTGAACTGAAGCACTTATATACGGCCGCTGGAGAGCTGCTCCGACACTTCTGGTCCTGTTTCCCCGTCAGCACTCCCTTCCTGGAGGAAAAGGTCAGAAAATGGGTCCGCAGTTGCTTAAAATAATTCCTCTGGCCACTGTATGAACTTTCACATTTTAAGATCTCAAGTGTATTTATAAGTGTATTTTTATAAGCTCATTATCTTGTTGGATGTTGATGTTTTTTGTATTTCTATGGTTTTTATGTCCCTTCTCTGTACAGGTAGTTAAGATGAAATCTAACCTAGAGCGATTCCAGGTGACTAAGCTCCTCCCCTTTCAGGAGAAGCTCCAACGGCAGTATTTGAGCATTAATGTAAGGTCACGCCCCCTGCCCCTTCCATTTACTGTGAGGAACACTGAACACATGAGTAATTGATGCTAGTCTAGCCTCTGTTATAAATTCAGCCATTTTCTGAATTATATTCAGGAAAGTTTCCTGTTAAAGAATTAGTTCATCCAAAAAAGAAATGTCATTATTTTGTAAGGTTGTGCCATTATAAGTCACTTATTATTATAATTTATATTGTAATGATCATAAATGATAGTTTAATTGATAATAAAATAAAAAATATATGATACATAATATAAATTATAATATATATTAAAATGCAAAATTTAATATATTATTAAATAATTATTTAATTCTAAAATGTATAAGTGGTTCATAAGAATGTGTCATTTAAAATAAGTGGCTTATTATAATTTATACTATAATAATTTATTATATTATTTAAGTTAATTATATTTAACCCTGTAATGCCTGTGTATCAAATATGATACACAACGTTTGACAACTCCTGTTTCACTCTCTGTTCAGAGCCAAATTATCTATGGTATGTAAGTTTCACATGTTTATGGCACCATCTAGTGGTTATTTGTGAAAAAAGTGGTTTCAATGTTTATATCGATCTATTTACAATGGTGGTGGACTTGCGTGAAAAGTGACTCTTATGTTGGGATAAATGACAGCTTATTTTAATAAAGTAAAAATGACAGTAAGGATTATATTGTTATTGATATTTTAAAATGAGTATTTGCTGAATATAAGCAGCTTGTGCTTGATTAAACTTTTAGATATTATTTTATTGAAAAAGCCCCTTTGAAATCCATGTATCAAATATGATACAACAGGCTTTTGAGGAATATCTCTCAATCACTATTAAATTACATTCATGCCCACCACAAAAAAATCACAGAGCTTTGAAAATTCTGGCATATATATTTTATAAGATATATTTAATGAGTGAACTAATATTTCTGTGTATTTTCATATCTGCAGCCGGCTCTGTCATTATAAACATCTCATTATTTTACATTACAAGCTATTATGATGTCATCTCACCATAAGTTCATGAGACCCAGTTTTACAATATCCCTTTTTTAAATATCAATATAGTGTTTGGTGCATAAAATACATATGATAAAAACTGTTTATTGTTCATATTGTATTTGATGTGCTGAATTGAACTGTGATACATTTTAATCCATATTTATAGACTACGGAGAGGAAGTTGTCATGGCCAAACTCTCAAACATTTGGTATCTCTGAAAAGCCCAGAGAGTCCTCTGATAATACCCCAAGATTTACCCCTGTAGAAAAACTTCAATAACAAATAACCTGCACAAATGGATTGCTGGACCTCAGGAGGATAATGACCTTAAATATGGTCTAAATATCTTTTTTAGTTTGTCTAATTGTACTAAAAACAGTTTAAGGTCAAACAATTAGAATTTTCGGACAATTTTTATTTGTATTTTATTTGTATTTTTTTTCCCTTTTTCTCCCAATTTGGAATTCCCAATGTGCTTTTAAATCCTCTTGGTGGCGTAGTGATTCACCTCAATCCGGGTGGTGGAGGACGAATCCCAGTTGCCTCCGTGTCTGAGACCATCAACCCGTGCATCTTATCACATGGCTTGTTAAGCGCGTTGCCACGGAGACATAGCGTGTGTGGAGGCTTCACGCCATCCACCGCGGCAACCAGGCTCAACTCACCACGCGCCCCACCGAGAACGGACCACATTATAGCGACCATGAGGAGTTTATCCCAGATTAAGTGTTGTAATTTAATAAAAAAAAATTATAATTTAATTTAATATATAATAAACATTTTAATCTTGATATATACAATTATAATATTTAATATTATAGTTTTTAATTATATATATATATATATATATATATATATACACACACACACACACAAAATTTAAATAAATTATTAAATTAAATCTATTATTAACATTTATAATATTTAATATAATACATTATAAGTGGTTAATAATGACATGTATTATAATAAGTGGCTTATTTTAATTGATATATAATAAATTATATTATAATTGAATAATAATAAAATACAAATTATCATTTAATTTTATATAATATAAATTTTAATCTTGATATATACAATTATAATATTTAATATTAATAGTTTTAAATGTGTGTATATATATATATATATATATATATATATACACACACACACATATTAAATTAAATATATTATTAAATTATAGTATTTAATATATTGTTACATTATAAGTGGTTAATAATGACGTATTATAAGTGGCTTATAATAAATGTATATTGTAATTATAAAATTGAATAATATTATAGAGTTATAATTTAATAATAATAATATTAAAAAATTATAATTTAATGTAGTATATTATGTTATATAAAATATAAATCCTAATGTTAATATATGAAATTATAATATTTAATATTAAATTATTAGTGGTTTGCGTTCACATGAGAACTTGGTTTTCGCACAAAAATGCAGAAAGTTCTTGCGTAAACCTGCCTGCCACTGTAAACGAGCTATTTTTGAACGTGCAGAGGACAAAATATTCGCTGAAAATGTACTTTAAATTCTACATTGTTTGTTTCTCACCAAAAATATATTGATATATAAGATATGATGCACGAATATGACACAGGAGTCGCATGGACTACTTTTATAATAATTTGGGGTCCATTTTCAAGCTTTAAAGTGAGTCACTATCAACTGTCAACAGTCTTGAAAAGACGGACCGCGATATTCATTAAAACATCTCCTTTTGTGCTCCGCATAAAAAAGAAAGTCATACAAGCTTTAGAACGACACGACAGTGACTACATTATGACAGCATTTTCATTTGTGTGTGAACTATTCATTTAAGTCATTATTCACTCAAAATCTTCCCCTCTTGAGCTCTCAAACGTCATTCTCCATTCTGCATATTCAAACTGCTGTTTCTTCATTCATCGACATGTTAGATACACCTGCAGTGGGACTATGAAATCATTTCTTGTGTTTTCTGATTGTGTTTACAGCTAACGGGCCATCTTGAGGAAATGCTACAGGCTGCATACAACAAGTTTCAAGCCTGGCAATCCCGTCGGATGATGCGAAAAACCTGACGTGGTCGCGTAAAAGCAAATACTTTAAAAGTGAGAAAAGACTCTGGATAAAATCAAAAAGAGAGCATTTCGGACACACACTCCTAGCTGGGACGAATAGCCTCAGAGGGGTGCATTTTCCAGCCAATCAGTGCTGGAGGTGCTAGTGGGCGTGTCCTTGGGGGAGGAGCTTGGAGAGGGCAATGCTGTCATCTTATTGGTCCATGTGGAGATGGACAGCGGCAGTCACACACAACTGTAATTATTTTCTTCTCTCTTTATTTTGTTTGTTCGGTTTTATTCCGTTATGTTCCGTTTTTTTGCCTTTCCCGGGCTTTCCGTGGATTCATTTAATTTCCTAGGTAAGATGTGAAATTTTAACAGTGTTGTATTTCTACAATGACCAAACTTGGTGTAATAATAGTACCGGTGGAAGGTTTCTCAGGAACTTATAATGTTTAATGCAAAGGACTCAGTTCGAGGAAAAGCTTTTAAGTCGATGATAAGGAGGAATCTTTACAAATCGGATATTGCAATCCAGTTCAACTCTCTCGAGACTTGACACTGATTGGAAGTCAGTTGCTCAAGACGTGCCAACGGGAGGAAATAAAGCAATACTGTGTAATAAAAATGTTACTCTGTAGTGCATAAATTGATCTGTGTGCCACAAACAATTGCACACTCCTCCGCACTGCTTTATAACGTGTCTAGCTGCACTGAGTTGATGTTATTTCAAATAAAGTCATGATATCATGTTGTGATATTCTGTGTGTTTGTGTGCCTTTCATTAAAAGAGCTTCCTCAAAGCTCTCAGTTACCCAAGTCTCGGTGTGCACATAGTGAGGAACTTGGATTAAAAAAGATTGTTTATAGCAGGTTAAACGTTATTTTATGCCATGAAAACCCCAAAAGAGGAAGCGCTGTATTTTGACCGTACTACTTTGTGGCAAGAATAGTTCAGTTTCAGATGAATGTGAAGCCTCCGATAAGAAAAAGTCCCAAAAATACATGCGTTTGTGTGAGTGAAACCAAGTTATCTGAGCAAATATGCAAAAAAAATAAATATGGTTTAATTTAGAGTTAACTATAAAGAACAGAATAATGTTTATATACCTGCACAAGATCTGACACTGGGTGAAAAATACTTACGGTTTCCATGGTCATGTAAACCTATATATATCATGGAGTTTTTCAATTGTGATTTACACAATAAAAAAAAGTTTAGGAAGAAAATTTCTGTTTTGAATATAATTGTGAATTTTCCACATATTTGAGCCTATTTTTAAGATTTACGCATTTCAATTTCAAAGCAAAATTCCATTAAATTGAATCGCGTAATCTTGAAAATCAAAATGAATAAACTTCTAGTAAAAATTCTGGTTTATTTAATTTTGTTAAATATTACGCAACACAATTTGATGGAATTTTGTTATGAAATTAAAATGCATAAATCTTAATAAATAGGCATAAATATTTTTTAGTTTAATTACAGTAGGCTCATCTCGAAAATATTTAATTGGCTATAAATTTCTCTTTGCACACTGCAACTCAGTTACATAATATTTTGCATTTTTTTCCAGTAAAATGTTTATCTAAACATCTTTTAAATAAAATCAATTTACAAGCAAAATTATGTAAGTCAAAAAACGTAGTTTTCACAGTATTTTTTTCAATACTATTTTAACCTATTTTTACGATTTATGTATTTCAATTTCAAATCAAAATTCCAACAAATTTAACTGTGTAATTTTTACCAAAATTAATACAACTTAAAAATATTTCAGATTTTTTTGGTTTGTTTGTTTGTTTGTTTGTTAAAGATTACTCAATTAAATTTGAAGTATTTTACTATGAAATTAAAATGTGTATGTCTTAAAATATTTTTAAGTGCAGACAATAGATCTTGAATTAAAGGAATATTCCGGGTTCAATACAAGTTAAGGTCAATCGACAGCATCTGTGGCATTATGTCGATTACCACAACAACAACAAACACATTTTTTTTTCGACTCGTCCCTTGTTTTCTTTAAAAAAAAATGTAAAAATCGAGGTTTCCATGAGACACTTACAATGGAAGTAAATGGGGCCAATTTTTGAAGTGTTTAAAGACAAAAATTTTAAGCGTATAATTTTATAATATTACTTACATTAAGTCTCCTGTTACAACGTGTGTATTATTTGAGCTGTAAAGTTGTTTAAATCATCATTTTCACGGTCATTTTAGGCATTACGTCGTTAAAACTGGATTTTACACAGAAAAGGTTAGTAAGTGATTTTATCACACTAAAATCATGTTAACACACATATCGTTTACGTCTTGTGGCTATACGTCTGAAACAGTGAGTATTTTTACGTTTACAGTTTGGCCCCCATTGACTAACATTGTAAGTGCCTCACTGGATCACAGATTTGTGCTTTTTTTTTAATGAAAACGAGGGACGAGTCGAAATTAATTTTAGTGGTAATCAATATTATGCCACAAATGCTGTTAATTGAGCTTAACTTGTATTTAACTCGGAATATTCCTTTAAGTTGATTTTTCTTAGCGGACTGAAAAATGTTACGGTCATTCTGTATTCAAAAGTGGTGATGGTTATGAACATTATTTGATTAAATTAATATATATCTTTATATGAATCTGGTGCCAACACATTGAAGGTTGTAAGATCTTTCAGACTGAGTCTTTGCTATTTTTGCTTGCTGATGGAACTGGCTTTTCTCTCCTGAGCATCTCAAATATCAATCAATACCAACAAGAGCTTTTAATGGACCAAAGCACCCACGATCTTCTGCTAGAGTGCCTACGCCTCTATGAGAAGTACATTTAAGGATGTAAACCCTCAAATATAGTTCAAATGATATATATAAAATATCTTGTAAGACAAATGTGAATTTCTCCAAGTACTTCATGGCAAGTCACGGCCAATGCGCCTGAAAGTAGTCCCGTGTGCTGACAGAGAATCACTCCGCGTCTCACAGTGGCGTGCTCGAGGCGGAAGTAGCGCCGGTCAGTTTACAGTCAGCTGTCAAACACACACGTGATTTTCACTTTACACACTATTATGATCCATTCTTACTACATTTCTGGAGATTTAACGCACATTTAAATGAGTCTGGAGCCCAGGAGGAGGTAAAAACACATTTTTAATGCATCTTCATTCATATCAAATGTTTTATTTTAATTACTGAGTTTGTCTTAAACACGTTTACCAACTCAGATACGTTTATCTGCTTTATTTACAGAGTAAAAAATAGGGTAAAAGCCTCTCTTATTTGGCTATAAATGTTTAAATGGTGTAACTTTAATGATTAAATCATTCATTGAGCTGAACTGTTACTGCAAAAGTACCCACATTTCCAATGGATCTTTTACTTTCATTTTAAACTTGCGTTTTTAACAACAAATATGACCCCAAACTCACACAAAAGGAGATTTATTTGATTGTATATAGTGTTTTTAAAGTTTGTCAACGCTGAATTGACATGTAATGTGTTTTTAGACGAATGGGGAAGTGGTGAATTGGGTGTGTATGTGTGTTTGTAAGTGCTTTTCTGTTTGAAAATCAAATAAAAATCCCTAAAACTTAACTAAATACATTATATGTCATATTTGTGACCAAAGGGTTTGCGTGTTTTTTTTTTTTTTGGGGGGGGGGGGGGGTTCATTCAGACATTGTTTTATGTTATAAATATAATACAGTTAGTTTACGAGGTTTATAATAGTCCAAAATTGTCCTTGAATGCTATATTTTCATATGAAAAAAGGAGAAATTGAAGGGTATGTGTCGTAGTCATGCTTTTTTTAATTGGATTCCTCTGGAATCATATGACAGAGGGCTGAGAAGGGCTGTGTAAGAAATCCTAGTGAGTTGCCTACCAAGACAGCATATTTTGACATTAAATGTCCGACTCCTTTGAGTCATTTCATAGCTAACATTTTATGTATCCTAAATACATATACACAATTAAATAATATTTCCACACACTTTTTTTTTTTTTTTTTTGTGGAAATGATGGCTGATACAAAAGTAATATTTACCTTGATTTTTCTTTGTTTTCTTCAAATATCTCAAGCATGCTCTTCACTGATATTTGTCGACTTATATAAAAATGCTTTGTTAGTATATTATGACCACAAATGCTACACCGCTAGTGCTCCAAAATGAAATGTTGTGTGTCTTTAAGTGCATATGGCCACAAATGCTTTTTGGAATGCACCTATGCTGCCCAGTAATGATGCATGCAGTCAAAATTCCCACCCAAAAAAGAAGTACGCACTTTTATAATGCCTGCCGTTGATGCCCAAAAATGCTGCAGGGGCCTGTGATTGCCAAAAATACTGTATTCACCTCGAGTGGCCTAAAATGCATCTATGATATGCCAAAAGATGCCAGGTCCCAAAACGCTGCCTAAAAGTGCTGTCTAGGTACGCCCAAAAATGTTGCAGGGGCCTAAAATGCACCCAAAAATGTTGCAGGGGCCTAAAATGCACCCACAAATGTTGCAAAGGCCTTAAATGCGCCCAAAATTTTTGCAGGGGCCTAAAATGGCCAAAAATGTCTAGGTATGCCCAAAAATGTTGCAAGGGCCTAAAATGCACAAGCCATTGATCAGGGGCGGACTGGAAAGAGAAATTGGCCCGGGATTTTACATAGAAACTAAAGGCCTAAAATGCACCCAAAAACGTTGCTAGGGCCTAGAATGCTGTCTAGATATGCCCAAAAATGTTGCAAGGGCCTAAATGTGCCCAAAAATGTTGCAAAGGCCTAAAATGCCCCCAAAAATGTTGCAAGGGCCTAAAATGCCCCCCAAAATGCTGCAAGGGAGTAAAATGCCCCCCCAAAATTTTCAGGGGCCTACAATGCACCCACAAATGTTGCTAAGGCCTAAAATACTGTCTAGGTGTGCCTAAAAATGTTGCAGGGGCCTAAAATGTGCCCAACAATGTTGCAAGGACCTAAAATGTGGCCCAAACTGTTGCAGGGGTTTAACATGCCCCCCCAAAATGTTGTAAGGGCCTAAAATGCTCCCAAAAATGTTTCAGGGGCCAAAAATTCCCCCAAATATATTCGAGGGGCCTAAAATGCACCCACAATGCCAGGGCCTAAAATACTGTCTACGTATTCCCAAAAATGTTTAGCAGGGTCTAAAATGCCCCCCAAATGTTTCAAGGGCCTAATATGCCCCCCAAAATGCTGCAAGGGAGTACAATGCCCCCAAAAATGTTTCAGGGGCCTAAAATTCTCCCAAAAATGTTTCAGGGGTCAAAATTCCCCCCAAAAATATTGAAGGGGCCTAAAATGCACCCACAAATGTTGCTAGGGCCTAAAATACTGTCTAGGTGTGCCCAAAAATGTTGCAAGGGACTAAAATTTGCCCAAAAATGTTGCAGGGCCCTACAATGTACCCATACATCTTTCAAGGGCCTAAAATGTGCCCAACAATGTTGCAAGGACCTAAAATGCACCCAAAAATGTTGCAAGGGCCTAAAATGCACCCCAAAATGCTGCAAGGGAGTAAAATGCCCCCCCAAAATTTTCAGGGGCCTACAATGTGCCCACAAATGTTGTTAGGGCCTAAAATACTGTTTAGGTGTGCCTAAAAATGTTGCAGGGCCCTACAATGCACCCATACATCTTTCAAGGGCCTAAAATGTGCCCAACAATGTTGCAAGGGCCTAAATTGCACCCAAAAATGTTGCAAAGCCTAAAATGCCCCCCAAAATGCTGCAAGGGAGTAAAATGCCCCCAAAAATTTTTCAGGGGCCTAAAATGCTCCCAAAAATGTTCCAGGGGTCAAAAATTACCCCCAAAATATTGGAGGGGCCTAAAATGCACCCACAAATGTTGCTAGGGCCTAAAATACAGTCTAGGTGTGCCCAAAAATGTTGCAAGGGACTAAAATTTGCCCAAAAATGTTGCAGGGCCCTACAGTGCACCCAGAAATCTTTAAAGGGCCAAAAATGCGCCCAACAATGTTGCAAGGGCCTAAAATGCCCCCCAAAATGCTGCAAGGGAGTAAAATGCCCCCCCCCCCCCAAATTTTCAGGGGCCTACAGTGCGCCCACAAATGTTGCTAGGGCCTAAAATACAGTCTAGGTGTGCCCAAAAATGTTGCAAGGGAATACAATTTGCCCAAACATTTTGCAGGACCCTACAATGCACCCATAAATCTTTCAAGGGCCTAAAATGTGCCCAATAATGTTGCAAGGACCTAAAATGCACCCCAAAATGCTGCAAGGGAGTAAAATGCCCCCCCAAAATTTTCAGGGGCCTACAATGTGCCCACAAATGTTGTTAGGGCCTAAAATACTGTTTAGGTGTGCCTAAAAATGTTGCAAGGATCTAAAATTTGCCCTAAAATGTTGCAGGTGCCTACAATGCACCCAGAAATCTTTCAAGGACCTAAAATGTGGCCCAAACTGTTGCAGGGGCCTAAAATGCCCCCCCAAAATGTTGTAAGGGCCTAAAATTCACCCAAAAAGGTTTCAGGGGCCTAAAATGTTCCCAAAAATGTTTCAGGGGCCCAAAATTCCCCAAAAAATATTCAAGGGGCCTAAAATGCACCCACAAATGTTGCCAGGGCCTAAAATACTGTCTAGGTATTCCCAAAAATGTTGCAAGGGCCTAAAATGCACCCAAAAATGTTGCAAGGGCCTAAATTGCACCCAAAAATTTTGCAAAGCCTAAAATGCCCCCCAAAATGCTGCAAGGGAGTAAAATGCCCCCAAAAATTTTTCAGGGGCCTAAAATGCTCCCAAAAATGTTCCAGGGGTCAAAAATTACCCCCAAAATATTGGAGGGGCCTAAAATGCACCCAC
Organism: Myxocyprinus asiaticus; assembly: GCF_019703515.2. Lineage (NCBI taxonomy): Eukaryota > Metazoa > Chordata > Actinopteri > Cypriniformes > Catostomidae > Myxocyprinus > Myxocyprinus asiaticus. Next base: position 3,543,134 of record NC_059389.1, on the reverse strand, counting down.
AAATGTTGCTAGGGCCTAAAATACAGTCTAGGTGTGCCCAAAAATGTTGCAAGGGACTAAAATTTGCCTAAAAATGTTGCAGGGCCCTACAATGCACCCAGAAATCTTTAAAGGGCCAAAAATGCGCCCAACAATGTTGCAAGGGCCTAAAATGCACCCAAAAATGTTGCAAGGGCCTAAAATGCCCCCCAAAATGCTGCAAGGGAGTAAAATGCCCCCCCAAAATTTTCAGGGGCCTACAGTGCGCCCACAAATGTTGCTAGGGCCTAAAATACTGTCTAGGTGTGCCCAAAAATGTTGCAAGGGTCTAAAATTTGCCCAAAAATGTTGCAGGTGCCTACAATGCACCCAGAAATCTTTCAAGGGCCTAAAATGTGCCCAACAATGTTGCAAGGACCTAAAATGTGGCCCAAAATGTTTCAGGGGCCTAAAATGCTCCCAAAAATGTTTCAGGAGCCAAACATTCCCCAAAAAATATTCAAGGGGCCCAAAATGCACCCACAAATGTTGCCAGGGCCTAAAATACTGTCTAGGTATTCCCAAAAATGTTGCAAGGGCCTAAAATGCCCCCCCAAAATGTTGTAAGGGCCTACAATTCACCCAAAAAGGTTTCAGGGGCCTAAAATGCTCCCAAAAATATTTCAGGGGCCAAAAATTCCCCCAAAAATTTTCAAGGGGCCTAAAATGCACCCACAAATGTTGCCAGGGCCTAAAATACTGTCTAGGTATTCCCAAAAATGTTGCAAGGGCCTAAAATGCACCCAAAAATGTTGCAAGGGCCTAAAATACAGTCTAGGTGTGCCCAAAAATGTTGCAAGGGAATACAATTTGCCCAAACATTTTGCAGGACCCTACAATGCACCCATAAATCTTTCAAGGGCCTAAAATGTGCCCAATAATGTTGCAAGGACCTAAAATGCACCCCAAACTGTTGCAGGGGCCTAAAATGCCCCCCCCCCCCCCCACAAAAAAAATGTTGTAAGGGCCTAAAATTCACCCAAAAATATTGAAGGAGCCTAAAATGCACCCACAAATGTTGCCAGGTCCTAAAATACTGTCTAGGTATTCCCAAAAATGTTGCAGGGGCTTAAAATGCCCCCCAAAATGTTGCAAGGGCCTAAAATGCCCCCCAAAATGCTGCAAGGGCCTAAATTGTGCCCAAAAACGTTGCCAGGGCCTAAAATACTGTCTAGGTATGCCCAAAAATGTTGCAGGGCCTAAAATGCACAAGCCTGTGATCAGGGGCGGACTGGGAAGAGCAATTGGCCCAGGATTTTAGATAGAAAAACATTTTGTGGACAATTCTGCATAATGCAGTGGCCCATTTCAGCTTATCATGGCCCATTCGGCCCCGTTTCGCGGTTGGCCCTTCGGGAAAAGTTCCGGTTCTCCCGATGGCCAATCCGCCCCTGCCTGTGATAACTAAACATGCTGCACACGTGTCTATGATGTCTAGGTAAGCAGCTCACAAAGTTTTGCAACACAGCCACAGCGACTCATGAGGATTATGTAAATGTTTGTTTATTCCCCTTTCAGAGCAGTGCAGGATGATTCCTGTGGTACCTGAGACTTACACTCACGTGTTGGCCGAGTTTGACTGTCTGGACCCCCTCCTCTCTGCCCTGCGACTGGACTCAGGCCGGATCAAAGTAACACACACACACACACACACACACACACACTTACGTAACTACATAATATACATGTTATGTAAAAGTAAGAGTATGTTTTTACTGTGATAGTTTTTATGGGTCCAGTTATTCAACCTGACCTGAATTGTGTGTGGTGGTGTTTACTTTTCAGGGAACATCATAAAATCTCTTTCGGTTTCTGTTCTGTTTATTTGTTTCCTCATCAACAGCATATCAACACACCCTAAACCGCATAGAGAATAATTTTACCTGACTGTTGAATGTGTATCACTGCACTGATTGGCTACTTGACAACCTCATAAGTGACTCTCATAAAACCATTGAATGAAATGAAATTCCAGGTCACATTTCACCCCATTTCACCCCACCCACATTTAAAACTTATGCAAATTAAGCCTGTTTTAAGGACTGTTTCCAGTCTCATTAGATTCTCATTAATGTAATTGGAATTTTATAGTCAAATTGACTGTAATGCAATGATTTTGTTATTAAACAACAGATACTACACTGGTGTATAAATACTTATATATATTTCTCATTATGGTACTAATAATGTCCCACATGCTTAATTTGAAATAATGTCACAGTGCAAAAGCTCTTAATGGTCTTAAAATTTGGCTTCATTTTCTTAACGCAAAATATATATATATTCTTTTTCTTTTTTACTGATTTTGGGGTGAAACGTGACCCAGACATGTTCTTGACAGATTCCTCACAATATTCTTCTTTGTGTTGCAGTGCACGTGTCTCTCCGTGTCGAAGAAATGGCTGGCTCTGGGCACTTCTGCCGGAGGACTTAACCTCATTCAGAGAGACGGATGGAAGCAAAAACTGATCCTCACACACAAAGTACAAACAACAAACGCAATCCTCACACAGTTAATCACTGAGCTGATACACACACTTACAGAACCTTTAGCTGTTTGTTGACAGTAGGAGTGTTTACATGCAGTTGTTCCACTTTATCTATTAGATGTCTTCACATGATCTCTTAAAGTGTTTTTGAACCTTCTAAGGTCATTATAGACATTGCAACAGTATCTTTATCACATGTTGGTTTTTGCCTGTGTTTTATTGGTACAACCTAACAAAATATACAGCATTTAAAAAAAAGATACAGTAGTAGAACATGAAATTACTGTGTCAGGATGATCATGCAACATGTGCATATCTAGATCTTGCTTCCATCTCATTTATATTACAGGGATGCTACTACTCACCTTTCAGCTAAAGTCACCTTTTTTTTAATTCACGTAGTGAATCGCCTCAGTCCGGGTGACGGAGGACGAATCCCAGTTGCCTCCGCATCTGAGACCGTCAATCCGCGCATCTTATCACGTGGCTTGTTGAGTGCGTTGCCATGGAGACATCGCATCCACGCTCAACTCACCACGCGCCCCACTGAGAACGAACCACATTATAGCGACCACAAGGAGGTTACCCCATGTGACTCTACCCTCCCTAGCAACCGGGCCAGTTTGGTTGCTTAGGAGACACTCAGCATGCCCTGGGATTCGAACTAGCGAGCTAGCGAACTCCAGGGGTGGTAGCCAGCGTATTTTACCACTGAGCTACCCAGGCCCCCCTACATTTTCCTTGTTAAAATCACTTGAATGGGTTAAACTTAAACACTTTAAGAGCTTTAAATGCAACCAAAAAAAAGCTTTAAATGCAACAAACAAATCAAATAAAAATATATATCCAGAACACCTGTTATGACTTTCTCACCTTTTTCACCTCTCATGAGTTTGCATACCTGCAGTATAAATGTATAATATCAGCCATCATAACTAGAGGTCGACCAATAGTGGAGTTTGCCGATACCGATAACTAAGGTGGTGGAAAAGGCAGACAATCAATTAATCAGTCGATAGTTTTTAAAATCGATTTATAGAATGTCAAAAACAATTTCTTATTCTTTTTTTTACTATGGTGGGCAAAGACAAAGAGTTCAAAATGAATAAAATCCCTGATGCAGTTTATTGTTCAACCAAAATACCAATAATAACCAGAAAACAAATGAAGATTTGGTGCATAACGCAAGACTTTTACGTATAAACTAGCCCGAAACACTCCGGGGACTCTTATTTTGAAATGACGAAATGATTACAAAAAACTATCTGCAACTATAGCCATATAAATCCAAAACGCAGCTATCAGCATCAATTAATCGATAAAAACGATATATCGGTCTACCTCTACTCGTAACCGTTATCGGCCAAATATTCTGCAACATACGCGGACCCTTAAAAGACAGGAAGGGATTTTTTCTTTCTGAAATAGTTTTGCATTTCCTCACAATAGCTTTATCCATCCCTAATGAAAATTAACCACGGTTTTACTACAGCAACTGTAGTTTAACTATGGTATGGTAACCATATTTTAACCATATTTGAATGATATCACTGTGTAACAAATTTTTATTTTATTTTTGTTCCTGGGTAGTAAGTGTTATTTCCTAATTGCTTATGCCTCAAAAGTATAGAAAATGGCTATTATTCCCCACAAACTTTGCTTTTGTGACCAGGACAGTGATATTTTGAAATGTACCTATTTCCAAAGAGAAAACGGGCGAATTTGTGTCTTTTCGTTCACATAAAGTCAGAAAAAAACAACATATGGGAGTATCCTAATTAACATGTATTTATACCTAAAGTAATATTCAAAGCCGTGCTGGTCCATAATGGTAACAAGTACCCGTCTCTTCCCCTGGCTCACTCTGTGCACCTCAAAGAGGATTACAACAGCATCAAGACCTTGCTGGATGCCTTGAAGTATGATGAGTACGGCTGGGAGGTCATAGGAGACTTCAAAATGGTGGCATTCCTGATGGGTCTCCAAGGCGGTTTTACCAAGTTTCCCTGCTATCTTTGCCTTTGGGACAGCAGGGACACCAAGGCACACTACCACAGGCGGGACTGGCCACAGCGGACCGAGTTCTCTGTGGGGAGGAACAATGTCAAGTGGGAGCCACTGGTGGACCCCCAGAAGGTTCTGATGCCACCACTGCACATCAAATTGGGCCTTATGAAACAATCTGTCAGAGCTCTAGTTGAGGAGTCGGCAGCCTTCAAGTACCTTCAAGACTTCTTCCCTAAGCTGTCTGAGGCAAAGGTCAAAGCCGGTGTCTTCGTCGGACCACAGATAAATAAGAATTTTGGATTCATATGTTGTTTTTTTTCTGTCTTTATGTGAACAAAAAGACACAAATTCGCCCGTTTTCTCATTGGAAATAGGTACATTTCAAAATATCACTGTCCTGGTCACAAAAGCAAAGTTTGTGGGGAATAATAGCCATTTTCTACACTTTTGAGGCATAAGCAATTAGGAAACAACACTTACTACCCAGGAACAAAAATTGTGTTACATAGTGTACTCATAGTAAAACCATGGTTTTACTATAGTAAAACTGCAATAATTGTGACTGTAGGAACACATTTGTGATGATAACCATGGTTTTAAAAACATGTACAACAAATTAACCATGGTGATACTTCAGTAAAAATAACCATGTTTTTTTGGCAGAATGACTAGGATTCATTTTCATAAAGGATGGATAAAGCTATTGTGAGGGAACCCAAAATAATTGCGAGGAAATGTGAAACTTTTTGTGAGAGAACACAGAACTGTTATCTTCTAAATTTAAATCAGGCATAAGCCAAAGTATACTTTGCCATTAACGGTTTCCATAGCATTCTGATTCAAAATGATCAATATCTTCTCTACTGCCTTTATTTAGGAAGGCTCTATCACGCAGGTTGCATGCTGCCCCCATGATGAGGACTTTATCGCTGTGGCAACGAGGTATTCCTGTTTACCTTATCTGTGTTAAACAGTTTTGTTTGTTTTTACCAATCTGAGCACATTAGATGTGTGTGTGTGTGTGTGTGTGTGTGTGTGTGTGAACTCCAGTCAGGGTGCGGTAGTGGTGTGGGAGCTACACTTGGAGCGGCGTGGTCGTCCGGAGCGCGCATCTGTGTCCTGGGAGCATCGTGGACAGACGGTTACGTCTCTGTGTTGGGACACCTCGGCCCTCCGAGTGTTTGCAGGAGATGTTGGAGGGAAAGTGTCCTGCGTACGGGCTGGGTCCTCTAAACTTGGGAAGGTAAAAGAAAATTAGTTCACCTCACACACACGTAGAAGCTTCAGTGTGTCGTTGTGGTTATATTTTATTTAAATAATAATTTGCATATTGTGTTTTTGTCCTTGTGTGTTTCCAAACAGGCCTCTGCATTTGTTATCTTCCCAGTTCAGACCATCACCACGGTGGATTCCCGTGTCGTCCAGCTAGGGTACACGGATGGACACCTGGTGGTCTCGTCTCTCAGTCGCTGCTACCTGTGTGACACTGAGAGGTGTGTGTTGGCTTAAACAGTCTCACTTTAAAAGTCCTGAGGCCTGATGTAAAAACACTGCATACAGACAAAACTGACATCAAAATATCCTACACCATTTACAACGCACAGAGAGTGTGTGAGTGAAGAGAATGTCCTGCATTGTCATAAATTATGTCCCTCTCGCTTACATTTTCTGTCAGACTCCAGTCAGGTCTCCTAAGCAACCAAATTGGCCCGGTTGCTAGGGAGGGTAGAGTCACATGGGGTAACCTCCTCGTGGTCACTATAATGTGGTTCTCGCTTTCGGTGGGGCACGTGGTGAGCTGTGCTTGGATGCCGTGGTGGATGGCGTGAAGTCTCCGCGGTAACGCGCTCAAGAAGCCACGTGATAAGATGCACGGATTGACGGTCTCAGACGCGGAGGCAACTGAGATTCGTCCTCCGCCACCCGGACTGAGGCGAGCCACTACGCCACCACGAGGACTTAAGAGTGAATTGGGCATTCCAAATTGGGGAGAAAAAGTATGACATAACCCACGAAAAACGAGTAATCGATTACTCATAAATTAATAAAAAGTATGACATGTAAGTGCAACTTATATTTTGTTTTATTCACAAACATTACCAAGAACTGTTTCGAAATAAGCTAACTTTAACAAACTGTGTTTTTCTTTTTGGATATTGTGCATATTGATATTTACAAAAAGTCTAGAAAAAGGCTTCACATTTCACATTTTTTATTTTTTTTATTTCTCATGTTATTCAGAAAAACAAGTGGTGAAAGTTGGCTTTTTATAAAATGCACTCTGCCCGTGTTCAGAGATTTAACGCTCATACACTCATACTGGTCTGAAAAGCTTCTGAGTTTCTCGTACCGCTTTGCATTTTCGTTCCACCATAAACACAGATCCTTGTCCGTTGGTTTGCATGACTCCCAAGGGCGTAGAGGGTTTGAACATTGGTGGGATTGATTTGTGAAGCAATCAAGCGATGGGTGGGGGGTGTGGGGGTTGTATTTGCTAGTCGTGATTACTGGGGGGGATAATTGTAACAGCAAGATTTGGTAAGAGATTCAGAAGGAAAGTAAAGTGAAATTTAGAGTATGTATTCGACAAGCTGGTGCAGAACAATTACTCGATTAGTCGATTACTCGTGCACATCCCTAGTCAATAGACGGTCATTGCGACTCTGTAACAGATCGGCACTATGGAGTCACATGTTTTTTTTAATTTGACAATTTAATATGCTAAAGATCACATTATCCGCTAAAAACATGCGCAGATGCGAGAGAAAACACAGAAGACCGTAAAACAAAAACAGACTTCCGTTATTAATCGTGGGAAACTTCTGCGTTCAGGAAAAAGTGCAACTAAGGTCATGTGATTTACAGACCCAATGCATTGACTAGTCGGTGCGTATGCATACTTTGAAACCTGCTCAAAGTTTAATGCATGAGGCCACATATCTAAAGTGTGGAAAAACAGCTGAGAACAATTAATGAAAAATCTGAATTCTTTTCGGAACATCATCTGCTCGCATCAATCTATTCCTTCCTGTCTTTCTCTCTCAGGGAGAAGTTCTGGCGCGTGGGTAATAAAGAGCGAGATGGAGAGTTTGGGGCGTGTTTTCTCCTGCTGGGTCAGCGGGGTCAGGCGGGCGGTCCTCCTCCCCTACTGTACTGTGCCCGGCCGGGTTCACGCATTTGGGAGGCCAGTTTTACCGGAGAGGTTCTGAGTACACACCAGTTCAAACAGCTGCTGGCCTGCCCACCACTGCCACTCATCTCTTACAAGTGTGTGTTTGTGTGTGTGTGCACAGTCTAACACTTCACACTGTCCTGATTCATTTGTGTTCGGAATGGCATACTAGCATACTACTCGTACTATTTTTGCAGTATTCAGTGTGTGTATAATACATTTTCAGAAGGCATGGAATATCTGGATGACTACATTTGCTAAAATGAGCCGTATACAACATTGTTTCTACGCAAACTGTTTTACATACTATTGTTTAATAGCATGCAGTATACAGTTTTTAAGTGCAGTATTTAGTAAGTAAATTACTAGTAGTCTACTCTGAACATTGCTTCTGTTGTGAATGTGTGTGTGTCTGTGTTTGACTAAATCTCTCTCTCTAGATAAACTCTAGATAAGCCGTTATCACATAGGGTGTGTTGTATTGCACATTTTATTTCCTGAATTACTCAACATTTCTCTCTATCACTTTCTCCCTCCTGTATTGTTGTTTGTCTTTTACATGTGTTGTATTTGATGTGTGTTTAGGAATGAACCACATTACAACCCTGAACAAACGAGTCCACAGTCTCTGGCTTTCCCAAGACTAATGCAGTTTGGGTAATCACGCCTCTCGAGTTCCTTATCTTCCTGTACAACACATCACATGAACTTTTAGTACAGACTGAAAGTACACTATCAGTACTACCTACACATTCTGTATTATTCATATTTTCCACATTTTTGAATAATAGTTAAGTCAGCCAAACTATGAAATAAACCAAATGGAAGTTTGGGAATTATGTACAGCGTTGGCCAAAAATGATAAACAAATCAAAACTATCTTATATTTGAGCTTCATCAAAGAAGCCACTGTTTCTAGATTGTCAGGGGTTTTTAAACTTTTTGATGATGATCCCCTTGCAAGGGACCCCTGTGTGAGAAAAATAGGAAACATGATATTATAAAGACACGTTTGCAAAATGATTTATTCAAATGTTATATGAAAAAGATATACTTTTAATTAATATGACAGCTTGTCTTTTTTCTATTATAGTGATGTACCTAAGAGGTTTAAACCCGGAGAGAAATATTTTGAATTCAATTAAAATGTATTTGTATAGCACTTTTCACAATAAATACTGTTTCGAAGCAGCATTAAAGAGATAAGTGAAGTACAGCACTTATTTCTCACAAATAAGAAATGTTTTTTTTCATAATATATGAAATTGTATTCAGATTTGTTTTCATTTCTTATGCTTTGAAACTGGCTGAAGAATAAAATGAATGTGACTAACCTCATGGTTTCAAAAAGTAGTAGTTTCAAATAATGTCAGCATTATTTTCTTTTTACTATTTTTAATTATTTTTCTCTCTTAAATTTTTCACGGACCCCCTAGCACCCCTTACTGCCCCCTTGGGGTCCCCGGACCCCATTTTGAAAACAGTATTGATATTGAAGGAGTTCCTATGTACGCTGGACGCTTTTTGACTACTTTTCCTTCACTGTCCCCTCAAACTAATTTTTTTTACTTCACTTTTTTTCATTTAAGGCAATTTGTACATAAGCACGACTTACAGAACTAATATGTATCATTTCAGCGTATGCTTTTAAATAAAAAGGATTTTAAGATTTTGAGAAACATAAATTCAGTCAGGATAACAAATGTTTTAGGTTTAATAATTGACTTGAAAATTAAATATGAACTTGTGTGTGTGTGTGTGTTTCTCAGTGAACAAAACCTGCTCACATGGACTGATTCGGCTATCTACATATTCACCCCTCACAGTGGGCAAGTCCTTCTGTGGACAGAGGTCAAAGGTGAGAAGTGACGAAATTACAGTGAAGAGATCATCATTTTCTCACCCTCATGCCATTCCAGATGTGTATGACTTTCTTTCTTCTGCTGAACACAAACAAAGATTTTTTTAGAAGAATATTTCTGCACTGTAGGTCCATACAATGCAAATGAATGGGGTCCAAATCTTTGAAGCTCCAAAAAGCACATAAAAGTAATCAATACAACTCCAGTGTTTTAATCCATGTCTTTTGTTGTGATCTAATCGGTTTTGGGTGAGAACAGACCAAAATATAACTCAATTTTCACTGTACATCTTGCCATTGCAGTCTCTAGGCACGATCATGATTTCAAGCTCGATTACACTTCCTAGCGCTCGACGCATTCGCAGAGCCCTAGATGCCGCTAAGAAGTGTAATCAAGCTTGAAATCATGATCGCCTCGGAGACTGCTAATGCACAAGATAGAGTGAAAAATTTGTTATATTTTGGTCTGTTCATACCCGAATCTGATTATTTAGCTTCAGAAGACATTGATTTAGCCACTGGAGTCATATGGATTACTTTTATGCTGCCTTTATGTGCCTTTTGAAGCTTCAAAGTTCTGGTCACCATTCACTTGCATTGTATGGACCTACAGAGCTGAAATATTCTTCTAAAAATCTTCATTTGTGTTCAGCAGAATAAAGAACATCATACACATCTGGGAAGGCATGAGGGTGAGTAAATGATGAGAGAATTTTTATTTTTGGGTGAAGTATTTAGGTCTAAAAGGATTTCATTTAGACAAGAGAGAATAGAAAAAAATATACTAATAAATAAGGTAGACTATTATCAAGTAAGTATTTATAAAAAATTGTAATGCTCATGGATTGGATCTGTCTTCTTCTCTCTCTAGACATAGCAGAGATCACAGTTTTCCGAAATGAGTTGTTTTGTCTACATGGTGATGGTCGTTTGTCTCACCTGTCGTTGGTGTCACCTGAGCGCTGTGTGGAACGGCTGTTGAAGAGAGAGAACTGGACGCTTGCCGCAACCGTCACCTGCATGTTTCAGCACGCTGTTATTACATCCAGGGTACACACACACACACACACATAAATTGAATGAAAAAGGCTAAATAAACAGAATTATTTCTGAGATGATAAACTTGCGCCTTGAGAACTTGTTGAGTTCATGTGACAATTTAAGTGTTTATGATACTACCGTTTGAAGCATTTATCGTTACATAATGCATATGGATACACATACTTCTGTCTCCCCTTTTCTCCCCAATTTGGAATGCCCAATTCCCAATACACTCTAAATCCTTGTGGTGGCGTAGTGACTCGCCTCAATCCGGGTGCCGGAGGATGAATCTCAGTTGCCTCCGCGTCTGAGATGGTCAATCCGCGCATCTTATCACGTGGCTTGTTGAGTGCATTACCGCGGAGACCTAGTGCATGTGAAGGCTTCACGCTATTCTCCGCGGCATCCACGCACAACTCAACACGCACCACACCGAGAGCGAACCACATCATAGTGACCACGAGAAGGTTACCCCATGTGACTCTACCCTCCCTAGCAACCGGGCCAATTTGGTTGCTTAGGAGACCTGGCTGGAGTCACTCAGCACGCCCTGGATTCAAACTCGCGACTCCAGGGGTGATAGTCAGCGTCAATACTCGCTGAGCTACCCAGGCCCCCACATACTATTTTCAAACATTAGTAGGCATACAGAATATATGCACAGTATGTAATAACCATACAAACATCGCAGCAGAAATAGTAGTATGGTAGTATGCCGTTCCAAATTCAGCCAGCCTCTTTTTTTTCCATTTCCTCCTCAGGCCAGAAAGTCCCTCCCCATTGATCGACTGGAGCAACTCAAGACTCAGCTAAACTCCGCCTCCCAGCAGCAGCTGATTGGTCAGCTGGAGGAAGTGATCAGTAAACTAGAACCACTGGACTCCGCCTGCAGCAGCCGCAGGAGCAGCATTTCCTCTCACGTAAGTGTAAAAAACACATACAGATGCAAAAATGTGTATATACACAGATATTTCTCATTCCTGCAAATAAATCATGGCAGAGATACACTTAATCAGTGAGTTTGTCTGTAAAAAAAAATCAAAACATTTCTAAAACAAGAATAATTTACTTGTGAATCAAAATCAAATATGATATCGATTGTTTCCAGAGATTATATTTTGAATATTTTTTTTTTCTTGCCATATAGGAAGATAGTTTTTTGTTTTTATACATAAATCTAATAACATTTAGTGAAGTTTATGCTTTAAAAAAAATACAAAAATAACACAATTTGCTGATAGGGTATAGGAAATATCTTAATCCAAGAAATATTTGATGAAAAAAAAGTCTTGTTTCTCAGCTCAGCTCTGTTTTACAATCTGGTAATCTTATTGGATAATTAAAAAACAAATGTGACTTGTAAATGTGACTTCCTGTCTTGTTTGCAGGAAAGCTTTAACGTTTTGGACTGTGGTATATACCGCGTCATCAGCCGAAGAGGCAGCCAATCAGATGAGGACACCAACTCCATCGCCAACCAATCGATGCTTGAGGAGGAACGGCTGAAGGAGTTTAATTTCACTGAGGAGGAACAGGGAGAGAACGGTGAGACTGAGAGACAGAGACACTCATCGAGTGCAAACTGGATTGATTTCAAGTCAGTTCAAACCTAAAAGGGATGTTGGTGAGTTTGCCAGACTGTGATTGGCTCTCACAGTGGGAATTCTGTGGTCTGATACGGGTCGGGAAATACTTTTCTCACATTTCAATACTGACCAGAAAGGAATTTTCTACAACATAGTACACACAGTAAAAGGATTCAGCACATGCAGTGGTTTTCTGCAGTAATTGGTCATAAAATGTGATCTCACCTTCATCAAAGTCGCAAGTATAGACAAACACAATGTGCTTAAGCTAACAACACACAAACAATTATAATCTTTCATGTCTTTATTATACACATCCCATTAAACATTCACAGTGCTGTGGAAAAAGTAAGTGACCCCTTGGATTTAATAACTGGTCGATCCTCATTTGGCAGCAATAACCTCAACCAAGTGTTTCCGGTAGCTGCGGATTAGACCTGATCAATGTTCAGAAGAAATTTTGGATCATTCTTCCTTACAGAACTGCTTCAGCTCAGTCATATTCTTAGGATGTCTGGTGTGAACATCTCTCTTGAGGTCATTCCACAGCATCTCTATTGGGTTAAGGTCTGGGCTCTGACTGGGACACTCCAAAAGGTGAATTTTCTTTTTTTGAAGCCATTCTGTAGTGGTGTTACTTCGATGTCCTGCTGCATCACCAAACTTCTACTGAGCTTCAGCTGGCACACAGCCACCCTGATATTATCCTGTAGGATATCTTTATAAACTTGGGAATCAATTTATACCTCAATGATGGCAAGCGGTCCAGGCCCCGAAGCAGCAAAGCAGCCCCAAATCATGATGCTCCCTCCACCGTACTTCACCGTTGGGATGATGTTGGTATGCAGTGCCTTTTTTACACCATACGTAGTGCTGCGTGTTCTTCCCAAACAATTCAGCCTTAGTTTCATCAGCCCACAAAACATTTTCCCAGTAGTGTTGAGGAGTGTCAAAGTGGTCTTTGGCAAACTTCAGGAGCGCAGCAATGTTTTTGTTGGAAAGCAGTGGCTTTCTTTGTGGTGTCCTGCCATGGACACCATGCCTGTTTAATGTTTTCTGTATAGTAGACTCATGAACAGAGATGTTAACCAGTTCCAATGATTCCTTCAAGTCTTTATCTGTCACTCTAGGGTTCTTTTTGACCTAATTGATCATTCTGCGGTGTGCCCTTTGAGTCATCTTGGCTGGACGGCCACTTCTAGTGAGAGTACCTATAGTACTAAATCGCCTCCATTTATAGACAATTTGTCTAACTGGACAGATGAATATCTAAGCTCTTCAAGATAAATTTCCAGCTTTATCCAAAGCAAAAATTCTTGATTGTAGGTCTTCTGAGATCTTATTGCGAGGCATGGTCCATGTCAGCAGATGCTCCTTATGAATAGTAAACTCAAAATGTTTGAGGGCTTTTTATAAGTCAAAGTAGCTCTAACCCACACCTCCAATATCGTTTCATTAATCGGATGCCAGGTTTGCCAACTCCTGACTCTAATTAGCTTTTGTGGATGTCATTAGCCTGGGGGTTCACATACTTTTTCCAACCTACACTGTGAATGTTTGAATGATGTATTCAGTATGTATAAGAACAATACAATAATATGTGTGTTATTAGTTAAAACAGATTGTGTTTATTCATTATTGTAAATTAGATGAAGATCAAATGAGATTTTAAGACAAATTTATACATAAATGCAGGTATTTCTAAAGGGTTCACATACTTTTCTTGCCACTGTAAAAATTCTGAGCAAGAGAGTAATGATTTATCTTTGTGTTTTGTTTAGAAAACTACACAGGAATGTTTTACAGCTACGTGTTGTCTTAAAGTCTACTCATATAACTCCTGTCATGTGACATATTTCCGAGGGAAACAGAATATTCAATGGGGGAAAAATCATTTAGGACATTTTTTTAAAATGATTTCCTTAGCTTGGAAATTTTTATGTTAGTATTTTTTATGTGTGCTGTATGTCAAAATATCTTGAAATAAAAGACAGTAAAAACATTACTCATTTATATGGTGTTTGCAACGTTTTTTTTTCACTGCTGGCTTTTTGGCATGCACTATGTGTCAATTTTGTTTGTTTGTTTGCCTTCTTTGCTCTATGCTTTTGCTTCATTCTCTAATGACTTCTGACTCTATTCTTTTTCTCCATTCATGCCTCTATCATTTCAACACTTTTTTCTTTCCTATTCTTTCCTTTATCCCTCATTTCTGTCCTAAAGACTCTCAGTCTGTGCGAGGAGAGAGCGACAGGTCTGACCTCGGTCTGCAATTCCTGCCGCTGTCTTTCCGCCCAAAACCACCACGAGTTGCTCTGCAGGCTGTGCGAGACAGGTACGCCCACATTTACACACCTGTCCACTGAAACTTTCCCTTTTTTTTTATTGTGATTTCATTTCCCCTTAAATTCCACACCAGACTCACTCTGCATTGCTCTGATTGGCTGGTTGACAAGGAAGCAAAACTCCACCACGGAGTCAAATGTATTTATATACTGACCAAAATGCAGCTGGTTGCACCACACATTATTTATAAAACAGTAACTTCCTATTTCAGTTGATGTAGTGTCACATATTCTCTGTGTCATTTCATACCGATGTGTCTCGTGTCATTGGTAAGGTTGAAATTTAAGGATTATTTCTCCTCTTCGGTTATTTTCTTCATGCAGAAATGGTTGTTTATCTGAAAACCAGCTGTATTTTAGGTGCTTATATTTTGGAGTGTCACTGTCGGTTGAGTGGCCTTTGCTTTTGCATTTGTAAATATGTATATACTGTATATATGTGTGTATATCAGTGTCTCTAGCTTCATGAAGAAGACCACAGAGAAGATCAACACTCTTCAGATGAATGCTGACCTTTGGCCTCGGCCTGACCTCAGGGAAGGTGTTCAAGGTGAGGTCACGGCCCCTGCAACCCCTCTTCCAGATGAAGTGGACCATGAGTGAGTTCCACCTCTTTTGCTTCATGATACCTGTCCAGCTCTTTACTGTTGCAATTGATGTTTTGTATATAATAATTGACATTGTTTTGTGTGTTTTTATTTTTTATTTTATTTTGTCTGTCTGTCTCTCAGTGTGAATTCGGAGCAGTCCAGTTCAGATTCTGAGCTGCAGGAGTTGAGGGTCGCCACACAGAAAGCTGTGTGAGTTCAGAGTGCTACAATATACAGTATATATATATATATATATATATATAACACTGCCGCTCACTGGATGTTTTTTGTTTTTGGCGCCATTCTGAGTAAATTCTAGAGACTGTTGTGTGTGAAAATCCCAGGAGATCAGCAGTTACAGAAATACTCAAACCAGCCCATCTGGCACCAACAATCATCCATGCGATTATCTAATCTACCAATCGTGTGGCAGCCATGCAGTGCATAAAATCATGCAGATACGGGTCAGGAGCTTCAGTTAATGTTCACATCAACCATCAGAATGGGGAAAAAATTTGATCTCAGTGATTTTGACCGTGGCATGATTGTTGGTGCCAGACGGTCTGGTTTGAGTATTTCTGTAACTGCTGATCTCCTGGGATTTTCATGCACAACAGTCTCTAGAATTTACTCAGAATGGTGCCAAAAACATCCAGTGAGCGGCAGTTCTGTGGACGGAAATGCCTTGTTGACGAGAGAGGTCAACAGAGAATGGCCAGACTGGTTCAAACTGACAAAGTCTACGGTAACTCAGATAACCAATCTGTACAATTGTGATGAGAAGAATATAATCTCTGAATGCTATTCTGAGATGCGGGTTGGCGCTGTTTTGGCGGCACGAGGGGGAGCTACACAATATCAGGCAGGTGGTTTTAATGTTGTGGCTGATCGGTGTACATATATAGAAAGAGATAATTTCAGGGGCCTGGGTAGCTCAGTGGCAAAAGATGTTGTCTACCACACCTGGAGTTCGCTAGTTCGAATCCCAGGGCATGCTGAGTGACTCCAGCCAGGTCTCCTAAGCAACCAAACTGGGCCGGTTGCTAGGGAGGGTAGAGTCACTTGGGGTAACCTCCTCATGGTCGCTATAATGTGGTTCGTTCTCGGTGGGATGCGTGGTGAGTTGAGCGTGGATGGCGTGAAGCCTCCACACATGCTATGTCTCTGTGGCAATGCGCTCAACAAGCCATGTGATAAGATGCACGGGTTGGCGGTCTCAGATGCGGAGGCAGCTGGGATTCGTCCTCCGCCACCCAGACTGAGGCGAATCACTACGTGACCACGAGGACTTAAAAGCACATAGGGAATTGGGCATTCCAAATTGGGAGAAAAAAAAAGAAAAAAGAAAGAGATAATTTCAGGGCTTTTTATTCCACAGTCCCACAGTTGTGGCATCATTTCCGCATCACCAAACAATTTTGCCTCTAATATAGTTTTTTCAAAATTTAGTGTACTTGTTAACCAAGTGGACACAGGTGAAATATGAGATGTTTAAAGAAAAAGAGAAACCAAGATAAATATCACTTCTGAGTGGAGTATTTTTATTGGGTGTCATTTATAAAAATCAAGCTATAATTTTGCCAAATGATGTAAAAAGTATCAAAATATAATGTAATTTAGTGAATTTTGGATACATACATAAATGGTAGCTATGAAATTAGCCTTCACAAGACAAAGGGGTTTTTGTCCTTTGTTTATGTTAAAAATGTCATTTCTACGAATGTCATTTCCACCACAGAAATTTTATTAAAAACAATACAGAATTTTAGATGTGCTGGAAATGATATGTCATGTTGACCACCCAGTTTCTGTAGTTATTATTGTATTATTACACGCTTTAGAGGTAAAGTATGCTGTGTCTCCAGCTCTCAGATCCAGGACCCCATGGTTTTACTCGACCCTGTCTGTCTTGGGGAAGTGCTCCGAGACTGGGCTCCGGTTCTGGAGAGGGTTCTGGGCCCTGAAGATCACACCAGACCAGGAGAAAGAGAAAATGGAACGACAAAAGAGGAGGAGAAGACCTTAGAAGAAGAAGAAGAAGAGGTCATGCCATCAATGTCCTGTTGCGTTGTGATTCAACCGGAGAGCTCATCAGCGACTGACCTGGATGAATCCTCAACCCTTGCCGAAGAAGAGGACCTTAGAGAGAGCATCCCATGTTCCACTGCCCCAGTCAGAGCGACGTTTCCACCGCTCACTAACCCTGTGGAACTAATTCAGCTGTTTTCCCCCAAACCTTTGCCTCCTGATCTTAACACTGACCTCTCGCAGTTGGCCTGTCTTTACCTGGACTTGGGCTGTCCGGGTGGATTAAGGGATGAGAGAGGAGGGGTGGAGAGTGTATGTGTGTTCCTCAGGAGATATTTCTTCCTGTTGGACCAGGAGAGAGTGAGGAAGATGTGTATGCTGAAGTACAGAGAGCAGCCCGAGGTGCTGAAGGCGTACATCGCTGGCATGCTGGGTAACCTCTCACAAAAATATTGATTAAATTATTTATTTATCAAGCAGAAAGAAAGCACTTAAGGAAAGCACTTAAAGACATCTATAACTGCAACTATATTTAACTAAAAACACATCGCTTATGAAAACGTAAAACGCAACACAAACAAAGATGTTTCAAAAGCGTCCGTCTGTACACAGACCAGCAATTAAAATAGCTCAGATGGAAGTATTCTGTTGTGTTGTAGAGTTCACGCAGGCCAGTAAGGTAGTGGAGGTGATTCAGAAGGGAGATCTGCTGAAATCTTTGCGCAGTTTGCGAGACCTTCAACCCTGGAATGCACCTCTGCTCCTCTCACACCTGTACAGGTGAGACTACATACTCAGAGCATTACACACACACACACACACACACACACACACACACACACTGAGGAGGGAATTCACTAAGAATGAATTATGCGGGGCCTTGGTAGCTCAGTGGTAAAATACACTGGCTACCACCCCTGGAGTTTGCTAGCTCGCTAGTTTGAATCCCAGGGCGTGCTGAGTGACTCCAGCCAGGTCTTCTAAGCAACCAAATTGGCCCAGTTGCTAGGGAAGGTAGAGTCACATGGGCTAAACTCCTTGTGGTCGCTATAATGTGGTTCGTTCTCGGTGGGGCGCGTGGTGAGTTGAGCGTGGTTGCCGCGGTGGGTGGGGTGAAGCCTCCACAAGCGCTATGTCTCCGTGGCAGCGCGCTCAACAAGCCACGTGATAAGATGCGTGGATTGACAGTCTCAGATGTGAGGCAACTGAGATTCGTCCCCCGCCACCCGGACTGAGGCGAATCACTACGTGACCACGAGGACTTAAAAGCACATTGGGAATTGGGCATTCCAAATTGGGAGAAAAAGGGGAAAAATCCCACCCCCAAATCCATCCATCCATCCATCAATCGTTCTTTACTATTTATTTATCAAACCATCCTTCCATCTATCCATCCATCCTTTTTTACTATTTATTTATCAATCTATTCATCCATCCATCGTTCTTTACTATTTATCAATCCATCCATCCATCCATCATTCTTTACTATTTATCAGTCTATCTATCCATCCATCCGTCGTTCTTTACTATTTATCAATCAATCCATCCATCCATCGTTCTTTACTATTTATCAATCTGTCTATCCATCATCCATCGTTCTTTACTATTTATTTATCAATCCATCCATCCATCCATCCATAGTTCTTTACTATTTATCAATCTATCTATCCATCCATCCATTGTTCTTTACTATTTATTTATCAATCCATCCATCCATCCATCCATCCATCCATCCATCCATCGTTCTTTACTATTTATTTATCAATCTATCCATCCATCCATCCATCCATCATTTTTACTATTTATTTATCAATCCATCCATCCATCCATCATTCTTTACTATTTATTTATCAATCCATCCATCCATCCATCCATCCATCCATCGTTCTTTACTATTTATCTATCAACCTATCCATCCATCCATCCATCCATCCATCCATCCATCCATCGTTCTTCACTATTTATTTATCAATCCATCTATCCATCGTTCTTTACCATTTATTTATCAATCCATCCATCCATCCATCCATCATTCTTTACCATTTATTTATCAATCCATCCATCCATCCATCCATCCATCATTCTTTACTATTTGTCAATCTATCAACCTATCCATCCATCCATCGTTCTTTACTATTTATTTATCAATCCATCCATCCATCCATCCATCGTTCTTTACTATTTATTTATCAATCTATCCATCCATCCATCCATCCATCATTTTTACTATTTATTTATCAATCCATCCATCCATCCATCGTTCTTTACTATTTATTTATCAATCCATCCATCTATCTATCCATCCATCCATCCATCATTCTTTACTATTTATTTATAAATCTATTCATCCATCCATCGTTCTTTACTATTTATATATCAGACCATCCATCCATTCATCCATCCATCCATCCATCTTTACTATTTATTTATCAATCTATCCATTCATCCATCCATCCATCATTATTTACTATTTATCAGTCTATCCATCCATCCATCCATCCATCCATCTATCTCTCTGGCTTTAGAATGTTCCATGTGGTAAAATTCATTAGATATTCTATCATATTAATGTTTGTTTTCCTCTTTACAGACTCTATGAGAAACATGGAGAGGTGGCCGTTCGTGCCTACCCACAGTTCTTTCCCACAATCCTCCCCTCTGACATTATGGCCATGGCTCTGCCCAGCCACTTCCTGCCTTATCTGGACAATCTCGTCCAATCACGAGCCGAGCAGCAGAGGTGCAGCCACTTTCCTTGGAATACAGTTCTGTCTTTATTTACTCGTGTCATTTTAACCCATGGAACACAAAAGGAGATGTTAATCTGAGAATGTTAGTCTGTCACTATTCACTTTTATTGCATCTTTTTTTTCTATACAATGAGAGTGAATGTTGACTGATGCTAACATTTTGCTGTGGCTCTCCTTTTGTTTTCCATGGAAGAAAGAAAAACATGAGGGTGAGTCAATGTTGTGGTGAACTATTATTTTAATATTGTGTGTTCATCGCTATTGTTTAGCTCAAGATCAAATGAAATACAAGACCGGATTTGTTAAAACACACTATTCGGTTTACATATTTGTAATTAATGTGTTGTATGCTTGTTTTAAACATTTGTGTTTTTGGTTATATGCAAAAGAATGTTAAATAAAGAAACTCAAATTTCTTACATTTCTCCAGGTTGTCTTTCCTGGGTTCTCTTCTCCAGCCGGAAACTCTGCGACAGGATTGGTTGGAACTGGCGCTATCCCATGATGCACCACAAAAGGCTGACACACTCACTCCTGATGGGCAGCCCAGGTACACACAACAATTGTTAAGCAACTAGATTTTTACATTTTTCTAAAGAAAGTGTAAGTGGTGCTAGCTAGTGCTTTGCTCTGCTCTGCTTTGGGTGGTTTAAATACTATTCTACAGTAGGTTTGGTTGACTGTAATGTCACCTGTTGGATTATAGGTGGCGCTCTCATTTCTTCAGTTGGGGTTACGGACGTCTTTTGTCTCTTTTGATCCGATTGCCTGCTGATCTGACTTCCAAACAGAAGATGCTGGAGACGTGTAGAACTCATGGGTGAGTGTAGAATTAGACTGAATGGAATTGAAACGGAATCATATCCAGTGTGACTGTGTCTGATCATCAGTGTGTTTTTTTGTTTCTCAGGTATTGGATGGGTTACTTGTACCTGTGCAGAGAGCTGCAGCGACGGTCGGAGGCTTTCAATGCCATTTGCAGACTGGACGACATGACATTACTAGAGGAGGAGGATGGTAAAACAATCACTTATACGCCATCTATCCATCCATCCTTTCTTCCTACCGGCCTAATAAATGTCTTTATTTTTTCTATCTATCTATCTTCCTTGCTTTCTTTCTTTCTTTCTTCTGTCTTTCCTACCGACGTAATAAACGTCCTTCCTTCCTTCTTTCTACCGCTCTCATAAATGTCCTTCTCTCTTTCTATCTACCTCGCTTTCTTTCTTCCTTCTTTTCTTCCTACCGACCTAGTAAATGTCCTTCCTTCCTTCTTTACTTCTTTACTTCTTTCTTCCTTCTTTCTTTCTTTCGTTCATTTTTTCTTTCTTTCTTTCTTTTTCTTCCTTCTTTCCTTCCTACCGACCTAATAAATGTCCTTCCTTCCTTCCTTCTTTTCTTCCTTACTTCCTACCTACCTAATAAATGTCCTTCCTTCCTTCCTTCTTATCTTCCTTACTTCCTACCTACCTAATAAATGTCCTTCCTTCCTACTTTCTTTACTTCTGTCTGTCTCTTCTTCCTTCCTTCCTTCCTTCTTTCCTTCCTGCTGATCTAATAAATGTCCTTCCTTCATTCTTTCCTTACTTCCTTTATTTCTTTTCTTCCTTACTTCCTACCTACCTAATGAATGTCCTTCCTACTTTCTTTACTTCCTTCTTTCTTTCCTTCCTACCTTCTTGCATTCCTTCCTTCCTTCCTTCCTTACTTCCTACCTAACTAATGAATGTCCTTCCTACTTTCTTTACTTCCTTCTTGCATTCCTTCCTTCCTTCCTTCCTTACTTCCTACCTACCTAATGAATGTCCTTCCTTCCTACTTTCTTTACTTCCTTCTTTCTTTCCTTCCTTCCTTCCTTCCTATCTAATGAATGTCCTTTCTTTACTTACTACTTTCTTTCCTTCCTACCTTCCTTCCTTCCTTCCTTCCTTTCTTCCTACCTACCTAATGAATGTCCTTCCTTCTTTCCTTCCTTCCTTCCTTCTTTCCTTCCTTCCTTTCTTCCTTTCTACCTACCTAATGAATGTCCTTCCTTTCTACTTCCTACATTCCTTCCTTCCTTCCTTCCTTCCTTTCTACCTACCTAATGAATGTCCTTCCTTTCTACTTCCTACATTCCTTCCTTCCTTCCTTCCTTCCTTCCTACCTACCTAATGAATGTCCTTCCTTTCTCCTTCATTCCTTCCTTCCTTCCTTCCTTCCTTCCTACCTAATGAATGTCTTTCCTTCCTTCCTTCCTTCCTTCCTTCCTTCCTTCCTTCTTTCTTTCTTTCCTTCCTTCCTTCCTTTCTACCTACCTACCTAATGAATGTCCTTCCTTTCTACTTCCTACATTCCTTCCTTCCTTCCTTACTTCCTACCTACCTAATGAATGTCCTTCCTTCCTTCTTTCTTTTTTCCTTCCTTCCTTCCTTCCTTCCTTTCTACCTACCTACCTAATGAATGTCCTTCCTTTCTACTTCCTTCCTTCCATCCTTACTTCCTACCTACCAAATGAATGTCCTTCCTTTCTACTTCCTTCGTAATGAATAATCTTTCTTTCTTTTCAGGTATTGTTCCTCAGTCTCTTGATGAGTGGGTGTTGCTTCTCCAGCTCTCTCAGCAAATCAGTAGCAGCATCAGTGATGAAGTCCCACCCACTGCTGCTCTGCCCACCAGCAGCAATATTATCAGTACCACCAGCGGAACCTGCTCCGGTAAAACCAATGGTAACAGCACAGACAAGGGTTCTGCTGACCTATCTAACGGTTCCACTGACTGGAGTGTTCATGTCAGTCCGGAAAATATCATCCTGCGGCTGGTGAGAGTCTTTGGGCCGGACCAGGCCCTGGTGGCCCAGCAAGAGTCTGGGGTACAGGTGAACCTCAGTCCACGGTCCACGCTGGTCTGTGATCTGCTTCGCATGGCTGAGAAGAGGCAGAGGTGAGAGCAAACACCCCTTGAATGGCAATACATCACTATTAGTGATAAATCTGTTGGGTTCTACTAAAATCAAAAGATGAAAATTAATGTGCGTGCATGTCTATATTTAAAATGGCATACTACCTACTTACTTTAAAAGAAGGTAGTATGCAGTATGTATACTATGCACAGTATGCACATTTTTTGTATGCATGTAATACACGGATTACCTAAAATATGTGCCAAAATGTGAAGTGTACAACAGAGCACACTGCATGGGATGCACAGTATGCAGTAAGCAGTATGCTAGAATTCCATACTGAACATACTGTTTTAAAAAAATAGTAACAACAGCTTTTATACATTTTTATTCTCATATATTCTTTCTTATTCTTTGTTTCTGACCCACAGAGCATTGATTCAGACCATGCTGGAGCGCTGTGATCGGTTTCTATGGTCTCAGCATGCTTGAGACCCCCGCAGTAGGGTCCTAGTGTCCACCTGATCTCCACATGTCCCTCAAGGATCCAGCGCTGTTCTCTATATGGACACATTACAGATTGCTGTCTCTAATCTGAGCCTGTTTCTATGCAACTGCACTAGGATCAATTGCATTTAGTGCATAAGACTGATTTCAAAGCCTGCGTATCTGTTTGTCCTGGGTCATTACTTCCATTGGACATTTCTTAGCTTTTCAGACCAGCGCTGTGATTTGAGATCAAATTAAATTGTCCTGTTGAATTCAGTGTGAAAATGTATGTAAAACTAAATTCATTTTACTCTGAAATTCAATCTGCTTGTGTTTATGACGAAGGCCCAATGTGTTCAGTATTATTTTAAGAGTTATATATACAGTATATATATATATACAATGCTTACATATATGTTCATCTATTTAATTGCCTTCATTTGAAAGTATTTGAGAACACAAATGGGCCTTGAGAAATGAGGAAAAACTAACAAACCCACACAGTTGTGTCCCTTTAACAAAGATGAGTATGAATAATTATGAATGTATCAAATACAAGATTTTTTTTTTTTGTAACTAATGTCAAGTGGTTTAACTGGTTAACAGGCTGCTCTTAATGAAAGCATAATAAATATGAGTATCATGCTAATTTAATGTAAAAAAAAAAATGTTGTCATTTTGTGGTCCCAAAATCTAATGATTCACTACAACAGCACTCTGTTGATGTTGCTTTTTTAAGCTTCTAACATTTTTTTTCAACAGATTTGAATTGTAAAGTCAGCAAGGATAGTTTCACTGCATTACATAAACACATTTACATCTAGTGCCAGCTTGGCACTGCTTTCCTCTTTAGGTCAGCGAGGCACGTGTCTGTGTCACAAATATAAAGTTATCCTCATCTGTGCATGCAAGAAAGAGAAGTCATCAAATTGGAATCCCCTGCTGACACCCTCGGTTCTCCTCACTTTCCAATTTCTCATATCAGACTTTCAGAACTGTGTGTTTCTTTCTCTGATGCTCCACTGACCTCTTATCCAGGTGTGTGTGATATCTGATCACACCTGTGCCAGCGTGTGAGAGGTGTCATCACAGGTGGGCACAGACCAAAAAAATGGAGAGGAGGATTTACGAGAAATGCAGGAGTTGATTTGAAGTCCTTCACTAGGTAAAGAACACTTGTTAATGTCTTTAACCTCTTCAACTCTGGTGCATTTTTTGCTGCTGTCTACAATTTTTCACACTCAAATTTAAAAACTCATCATTTCCACATACTGTGAACTAAATGCCAAACTTGGTCTCAAGTCCCCCCAAATACAAAAAAGACTCAAATTATTCATAAAGAATATTGTATATGTTTACAATCTTATGATGAAAAGAATTTACTTTTTTTTTTTTTTTTGTCCTAACTTTGTAAGCATGTAATTCTGGTTCTGTTCACCCCGTCTCCCTCCGAATAGTCTTAATTTATTCCACTAGATGGCAGCAAGTACAAACGTCTATCTGATTGAGGTCAGGGCTTTGTGATGGCCACTCCAATACCTTGACTTTGTTGTCCTTAAGCCATTTTGGCACAACTTTGGAGGTATGCTTGGGGTCATTGTCCATTTGGAAGACCCATTTGCGACCGAGCTTTAACTTCCTGGCTGATGTCTTGAGATGTTGCTTCAATATATCCACATAATTTTCCTTCCTCATGATGCCATCTATTTTGTGAAGTGCACCAGTCCCTCCTGCAGCAAAGCACCCCCACAACATGATGCTGCCACCCCCAAGCTTCACGGTTGGGATGGTGTTCTTCGGCTTGCAAGCCTCACCCTTTTTCCTCCAAACATAACAATGGTCATTATGGCCAAAAAGTTCACTTTTTGTTTCATTAGACCAGAGGACTTTTCTCCAAAAAGTAAGATCTTTGTCCCCATGTGCACTTGCAAACTGTAGTCTGGCTTTTTTATAGTGGTTTTGGAGCAGCTGCTTCTTCCTTGCTGAGCAGCCTTTCAGGTTATGTCAATATAGGACTCGTTTTACTGTGGATATAGATACTTGTCTACCTGTTTCCTCCAGCATCTTCTCAAGGTCCTTTGCTGTTGTTCTGGGACTGATTTGCACTTTTCGCACCAAACTACGTTCATCTCTAGGAGACAGAATGCGTCTCCTTCCTGAGCGGTATGATGGCTGCGTGGTTCCATGGTGTTTATACTTGTGTACTATTGTTTGTACAGACGAATGTGGTTCATCCATCATGAGTAATGTTTGTTGGAAAAATTACTCATGTCATACACAAAGTAGATGTCCTAAACAACTTGCCAAAACTATAGTTTGCTAATATAAAATCTGTGCAGTGGTTAAAAAATGAGTTTTAATGACTTCAACCTAAGTGTACATAAACTTCTGACTTTTACGAACAAAAAAACAAAACAATTAAGAATATGAAATAAGAATAAAAAGTAATAAAATAATAATAAAAAAAAAATAAAAATGATTAAAATGAATAATAAGAAAAAGAATATTAAATTGTTAACACTATCCGTAACTGTTGTTAACCTTCCCTGATTAAACAGAGAATAACCAAAAATTGTTTACACACACATTGAGAAAAAGTTATGTAAAAATAAAATAAAAATGATAAAATAGAATAATTAAAATGAAAGAAAGACAAAAGCAGAATTATTCAGTGAAATCAATAAGTGCAGCACAATGCTCAGTCAGTAAATGCACATCTGGATTTGAATGTGGCTACTGTTGGAGCACATCTGACCTCTTCTGGAAGCTGGTTCCAGCTGCGGGCGGCATAATAGCTAAACGCTGTCTCAACATGTTTTGAGTGAACCCTCTGTATGTCTAACTGACTTGATCCTAATGATCTGAGAGGTCTGTTAGATTTATATTCAACAAGCTTATCTGAAATGTATTTATGTCCTAGGCTATTGAGCGATTTATAAATGAGTAATAGTACTTTAAAATCAATTCTAAATGTAACTGGAAGACAGTGTAAAGACCTGGAGGACTGGAGTAATACGCTCAGATTTTGTGGTTCGGATGAGAATCCTGGCAGCAGCATTCTGAATGAGCTTCAGGTGTCTAATGGTCTTTTTGGGAAGGCCGGTTAGGATCCATTGCAGTAGTCCACCCTACTGGTGATGAATGCATGAACAAGTTTCTCTAAGTCTTGACTGGATACAAAACATCTAATTCTGGCTATATTTTTTAGATGATAGTAGGCTGATTTAGTTATTGCTGTGATGTGACTACTGAAACTAATGTCTGACTCCAAAATGACACCAAGATTTCTTACCTGATGTTTTGTCTTTAGGCCTTTAGAGTCAAGGTATGTATTCACCTTTGGAATTTCACCTTTGTTGCCAAATACAATGGCCTCTGTCTTGTCATTGTTTAACTAAAGGTAGGTTTGGCACATCCAACTGTTAATTTCATCAATGCGCTGGCACAGAGAGTCTATGGGGCTGTAGTCATTTGGTAATAGGGCTAGATAGATCTGGGTATCGTCTGCATAGCTATGGTACGCAATTTGGTTCTTTTTCATAATTTGGCCTAGTGGGAGCATATACAGGTTGAACAGAAGCGGTGCAAGAATTGAGCCTTGTGGGCATGTCATGGATGTCCATTCAGATTCATAGTTGCCTATGTTCACATAGTAACCCCTCCCTTCTAGATATGACCTGATCCAGCTGAGGACCGTCCCAGAGAGCCCTACCCAGTTTTCCAATCTGTCTAAGAGAATGTTGTGGTCAACAGTGTCAAAAGCAGCACTGACATCTAATAATACCAGCACTGATATTTTGCCTGAATAAGTATTTAGCCGAATATCATTAAGGCTCTTTACGAGTGCCATCTCTGTGCTATGATGCTGTCGGAAACCAGACTGTAAATTGTCCAAGTAGCCGTTCGAGATTAAGAATTTGTTCAGCTGATTGAAAACAAGCTTTTCAATGTATTTGCCTATGAAAGGAAGATTTGAAATTGGTCTGTATTTGTTCAATATTGAGTTAACTAGATTGTTCTTTTAAGAAGGGGCTTGACAGCTGCAGTTTTCAGGGACTTCAAGTTGTGTTTTCCACCACATTCGTTCTGCTTTCCTGTATTTTCTTTTCATGTTTTTCACTGCTGCTGTGCTTTACGCCTGCCAGTGATCATCCGGACCTTTACAGGAGCAATGCCATCAATAGCATTTTTAACTTTTGAGCTAAAGTTATCGAGGAGATCATCAACACAACTGCGGATATACTCGGTTTCAAAGATATAACCTTGATAAATTGCACACTAGTGTTCTCATTTATGTACCTCTTTGAGACAGATCTAACTTCAGTGGCAGGAGAAATCAATATTTCAAAGTAAATACAGAAAAGGTCAGATAGCGCAACGTCCTTAATAGTGGGCCAAATGTTCAGACCCTTACTAATGAGCAGATCAAGAGTGTGTCCGCGATTGTGTGTGGGACTATCTACATGTTGAGTCAGATTGAAAGTGTTTAAAACTGTTTTGCGTTCTTTGGTAGTGTTGTGTTTGGGATTATCTATAAGAATAAAATCATCAACAAAGCCAGGAGAGTATTTTGGAGGCCTATTGTAAATAGAATGCGTGGAGCACCTTTTAGTACAATACTTACATATTGAAAGGTCAAGTAATCACCAAGTGACACTTGCATTGAAAGACATCTTTAAATATTGCCGCTAATCCGCCACCTCTCCTAACAGCTCTGCAGACACTCATAAAAGTAAAGTTTGGAGGGGCTGATTCATTGAGGACTGTTGCACTGCAGCTGTTATCTAACCAAGTCTCATTTAGACACATAAAGTCCAGGTTGTTTGTGGTGACGAGGTCATTTACTGTAAACGGACTTTTTCTTTAGTGAGTGGATGTTTAAAAGTGCTAACTTGACAGGATCTGTTTTTGGCCCCACAATAATGTTGGATTTACATCTAATATGCAACAGATTAGATTGGTTTGCCATACGTATTGAGAAAGCCTTAGTATATTAATATTCATATTTCTACCATATAACCACTAGGTGGCGCTTATTTGCGACGTGGATGTTTTAAGGCCTTATTTTGTTATTTTAAGTAACATAAATGCAGATGTGATTGTTATCTATGAAAAGTTCAAATTCTAATCTTTCAAACGTTACCACATATGCCTCACTTATGTATACGGGGACTTGAGCATTTTAAGCGTAAACTTGCCTGATATAGCGCCCCTTTTTGCCCCCTTTTGGACTTTAGAAGATTAAAGCATAAAAAAATAACTTGCATGACGAGTGATTGGGTTGATAACCTCATTTGATAGACTAGAAGATGAAACTGGTTTTGGATCAAGAGGTTATTAGGGCAGGACAGTCACCGTATGAGTGTGTGTGTGTTCGGGATTGTTTGATGTAGAATTGTTGTCACCAGTCACACAGATAACAAAATTCTGCACATACCTGTAGACTGAAACCAGCGTATAAAAGTCAGTCCTCGCTCATACCTCACACATAAACCTTCTTATACACATACATGTAATGATCCTACACATTAAGCACAATCCTACACATTAAAAATAATTTCAAAAGTTGATGTGTAGATACTCTTGCTTTTAAACTGTATTTTTATGCATTTATCCTTATTTATTTACCACATTTTAATACATAAATCTACACAAAAGCACAGAAACCTGTTTCGAAACAAGAAAACAATGTTGTAAATTTTTACAAGTCCGTCAGGCAAGAGTGAGAATACAGGACCATACAGATGGACACGACATGCTTGGTAAGTAACAACTCAGAAAGACATTGAAATTGTTTTTTTTTTTAATCAATTAATATTTGTAATTTATTTTTATGTATTTTTTTTATTAATTTATCACATCTAAATATATTTATAATTATTATTATTTATTAATTATTTATATTTAAAATATTTTACAAATAATTAATAATTATTATAATAAATAATTCTTAATAATTAATTATATTTATGTAATATATAAAGTTCCACTCTTATAAAATATAAAGGATTACAGCTCAGTGTCGAAAACTAATTTAATTTTACATGTAGGTATTTTGCAATTTTCTGAAAAAAAAAAAAAAAAAAAAAATATATATATATATATATATATATATATATATATATATATATATATATATATATTGTTCTAGTTTGAGTTATTGAGTATCAGTAGGCATAAATGCATATATATTTTTCTATATTTCTTATTGCAGGCATTTTTCTCATGTTTGAGTCTGTCTGTACTCATGATATCGTGTCCGCCGTTGTCTGCCACATCTCATTTTACCACCCAGAATGGAACAGGTACTACATCTGGTTTGTCTTATGCAACCAAGTACAGTATATTGAAGTATCTTGCTGGGTTTTTATATTTGTATGAATGTTTACTAACTGCATAAACTGGCTTTATGTTACTAGTTAATAAGTTCACAAATAAGTGAAATTGTGTTTAATTATTGCCTTTACAATTTTTGTCAACTCACAGTACAAAACTGTGTTTGTTTCCAGTGTATTTGGGATCTGGATTCATTCATGAGGCTTTGCAGAGAGCCAGAGAACTGACAGATGCTGCGTACGCTAACACCAATGACAGGTGAGATTACCAGACTGGTTGGGAAATTTGAGATTGTTGACTTGCAGAAAAAGTATTGGGCTATAAAATGAATGTGGATAGCATATTTTAGATCATTTATTCTTTGAAGAATTGGATTAGAAATGTTTGATCTTATTGAGATCTTTTGAATGCAGACTTTGGTATCTTGGTTTGAGAATTCGTTCAGATTTCTACTGAAACTCTAGGTGATTTTTCTTTCTTGTGGGTTCTCTCATTTCTGTCAGGGTGAAGATGTCTGTATCAGACGGTTCTGTCCGACCTAATGACCTGCTGGCCCTGTTCAAACAGACCGGCCCTAAAACCAGAACCCACATCAGATCTGCAGAGTTTCTGGACAACACAGTAGAACTGATACGAGAGATGGTGTACACACACACCATGGACAAGCCCGAACTCACCGGTACACACACTCACACGTTTCTACGGATTCACATGAGGACATATCATAGACTTTAAGTGTTTTTAGATAAAGTGAAATATCATTTCTACAGACTAACCCAAACCCAACCCTTAAAAGAACAATTGGTAACACTTTCTATGAACCCCATATTTATAATGCTTTGTAAAGGCATTATAATGCATTAGTAATGTCTCATAATACACCATATAACATGTTATAACTTCTCATAAATAATTGTTACCACAATTATAATACTTACCTATTCGTAGTTATACCCTAGAGCATAATGCGTTATAACACAAGCAACATCCAATTTTATCTGCAGAAGTTATAATGTATTATACATATTCGTAATATATATAATAAGTAAAGTGACAAAAGCAATGTCTTATTATAAACATCCATAATATATCTTTAAGTGGTTATAAGACATTACAGGTCATTCTGGAATTTATATACATTACACATGCACAAAATACAAAATAACACACATTCAGTGTACATTTTGAGATATTACGAAAAACACTTGTAAAGCTACAAGGCTAAAATAGATCAGAAAACATGTATGTTGATCACACATGTAGCCAATCTACTTCACATCAAACTGATTCTATAATGAACTCTATTCAATAAACCTTAATGTTTGTGCATCTTATTTGGAGACTTATTTTATAAATAACTTTCATTATATAAGTTTGACTTGTATGTTACAAGTTTATGTTATGGCTGTTTATAAGAAGATATTGCTTTTGTAACTTAAAGCAGTCAAAGACCACTTATAATATGATCACGTCATAAAGCCTTTTGACTGTTTACACTATACAGCACTAATACGATTAACTTTATTAACTTCTACTGCGTTAAAATTGAATGTTGCTTGTGTTGCAATATACTCTTAAGTATAACTATGAATAGATGAAGTCTTATAATGCATTATAACTGCAGTTATAATTATTTATGAGAAGTTTAACTTATTATAAGATGTATTATGAGACATTATGAATTCAGTATAATGCCTTTACAATGCATTATAATACAGGCTTCATAGAAAGTGTTACCGAAAATGTTTTTATTTATATTTTTAGTCAATTAACTAGTTATTTTTATTTATTTCTTAGTTTATGTTCTATTAAATATTTTAATTATAATTTCTTATTTTAGATATTATTTTAATTTATTTTTAGAATTAAAAACTATATTTATTCATGAATAACTTTTACCTTTTTTTTTTTTTTTTTTTAAATTGTGTATAATTATTTAGTTTTTAAATCTTTATATATAATTTTTTTATCAGATTTAGCCAGCTTCTGCGGATAAATTGTTAAAACAACCAACCTTGTCTCATAGAATTATGTTACTATACCACATTTTTTCAAAATGATTTTTACGCGGCTCACTGTACGTATCACAGCAGTTTCCTGGTGAAATGAACACGAGAGGCGCTACAACAACGACTTTTATTCACTTTCACACAAATCACGAGTAAAACGGCTAATTATCAGTTTATAAACACGTACTTTTCGCCCTGTTTCGCTTATGACATCTAAACACTTTTACTATAGCGCATGACTCATTTTAATGTGCGTTACATAAACTACATTTACAAGCTTGTTTCGAGCGTGATCAAATTGCACGGTAGCTCGACTGATAGAGTGTTGCACTTGTGATGTAAAGGAGCGGGATATGAGTCCTGAAGAGCACGAGTCGACACATGAGCCGAAAGTGTCATAGTAGCACCACAAAACGACGTGGTTATGTTTTTCATCTCACATTTGGTTTTTCTGACACTATCAGTTAGGTTTTGGTTTAGGGTAGGGAGTTCGGTTTTGTTGATTTAAAACGCAATAGAGCATTAACTTTAAAAACCTCATCTGTTTTGGTAGAACATTTAACTCGCTTTTAGTGCCACACAGTGGACATTTTACCTCGGATCTGCCGCCTTATGTGTAAGGCACCATGAAATATAATTTTGCAAACATGTCAACAACACAAACGCACTCAGGTCATATGGAACATTGCAAGTAAGTGCATAAACTTAAAGGCTCAAACAAGCCTGATACTTTACATGCACATGAAAGCACACACATGTATGGACTAACATAACTGGTATAGTTTTTTTGTGTGTGTGTGTTTCAGAGTTTTTAAGTGCAGAAGACATGGAGACTATACTCCAGGTAACAGCCTGCTCCTCAGAAACATTGAGACCTGTGTGTAAATCTGACTGTCTGTCAAAACGTTACCGTACCATCACAGGACACTGTAACAACAGGTACACTCACATACTGTATATTAAAGGTCATTATCAAAATAATTTTTCATCAAGTTCACTCATAAAATGTATTTCGTTGTCGGTTTTTGTCTTTGGCCGTGCAGAGAGAACCCTCTGTGGGGAGCAGCAAACACTCCCTACACTCGTTGGCTCTCACCAGAGTACGAGGACCCCCGAGGGGCCCCTAGGGGCTGGAACCCACAACACACATACCACAACTACACTCTGCCACCTGTAAGACTGTACAGCTCACATACTGTCTGCTGTCGTAAAGACTATGTAAATGTTCTTAAAGGTGCAGTGTGTAATTTCTGCACCACTTGGGGCACCAAACGGAACTGCAAAAATATGACAAAACATGCAGGATTCCCAAAAACACGATAACTTATAAACCTTTAAAGACAGACCTACCGTAAGCTCGAGGTTGTTAATCGATGGTACATGCTTCTGTTAAAGCCAGTCTGTATAAAAATTTTTTTGTTAAATCATGTTTAATAGTGGAATTCCTGGTGAAGAACTACATTACCCATGATCCTGCTGAGAAAGATCCACCAATCAGAGAATCGCAGCAAACAAAGTGCACCAAAAGAGCACTGTAGCGACACCACCCCCCCCACTCCCATGATGCACTGTGATTGACGCATTTGAGTCTGTCTCTTTACACTCTTTAACTACTTATATATTTGTATATATATATATATATATATATATATATATATATATATAGGAATATTTTGCAATATGCTTTAAATATATTGTTTGTACACTTAAAATTAACAACTTTAAATCAATAGGTTTATATTTTTCCATCATTTTTAATCCAATTACGTAATTTCCATGCTACATAGGATTGTAGTTTATTTCCTCATTAAAGATGTTAAGTACACAGTCTTGTACCTTTTCTGTTTTTGTCCGATTTTCAAATACTTTTAGATAAAACTAAATATAATTTCTACACAATTTAATAGTTATACTTAATTGTTTTATTTGTAGTATTATATTTTTGATATTTTTGTCTGTATCTTATTTATATTTTATTTTATTTCTTATTTTATATATTCATTTACTTTTATTTTTAGAATAAAAACAATATTTATTAATAATTTTTACCTTTTTATCATTTTAACTAATACAGTTTTATTTAGTAAATGTTTTATTTTTTTTACCTTGATATATAATTTTTTGACAGATTTACCTAACTTCTGTGGAGAAAAATTGTAAAACAACCAGCCTGGTCTCATAAAATTACATTACCTTACATTACATTAATTTTTTCGTGGCTTGTTGTACGTATCGCGGCAGTTTCCTGATGAAATGAACACTAGAACAACAACGACTTTTATTAACTTTAATGCCAATCACGAGTAAAATGGCAGATTATAGTTCATTCTTTCGATCCCTAAAGATAGCTTCACTAATAATCTACAAGATCTGTCTCAAATACACAGTAAGCCAAAAGGTTCAGAAGAACTTGATGTATTCACAGAAAATACAGTCTTCTCTAGCACTCTTGATAGTGTCGCCCCCCTTCGATTAAAGAAAATTAAAGAGAAAAGCCCCGCACCATGTACAATAATCAAACTCATGCTCTCAAGATAGCAGCTCAGAAAATGGAGCGCAAATGAAAGAGATGTTTCGATTATGTCATTCCCAATGCTTCACGGGATTGTAGTTCATTCCCTCTTTTTTGCTTCAAATCAAAGTTTGTAATGGGATTCACCTGGAGCTGCTTGGTTTGGTCCATGGCTTACTTTTATGAAGGATTTTATGAAACCTCTATGGAAAAAATTATACTTCCAAAACCAAGACGTCTGAACTGTTGCTCTCTATTTTAGTGTTATTTTTAGTCTGAAGTTTAGATCTGATGGTTTGTTTGTTATAAGAGTCATAAAAATGATAAAAATTAATCTCTTTTAAAACACGTGTCAAGTTCATAAACTGTCTTTTAGTTCATGTTGTTTTTGAAAAACTTTTATAGTATTTTATACAAAAAAATGTATTTAATGATTTTAAAAATGTCATGTGGTGTAACCATCAATTAAAAGGTAGTAAAATAGATTCCTTGCACCTTAAATACATGACAGTGTAAGCAACTTAAATGTTTTCAGTAGGCTTGGGATCAATACCTTTTCTCGATGATTATCAGTATATATGAGGATTTTATCAGGTATAAATAGGGCTGCTCGTTGCACAATAGTGTGTTTTCAAACATATTTATCAACACAACTTTGGTAAAGTGTGAGCAGCAGGGTAAATTAAAGGGGGTCACACAGCGGACGCGTCTGGCGGACGACATGGCGCGTTCAAAATTTCAAAACAATTATTTATTTTCTACAAAGGTACGCACACACGCCAACGCTCAGCGTCAACATTCTGCAGCGCCACGAAGCGCAAGTCTCATAGTATTAAATTAAATTAAACCCAAATCATTATCAAAGGACAAAGATTATTTACTCTAGCTATCACTGGATGATATATTGTGTTTGTGTCTTTCATAGAGCCTACACAATGTATTTTCAGTTTAAGAGCTTGAATGAAAGACCTATTCAAGGCTACATACAGAGAAATTGCATAATAAACGGCATTTCTAATCGTTCAGTTTGTGTAGTTTCACAAGTTTCCTATACTAACCTGCAAAATCAACGTCACTTTGTTCATTCTTGAAGAAGAACAAAAACCATCGTAACTTTGGACTGCCATCTGCTGCGCTCGTCCTGTGTGTGCTTGTGTGAGAGAGATATATGTTATATCACCCTCTTGTGGTCTCCCAACGCTATTACACCAGAATGTTAAACAGAGGCCAGCTGAATGAACTGGAAAGCACGCAAATTGGGCTTCTAATTTAAATGTCGGCTAATTTTAATATATCGATGCCTCAAAAATATATCGATACAATAACGTGCCAATCAATAATCGATATATCGATATTTTATGACATCCCTAGTTTTCAAACATATGTTTCAAGGTGAAATATATTTTTTACAAATATCCTGAATTCAAGAAGACAAGAATATCAAAAAGATTTCTCATGGTTACACCAAATGACCTGAACCAAATATGCCTTTTCATAAAAATGTCAAAATGTCTTGTGGGTGTAAAGAGGTCTTCTCTGTTTCATGATTTTTGTCACATGACAACAGAATTGCTACATACATGTTGGTTACACCACATGACTGTGATTTGGTAAACAAAAGTTTTTCAAATATTATATTTTATTAAATATTATTAAATTGTTTCACTGCTTTTTTTAAAAAAAATTTTTTACTGTCTCTGGACAGTTACACCACAAAAAAATGTCACTAATATTTTAATCATATTAGTGGTGGATTCAAGTAATTGTTTTGTGTGAATTGCATTTATAAATGTATTTTTGAATGATTTATTAGACGTGGACAACAAAATGAGCATCACTTCACTGACCCATAAGTTATCCTCTCTCTCTCTCTCTCTCTCTCTCTCTCTCTCTCTCTCTGCAGGTACGCAGTGTGTCTCAGGAAGTGTTGTATACTCATAATGACAACATCTCTCTGGACGTGTCTCTATCTCATCTGCTGGTCGAGTGGGGTCAGTGGATAGATCATGACCTGACATTGACCCCTCAGAGTCCCAGCACTGCAGCCTTTAAAACTGGAGCTGACTGCACGCGTACCTGCAGCAGGGACACACCGTGTTTCCCAATACAGGTGTGAACACGCACAAGTATTTCTACAGAATTCTGTTTTGCACTGGAGTGCCAACTATAGACTAGAAATCTAACTACTTACTAAAAACAATATTATTTTATATTTTAACATAATATGTTTTAATATTTGTAATTAAAATACCATTTATTACAGCAAAACTATCTTATGAATAAGTATTGTTACCAGCACATTGTCATATAAACATTTAGTTAGTCAGTAGGTTTAAATGCACTTTAAAAGTTGGATTTCAGTCGGATTAAAACAATAATTTGTCTTTTTAAAATGTAATGTAAAGGGCGAATGAAACTGTAACATTTTTGCAAAGTCAGACTAATAGACCTAGATAATGCGATTGTAGCTCGGCTTCGTCCAGTCAGTTACTGACTTTCAATTAAGTTGATAATTTTTAATTACATTACTTGGGTTACACATATTTCTAAAGAGTAACATAAAAGTAATTATTAGAAGTCAACTGATAGTGGATTAATCAGCTGATAGTTTTTAAAATCGATTTATTGAATCTCAGATGCAGTTTATTGTGCAACCAAAATCACAATAATAATAAAAACATTTTTTTTAAAAAGATATTTGGTGCATAACACGGGACTTTTATCGATTTTCAAGCCCACAAATACACAGGGGACTCTTATTTTGAAATCTCTGTGCTCCTAGCTCACTCAAACACATAGGAGTAAACAAAACTCTTGCAATCATCGACAATCTATAAAAACAACTATCGGCAATTATCAGTGTTTTTTTTTGTCGATAACCGACAAAAAAAAGCCACAAAGCAATTATTGGTGCTGATATATCAGTTAAACCAATAAATCGGTCGATCTCTAGTAATTACTTTTTAGTACTAGTAACTAGTTTTAGTACTAATTACTAATTAGTAATCTGATTACAATTTAAGATACGTAATAAGTAATTTGTAGTGAATTACTTTTTTGAGTAACTTACCTAACATTGGTAACGCTTTCTTATCCTCCTCCTGTCAGATACCCCTGTCCGACCCACGCACAGGTACTCAAAGCTGCATGCCGTTTTTCCGTTCTGCTCCCAGTTGTACGGGTGGCTCTGTTCCGTTCGGTCGCCGGGAGCAACTAAATGCCATCACGGCATTCGTGGACGCCAGCATGGTGTACGGGAGCTCGGACACGCTCGCCATCGCCCTGCGGAACCTCTCGTCTCCTCACGGCCTGCTTGCCGTCAACGAGTTTCACACAGACCAGGGACTCGGCTTCATGCCCTACCTGCCCCGCACGCAGCCTCACCTGGATCCCTGCGGCCCACGAGAGGGGCTCCACCCCATTTCGCCACTAGAGACAGCAGACAAGCAGAACACAGCCATGGGGAACAGATCATTCTGCTTCCAAGCAGGTTGTGGGACAAAGAGATGCACTTTTCAGATAAAAATTTGTTTAAATTCTATGTAATGTAACGCAATGTAACATAATGTAACCTATTTCTTGTATTTAACAAGAAAATAATGTTGAGATTTGATTTTGCCTATCAGGAATTGATTGGATCTTGAAAAGTGGCAGATCCATTCCCAAAATTTGCTAAAACAATGGCTACATTTTGATGAAAAATTACGAAGAGTTTGACAGATAAGAATGCGTAAGGAGCCGTTCAGACCGAATTTAACTTGTGCTAAAAAAAAGCTAGATGCTGTGCAACGAATAGAACAGAAAGCAAGTGTCTCGAGGCAAATTATTCATTTATTTCGTTTTTTGGATTTCTCCCCTTTTTCTCCCAATTTGGAATGCCCAATTCCCAATGTGCTTTTAAGTACTCGTGGTTGCATAGCGATTCGCCTCAGTCCGGGTGGCGGAGGACGAATCCCAGTTGCCTCCGCATCTGAGATCGTCAACCCGCGCATCTTATCACGTGGCTTGTTGAGCTCGTTACCACGGAGACATAGCATGTATGGAGGCTTCACGGCATCCACCGTGGCAACCACGCTCAACTCACCATGTGCCCCACCAAGAACTAACCACAATATAGCGATCACTAGGAGGTTACCCCATGTGACTCTACCCTCCCTAGCAACCGGGCCAATTTGGTTGCTTGGGAGACCTGGCTGGAGTCACTCAGCACACCCTGGGATTCGAACTAGCGAGCTAGTGAACTCCAGGGGTGGTAGCCAGCGTCTTTAATAAATACTGTTTTTGTGGGTGTCTCAGGTGATTCTAGGGCCAATGAACACTTGGGTATGATTGCTCTGCACACGCTCTTTCTGAGAGAACACAACCGACTGGCTGAGGAACTTCACAAACTCAATCCTCATTGGAGCCCTGACACACTGTATCAGGAAGCCAAGAAGATACTGGGAGCGGTCCACCAGGTGAGAGCCACACCCCGAGAGAACATTCCTGCAGCTCATGACCATATAAGGACTGAATCTTACTGACTGTTAAAGGGATAGTTCACCCAAAAATGTAATTTTTTTGTTATCATTTATTCACCTGTATGTTGTTCCAATCTTTTGGGGCAGAATTTTAACAATAATTTTTATTATTAAATTAAAGTGAATGGGGGTGGACATTGTCAAGCTCCAAAAATGACAAAAAAGCACCATAAAAGTAGTCCACATGACTTGTGCTATATTCCAAGACTTCTGAAGTTATACAATAGCCAGTGTACAATAGCTACTTTTACTGTGCTTCTTTATGCCATTTTTGGATCTTGGCATCTGCTGTCCTCCACTTAATGAGTATGATGACATAATTTAAATTTTTGGGTGAACTTTCCCTTTTAAGCAAGTGTCTGATCTGCCGCATCCTCTTTGTAAGGTCCTGACATGGGATCACTATTTGCCGCACGTCCTGGGTCGCAGTGCTAACCAAGTCCTCATGCCCCCGTACAAAGGTTATGACCCCAACGCTGACCCCAGCATCTCCAACATTTTCTCCACCGCTGCCTTCCGGTTTGCGCATGTGACGGTGCACCCTGTTGTAAACCGCCTCGGACCTGATTACCGGTTGAACCCTGAGCACCCGGCTCTGCCATTACATCACTCCCTGTTTGCATCCTGGAGGGTGGTGCAAGAGGGTGTGTTTCAGAAAGACTCTCATACCCACACTTAATATTCATTAATATTCATCATTATTATAAACACGTATGACTTCCTTTCATTTGTACAACACAAACCATTGAAAAGCTCATGAAAGTTACCCTGTGCAGGTGGTATAGATCCTGTGCTGCGTGGTTTGCTCTTGTCACCAGCAAAACTACAAACAGCAGATCAGATGATGGTGGAGGAGCTAACAGAGAGACTCTTTCAGGCTCAAGGGGGTTTGCCACTCGACCTGGGTGCTTTAAACCTGCAGAGGGGGCGAGATCACGGCCTACAAGGTGCCCTTCAAAATCCATCATTTTAAAGTATACTTTGGTTTTCTGCTTGGTTACTGTGAAAATGTAATTCTTTGCAGGTTACTGTTCCTGGAGAGAACTGTGCGCTCTCTCCACTCCTACAAATGAGTCTGATTTAGCAGGGATTATGGGTAATGTAGTCCTGGCCAAGAAGCTACTGCATCTGTATGGAACAGTGAAGAACATAGACGTATGGGTGGGAGCCATCTCAGAGCCCGCTTTGCCCGGTGGCCGTGTGGGGCCGCTGCTCGCATGCCTGATTGCCAAACAGTTCAAAGCGCTCAGAGATGGTGACAGGTAATCACATATACCACTTCCTGCTTATGAGATGTTTAAAGGAATATTCCGGGTTCAATACAAGTTAAGCTTAATCAACAGCATTTGTGGGATAATGTTGATTACCAAAAAAATTAATTTTGACTCGTCCGTCCTTTTCTTTAAAAAAAAAAAGCAGAAATCGAGGTTACAGTGAGGCACTTACAATGGAAGTTGACTTGTAAAGAAAAGGACGAACGAGTCAAAATTATTTTTTTTGGTAAACCTAAGGGGCTGTTCACAACAAACACGTTTTTGCATTAAAAAAAGCTAGATGCAATGTAGCGAATGTAACAGAATGCAGTGGTCTCTAGACGTGCTTTTAAAAGTTAAAGTTCTTGACACGGTATCCTGTGTAAACATGCCCTAGATCAGGGGTGTCAAACTCAGTTCCTGGAGGGCCACAGCCCTGCAGAGTTTAGTTCCAGCCCTGGTCTAAAATGCCTCCTTGTAATCTTCAAGCACTCCTGAAGACCTTGATTAGCTGCTTTAGGTGTGTTTAATTAAGGTTGGAGCTAAACTCTGCTGGACTGTGGCCCTCCAGGAACCGAGTTTGACACCCCTGCCCTAGATGGCACAACAGTGACTGTTGCGCCACATCTCAATGTTTTATCAGCATATTGCGTAGACTGATCTCACAATGAAATCGGAAACAGTAGGTTGACTTTTCTTTAGCTAAAATCTGTCTGTGCTTACCGAAATTCTAAACACTGCCCCCAGTGGCCAAAGCGGTAACTGTTGTTGATCTTATTTACACTGATCAGCTACAACATTAAAACCACCTGACTAATATCGTGTAGGTCCCCCTTGTGCTGCCAAAACAGCTCTGACCCATCGAGGCATGGACTCCACAAGACCTCTGAAGGTGTCCTGTGGTATCTGGCACCAAGACATTAGCAGCAGATCTTTTAAGTCCTGTAAGTTGTGAGGTGGGGCCTCCATGGATCCGACTTGTTGGTCCAGCACATCCCACAGATGCTCAGTCGGATTGAGATCTGGGGAATTTGGAGGCCAAGTTAACACCTTGAACTCTTTGTCATGTTCCTCAAACCATTCTTGAACAATTTTTGCAGTGTGGCAAGGCGCATTATCCTGCTGAAAGAGGCCACTGCCATCAGGGAATACTGTTGCCATGAAGGGGTGTACGTGGTCTGCAATAATCTTTAGGTAGGTGGTATGTGTCAAAGTAACATCCACATGAATGCCAGGACTCAAGGTTTCCCAGCAGAACATTGCCCAGAGCATCACACTGCCTCTGCCAGCCTGCCTTCTTCCCATAGTGCATCCTGCTGCCATCTCTTCCCCAGGTAAATGACGCACCTGGCCGTCCACATGATCTTAAAGAAAACGTGATTCATCAGACCAGGCCACCTTCTTCCATTGCTCCATGGCACAGTTCTGAATCTCACGTGCCCATTGTTGGCACTTTCGGCAGTGGACAGGGGTCAACATGGGCAGTATGCGTGATCTGACATTTTTCTATCATGGCCAGCATTAAGTTTTTCATCAATTTGTGCTACAGTAGCTCTTCTGTGGGATCGGACTAGACGGGCTAGCCTTAGCTTCCTGCGTGCATCAGTGAGGCTTGGGCGCCCATGACCCTGTCGCCGGTTCACCGGTTGTCCTTCCTTGGACCACTTTTGGTAGGTACTAACCAACGCATACTGAGAACACCCCACAAGACCTGCCATTTTGGAGATGCTCTGACCCAGTAGTCTAGCCATCGCAATTTGGCACTTGTCAAAGTCATTCAGATCCTTACGCTTGCCCATTTTTCCTGCTTCCAACACATGAAATTCAAGAACTGACTGTTCACTTGCTGCCTAATATATCCCACCCCTTGACAGGTGCCATTGTAACAAGATAATCAATGTTATTCACTTCACCTGTCAGTGGTTGTAATGTTATGGCTGATCAGTTTTAGTGTGTTTTAAGGTGGTTTTGAGCTGAGAGGGACATGAGAGGGAAGGAGGAGAGAGAACAGATGTGGAAAGACAACACTGAGGCAGTTCTTGCTCTTTGCTGATTTTCTCAGAGATCATACAGTTGCTATTTGCCTCCCTGGGGAGTTCTGCCCTTTGAATGCAAACACCTTGGCACTCCGCCTTACATGCATGAAAACATGTCTTAACTGTAGTAAAATCACTTGAGACTTGAGGGGCTTTTTGGTTTTAGAAAACAACAATATGATACAAGACCCCAATGTCCCCAATGTTAAACGAATTATTATTATTAGCAATTAGAATAAGCAATTAATATTCCAAGTAATAAAGTTAATTTATGTTGTTGTATCAACTTAGCACTTAAAATGAAGTAGAATTTGTGACAGAATGCGGCTTATCCAATCAGACGTTAGAGTCAGAACTATATGTTTAATGCTAATAAATAAACACATTTATGATGTTTAAGGTTCTGGTGGCAGAATGAGGGTGTGTTTAGCCCGGCCCAGAGAAACACTCTCCGTACCGCATCTCTGTCTCGCATCATCTGTGACAACACACACATTGAGCTGGTGCCCTCTGACCCCTTCACTCGCACACTGCACCCTGACGACCTGCTGCCCTGCACGCACACACGCATCAGCTATATGAACCTCTTGCCATGGAGAGAACTGGATTCAGGTACTAAACAACAAACATACTCCAAATTTCCTCCTTAAAATCTTCTTAAAACATGCAGTGAAATTACAACATAATCATCTGAAATATGAACAGAAATCAGTATGAATATCTCTTTGTTGTATATAAGAAAACTTTAAAGCTGAAATTTGATTTTGTTTTAAGTTAAAATGCTTTTTCCTATCCCAGCTTAATTCCCAGAGACAGCTATAAGTTAGCCATTCTTTGGTTGTGAGTTTGGGGCGGGACTATCTGTTATCTCGACTAACGGCAGGCAGCGGGAGTGCTTGGGAAACCTGTTAGAAAACAATTATTATTTTTGCAACTCTGTTTGGAGATGTTTATGGCATAGAAATGACATACTTAAGGCCCTTTCACACTGAAAGCATCACAAGCTGGAAGACAAATCGTCCATTCCCACCAAAAGCATAGCAAATAATCACAGTTAGCACATTCACACCTTTACAACAGTCAATTTTCCGCCGGGACAGTAGGTGGCGCAACACACCTTTCAGCTGGTCCGCCCTCCGCCTGTCACGAATGAAAAGAAAAACTACTCTACAACTTTGCAGAACAACTATAAAATCAAACTTTGGATTTAAACTTCAACCCTAACCTAAACAACTTTAGGCAAGTCAATTTTATTTAAATAGCACACTTCATACACAATGGTAATTTGAATTTATATGGAGGAATAGGAGTGACACTTAAAAATGAAATGAAGAAATAAATGATCAGTTTATTAATTCAGATATAAAAATGTAAATCCAAATAAATTAGCAAACATTTATATACATATTTAAAACATGTTATTTAATTTGTGTTTTAAAATGTAGTCAAATGTAACAATAAAATAGTAAATTAATTATCATTTTTGAATTGATGAATAAATGGACATTTAAAAGCTGGATTTCATTTGTTTTGAAATATATTCAAATGAATTTAATTGTAACAGTATAATACTACATTTTAGATCATTTTTAAATTAACAAATAAATA
The DNA here is from genome assembly GCF_019703515.2 of Myxocyprinus asiaticus. Taxonomy (NCBI): domain Eukaryota; kingdom Metazoa; phylum Chordata; class Actinopteri; order Cypriniformes; family Catostomidae; genus Myxocyprinus; species Myxocyprinus asiaticus. The sequence goes on along the minus strand of NC_059389.1, from coordinate 3,499,603 downwards.
GAAATATTTAAAACTGTTTATTTAATTTGTTCTAAAATGTATTTAAATGCAACAATCAAATAATAAACAAATCATTTTTAAATGCAGATTTTAAATTGCAGTCACTCCTAGTCCTCCATAAATTTAAAGTGCTTTACAAAGACATGAAAATTGAAAAAAAATAAAGGCACATAAAATAATATTGAGTTTATCCTCTTTAAACTTTTTGAAACCCATAGAAATTGGATTATGAATATATTTAAATAGTTTATTCATGGATATATAGTAACTCTTTTTGGCACTAAAAACCCTCACTGTGCACTTTTATTTGATATATTAAATTCAGATTCACCCAGCTTTGCTCTTGAGCTGTTTTGCCTCCAAATTCTCAATTAAACTCAAAAGTCTATTTTCTAATTTTCAGACCCAATCTGTGGAGCGGTCCCACGGCTGCATCTGGGTTTCTCAGTGCTGTGCAATTCTGCTGTGATTTATCAGTGTCCCACTGGATACCTGCTCCATGGAGCCACACACATCACCTGTGACCCCAACACACACCAGTGGACCCCACAACCGCCCACCTGCCAAGGTGCACACTCACAGATGTTATTTTTATGGGATTTTCCGTGAATAGGGTAGAAAATAGGGTTTAAAATGTTGCAAAATGAATGAAATATTTTTTCCAACTATTATTTTTCATTTATTTTATCGGTTTTCAATTTCTGCAACCGTTACCAAATTTTGAGACATATTTAAAACCCTCTTTGTCAATTTGTAGGCTATTTGTTAAAAAAATGCCTTATGTGTTTGTGTACAAGCTTATTTTTTTTAAAGGAATCGCCAAAATCTTTTGAAATAGAATACAGTTTTTCTGTTACTTGTTATAGATATTGATGAGTGTTCCACATCATCTATTTGCCCTCCACACCTGCAGTGTCTAAACACACCTGGATCTTACACCTGCACAGGTGAGCACCCTCTGCCACACTAGTGACCATCAGTTTCCTACATTTTCATATTAATAGTGCAGAAATGAGCCATTGTTTGTTTTACATGTGATATAGAGCCTGTAGCTCCGCCCCTTTCTGCATCCTCCATAGTTGCATCAGTGATGTCAGTTCTAGGGGGCGTGGCCTTGATAGTGCTTTTCCTCGCCTGCTACCAAAGGTGTGTACTATTTACTTCACAGTACTGTTTCCACTTCTAAATTGATGAAACTACAAAAATTGGACTCTTGTTAATGACATTTTATTCCTGCAGATTTTTCCTTCGTAGAGCCGAGTTGAAGCCAGAATGCTGTCAGAGGAAAAGCTGAAAATTGTTTAAAAATGGGCTTAAAAACGGGCTTAACCGCAGTGTCATTTTTTTTACACAGCTCAGCCCAAATACTGAATGCTCTGAAAGAATGAAACGTGTTGAAACTTGCAAATTATCTTGAACATGTTCTGTCACACTTTTCTTGTAAAAACATTGTCTGCAGTAAATCCTCCGTTTGCTTTGTTGATAAATACTTTACCCATGTTAACAGAAATTATACACATTTTTAAAATGGGCATATTTAAATGTAATGTGAATATTTGTTCAATAGATAACGGATCATTTGTTATGATTTTTTTCTGATTTGTTTTCTGCTGACTAAAAGCAGATTTAACTAATATTTTTTACTATGCATTTTAACTTGTGTTCAGCACAGCCAATAGAACTCAGGATTGAGCTGTGACATCATCATACAGATATGAAACCATTGACATGGCATACATAAAAGTTTCCAAGCTCAAAATCATATGAATTCATATTTGCAGTACGAGTATTCCAGTTGTCTGGAAGGCAAGATTGTATATTTGACCAAAGTGCTTTTTTATACATTTATACCTGATTTATTATAAATAAAACTCACGATACTATATAACGAGATTACAAAATGATTCACAACAACATATTCGGATTATGTCTTTAATAGACTGAAACCACACAAGGAGTGTAAAGGTCATGTTTATCAAAGCAGTTTAACGAACAATGACACATAAGCAGTAAAAGGCGAGTTATACACAGTAAACACTTTGCTATCAGACATAATGATTGTCACTCATGCAATAATTGTTACTATCAGGAGAATAATACGGAGTGCCTGGCATCATGGTAGTAGTACCATACGCCATGTTTAAGATGGCTTTGCATCCATACTCAAGCATGTACAGTAAGTGTTGATAGTGGCAAAAACATATTCAGATTAAGTGAAATAACTCAGAAATCCACATAGCAGTATTATATTGAGAGACTGTATAGAAAAGTTCTCTGGCACACAGGAAGATTTTCCATTGAAAGCTGCTGTGTGGTTAGTAAACTGTTTCTGTAAACATAAAATCATTGATGCACAAAGTGTTAGTGTTTTATCGGCACTGTACACTAAACAAACGTGCAGTAACAATGAGTTTTAGCACTGCATAAGTCCATGTCCACACTAATAAGATTTTCGCTTGAAAGTGCAACGATTTTCATTGTTTTCGACATTTACGCCTCTCAACCACACTAGAACTGCGTTTACTTTCGAAAATGCTCTCTAGTACCACTTGCTTTGTTTTTAGTTTTCAACTGAAACGTTTTAGTGTGGACGTGGCCTACTAAAATTTGGACAAATTCTAGATCATTAGATTGGCTAAAGGATTAGTTCACCCAAAAATGAAAATTCAGTCATTGTTTACTCACCCTTGTGTTGTAACACTATATGACTTTCTTTCTTTTTCTGAACACAAAGGGAGAAATTGTGAAAAATGTTGTGCTCAGTGATGTCATACAATGGCAGTTTATGGTGACCACCTCTTCAAGCTTCAAAAGAACACAAAAGTATAATTCAGAAGTCTAATAAATTATTCCATGAGACTCATGATTTTTATGAAAGTATACGATAAGATTTGATGAGAAACAAACTGAAATCTATATATTTAGTGAAAATATTCACTGACCGTTGATCTCCTGTGTGTGTTCATGATAGGACACGAGAGCAACAGTTCACGCAGCCCCCTCACGACATTGAGGCGTTCAAGAGAAAACTCATTTTGTTTATCTAAAAACAGGTCCTCCACAGTGATGGTGACAACAGAACACAACACAGCTGCACAAAACAGAGAACAGAACTTACTAAACATGTCTGAAGAGTTTGTAGTTGAAGAATTGATGCATTTCTATGCCCAGCCTTGTTTTTTTGAACAGAGTATTCAGAAATCAAACAGAAATACAGAGGAGGCTACAGGCAGCCACAGTCACACCGTGTCCAAACCTGATGGCAAACGACATGAGATAAAAGGTATATTTTCTATAGTAATCAGATTTTGTCGTAACCAGCAGTGACGAGCGACGGTACATTCTGTCGATCGCTTGTTTTCTATTTTTGGCATCGCACAAGTAACTCCGTCCACTGTGAACTGTCACCAGTCCAAAAACTTTAAAAAAAAAAATAAGGCTGGGCATAGAAATGCATCAAATCTTCGACTACTAACTCTTCAGACATGTTTAGTAAGTTCTGTTCTCTGTTTGGTGTGCAGCTGTGTTGTGTTCTGTTGTCACTATCACTGTGGAGGACCTGTTTTTAGATAAACAAAATGAGTTTTCACTTGAACACCCCAATGTTGCATGAACTGTTGCTCGTGCCCTATCATGAATGCACACAGGAGATCAACGGTCAGTGAATATTTTCACTAAATAATACATTAGATTTCAGTTTGTTTCTCACCAAATCTTATCGTATACTTTCATAACAATCATGAGTCTCATGGAATAATTTATTAGACTTCTGAATTATACTTTTGTGTTCTTTTGAAGCTTGAAGAGGTGGTCACCATAAACTGCCATTGTATGACATCATTGAACACAACATTTTTTTTCACAATTTCTCCTTTTGTGTTCAGAAAAAGAAAGAAAGTGATATAGTGTTATAACAACACAGGGGTGAGTAAACAATGACTGAATTTTCATTTTTGGGTGAACTAATCCTTTAAAGCATGTCAGGTCTGACTGTGAAGGCTGAAGTCATGAGTTTACAGCACTCTGTCGTGGCTAACAGTTTACAGAGTTCAGTCTTACCTAAAGCAAACATAACAAAAAAACTTGACATCAGTAAACTGTCACTGGCTCAGGAAAAAAAAAGTGTTCTTCTGTAGTGGTCTCTGAATACATACTGTACATGAATATGTTTTTATAAAACACCATCATGGGAGTGTTTGTGTACATGGCCAGTAACTTCTATCGTACTGTTGTTCGATGGTTTTCTAGCTCTCTTCCGTCAGGAAATATCCCAGTTTGGCCACACTCATCTCTTTCCGTAAACGCATCACTTCCCAAAACATCTGCTGAACTGCAACAAGAGTAGAGGACAAAAATGAAAACTCTTTTCTTTGTCTAAAAATAATCACTCTTCCATTATTATTATTACAAGCATTTAGCACTTTTTTTTAGTAATTAATATCTAGGAACTAAATACTTCAGATTTGTCTAGCATTTATTAGAGGGGTAGTTCAACCAAAAAATAAAATTATCATCATTTATTCACCCTAATATGGAAACCAATTTCCACCACATTGGGGAAGCAAATTGTGCTTTGATAAATCATAATTATTATTAAATTATTGCAGTCATACTTAAGACATCAAAAGTCATCATTTTGAGATTATAAGTCAAAATTTTGATTATAACTCATTATAATAGATAAAATACAATTAGGATTTGATTAAAAATTAAAAGAAAAAAGTCAAAATTGAGATTATAAAATGTATTATGAGATCATAAATCATAATTATGAGATACTACTTATGCACAATTATGACTTTTAATTTCATAGTTAGGACTAATTACGATTTACTATTTTTATAACCTAAGATTTATCATCTCAATTTTGACTTTTAATCTTTTAATTTTTACTTTTAATTTCATAAATATAATATTTGATCTAATTTATAACTTTTAATCTCAATTTTGATTTTGAATCTCATAATTTAGATTTTTATTCTCAAATTTTTTTTTCTCCCCTTTTCTCCCCAATTTGGAATGCCCAATTCCCAATGCGCTCTAAGTCCTCGTGGCGGCATAGTGATTCGCCTCAATCCGGGTGGCAGAGGATGAATCTCAGTTGCCTCTGCGTATGGGACAGTCAGTCCGCGCATCTTATCACATGGCTTGTTGAGCGCGTTACCACGGAGGCCTAGTGCGTGTGGAGGCTTCACGCTATTCTCCACGGCATTCACGCACAACTCAACACGCGCCCCACCGAGAGCGAGAACCACATTATAGCGACCACGAGGAGGTTACCCCATGTGACTCTACCCTCCCTAGCAACCGGGCCAATTTGGTTGCTTAGGAGACCAGGCTGGAGTCACTCAGCATGCCCTGGATTCGCTGAGCTACCCATTTAATCTCATACTTGACTTCAATCTCACTTTTGATTTTTAATCTTATAATTATATTTTATCTATTATAATGACTTTTAATCTAAATTTTGATTTAATCTCAAAATGGTGACTTTTTATGTCATACATATGACTTTGAATCTCATAATTATGATTTACCAAAGTAAAGAATTTTTTTTTGGCATATGGCAGAAATGGACTTCCATAACTTCATGTTGTTTTGACCCCATATCTAATCTGTGCTTGTTGTAAACTGAAATAATAGCACTTTTAGACGCGTCTCACCTAAATTTGCAAATGTGACGTGGCAAGTTTGAAAAGAGTGAACACAAATTTGATTTGAGAACTACAGCAGAGATTATCAGTGAATAATGATCAATTGAAGTCTGTTCCTCACACAATCGCTATTAGTATTGCAGAGCTTGGCAGTCTAAATCGCCATCCACTTTTGTTGTATAGAAAAGAGCAACTTGGATATTCTGCCTTACATCTCCTTTTGTATTTCACAGAAGAAAGAAAATAAAACTAACAACTATCCCTACAAGACACATTTAAAAAAGGAGCATATAATATAGTTCGTCTCAGAGTTCTTTTCTTTAAAAAAATAAAAATGAATAAATAAGATCTCACCTTCCTGTCTGACAAGGCCCTGCTGGATATATCTGATGTAGGTGAAGAAATTACACACAGCCGTGATCTGTGAGATAAGAATATTGAAATGGCACTAAAATCTGATTGGATGAGCCATGCTTTACATTATGCCCAAAAACACACCTTGACAGTGGTAAAATCACTGTAAGGCATTCCTCTGTATTTAACGGTTAACTGCTCATTAAAGGGGTTAGAAAGAAAGATACGTACCCGCGCTCTGCTGGAAGGAGATATATAGTAGTAATTCTCTTTATCACCCAGTTTGATGCGATGTCGACAGGGGCGGGACATGCCACTCAACGCACACTTGCTGTTTAAGCAGAGGACGACACTGGTCAATGTAGCTGTCAATCAAATTATCAAACGCTCTTAAAGGAATAGTTCACCCCAAAATTACAATTTGGAATGATTTGATTTTTAGGCGATAAGGATTCAAAAGACATGAAATATCATAAAGATTACTTTTATGACACTCTTTTGTCCTTTTAGAGGTCAGTCACTCACAATCAGCTGTCACTGTATGGAATAGAGTTGCATAAAGGTTATTCCAAAATTCTCCAATATGATGACAGAGTTAGTATTTTGGGGGTGAACTATCTCTTTTAACAGACATTGACACACAAACAGGGTAGAACGAAGGTCCTGACATGGGAACACTTGTTTTTCACTTTTGTGCAAATAAAAGAACATGTTTTACAGACAGACAAAACTACATTTGATAAAGAGAAATGCACAACAAAGAAAGTTTTCATCATCAAACCCAAAGAATTAAAGAGTTCATTTCGAAAGATTCACCAAACTGAAAAGAAACCGACCCAATAGTTTTAGTGTAAATAGAATGTCGTGCAAAATTTGGCTCTTTGGAGTCACTTACGTTTCTATGGGCGCCCGGCAACCGCTGTGAAAATAACCCCAAATCAAACAGCGATTAAAGTATGATTATACCACGATTAGAGCATAATTTCCCTAAATCAAAAGTGCAATCAGCTCTGATTAATGCATGTGTGCTCACACCCAATGAAAGCAGAATTTAAAGTGAGTCCTTCATGCTATATACACTATTGCAGTATGTACAGAATGAACATCAGCTGAATGTATTACGTTACAAAATCTTGTTACTCTTATTTTTGCGTTACTTTTTCTCACAACCACCGGATATGGGCCATTCATACAGATTGTGTTTTTACATTGTTATGCGCTGATTTTAAATGTAAACATGCACTAGATGATTCGTTGATTCGAAGTTAGCGTGTACCCTTGCATTACTTACTTGTGTCCTCCACACTCGATGGCCTTCACCATGGGTAACGTTGACATGCCAACAGGCTCGATGGTGAGAGAGTTATTCTCCACAGCACACTGAACAGATTGAGACAACTAAAGCGAGAGACAAATCAAATGAGTACCAAGAGGGACGGAGAAATAAAGACGAAAGGGGTCATTTGCACAAATACAAACACTTATATGCAAAAAGCAAAAAACACACAAATACCTCAGAGCAGGTAAATGAAAGGCAGGGCCCGATATCTTCTCTGTAAACTCTGCTGATGAAGGCTGATGAGCGATCTACACTGGGCGACTCTTTCCATGAGAGAAACTCCGCATACAACACTGAGTCCAACTATAAAAGAGCAAGAGATTAGTTTATCCTCATTAAATTAACATTTTCAGAGTTCCTTTTTCTTAAATTTGTTGATTGCTACTTTTTTAGACTCTAAGGTTACTCTTTTTTATAGAAAGAAAGAATGCATTCCTAACATCAGCCAATTTAAACTTTTATATCATAACTTAAGGACTATATCTAAAACCTCATACCCTGTTGCCATGGAGACCAGCCAAGCAATTACCTGGCAACAGTAAGCCCAAGCCCCTGGTGCCAGCAGGGTTAATAGGTCACATTGACCAACTGACCAGTCAGTATCATAGAAAGGAGAGCAGGAACAGCAGATGGGGTTCAGTAAAATATAGAAGGATTTGAAGGTGAGAGAGCAAACAGGAGTGGAAGAGGATGCTAAAGGAGAGAGGAAAAATAATGGAAACGGAGTCAGAATATCAGGTACATTAATGAGAGTCAGTGTAGGATAACAAAGCAACAAAACGCAGGCACAGACCAAATCTAGTCTCTATAACTGTGATGAGGAGGAGGGCGTGGCCAGGCCAGCCAGCACCCGGCACTGAGTTGTCCAATTAGCAGGAGAGAGATAAAAGGAGGAGCCAAAGATGCCAGAGAGAGAGAGAGAGAGACGCACGCAGCAGTGTTTTGTGTGTGCGCTTTTGTTATGTTTCATTTCAGTGTTTTATGTTGAATTAAAGTCTTTTTGATTTTTAATCCGGTTCCTGCTTCCTCCTAATGAACGAGAGGCTTGTCTGCCACAATGATCAGCCAGCAAAATGCCAGTGATCAGCCAATGATTGACCAATTTTCAGTGAATGATCATCCAATGATCTGCAAAATATCGGCCAATTATCAGCAAAAGATCAGCCAACAATCAGCAAAAGATCGGCCAATTGTCAGTCGGTGATCAGCAAATGATTGGCCAATGATCAGTGGAAAATCAGCCAATTATCTATAAGTTATCAGCTAATGATCGTCCAATAATCACCAAAAGATCAGCTAATGATCATCGAAAGATCAGCCAATGATTAGCGAAAGATCACCCAGTGATCAGCAAAAGATCGGCCAATGATTGTCCAATAATCAGCAAAAGATCAGCCAACGATTAGCGAAAGATCAGCCAATGATCAGTGAAAGATTAGCTAACGATCAGCGAAAGATAAGCAAATGATCAGCGTAAGATCTGCCAATTATCAGCGTAAGATCTGCCAATGATCTGTCACTTATCAGCCAAGGATTGTCCAATAATTGCCGTAAGATCATCCAACGATAAATCAGTGATCAGCCAGTGGTCAGCGAATGATCGTCCAATAATCATGAAATATCAGCCAACAATCAGTGAAAGATCAGCCCATGATCTGTCAGTTATCAGTCAATGATTGTCCAATAATCAGCAAAAGATCAGCCAATGATCAGTGAAAGATCAGCCAGCAATTAGCAAAAGATCATTCAATGATCGCCCAATAATCAGTGAAAGATCAGCCAAAGATCACCCGACAATTAGCAACAGATCATCCAATGATCAGCCAATGATCGTCCAATAATCAGCGAAAGATCAGCCACCGATCAGTGAAAAATCTGCAAATAATAAGAAAAAGATCATCCAATGATCTGTCAATGATTGTCCAATGATCAGCCAACGATCAGGGAAAGTTCAGCCAATGATTGTTCAATGATCAGCCAACGATCAGGGAAAGTTCAGCCAATGATCAACCAGTAATCGACCTATGACTGACAGTTTATTAGCTGATGTTTTTGGTTGAACTATCCCTTTTAGAGAGTGTATGTGTGTGTTTGCACCTCTTTGTCATCCTGTATTGTCTCTTGATCTGTTGCGGTTGCCTCTGGTTGCAGTTGTAACGCACCACTGGCGCTCTTATTGCGTGTGTGGCCCTGGGGCCGAGAGGAGGCGCGACTGGAACCTGGGGACAGCAGCTGAGGGTGGAGCTGTCGGTTCGGGGAGGACGGCGTAGAGGTCAATACCAGAGTTTTCAGTGCGGACACCTCCGCTTGCAGGACGTCAATCTGATAAAACAACAGCAAACAACCATCAGACATATATTCAGATGAAAGAGACAAAGGTAAGAGGAACAGAGAGAGAGAGAGAGAGAGAGAGAGAGAGAGAGAGAGAGAGAGAGAGAGAGAGAGAGAGAGAGCACCTTGCCCTGTGCTTCCTTTAGCTGTTTCTCAGCTGCTGCTTGTTTTACATTGGCTTCACGCACCATCTTGTGGGCCTCCTAGAAATTAGGGAAAAAATGAACATGCTGACATGAAATACATTTTGAAAGTTGTGATATGCTACAGTATACTTGTCCTAAAACTATTTTAAACAGCATTTGGCTACTTTATTTATAATTATTATGCAAAAGGCGATTCAAAAATGGTAAAACCCCCACCTAAAATTTACACTTCACACACACTTTAACCTAAAATTTTTATGTTAACAAAAAAGTCATGAGTCACGTTTAACTCTCACAGAGTACCTCCCACACTGATGCACAATAGACTTTTGTGAACTGTCTTTCAATGTCAATCAACTGTCTATCTCAGCGATGATGTCACATTAAGATGGCTCAAGTCCCGCCCACCTCAAACAGACTGGCAGTGAGCTCCTCCAATTCCTGCTCGAGCTGATTCCTGACATGAGACAGTCTGACACACTCCTCGTCTTTCAACTTTAGCTCCTGAAAACACAGAAACAACCAATAAAAAAACAGAATTGAGTAGAATAGAACAAAAAAAGTATAATTTTAAAAAGTAAAATAAAAAATAAAAAAAGTACCATGGTATTACCACATTGGACACGTTTACCATGGTTATGCCTTGTTTTTTTAATGTAAAACCTTGGAGTACCTTGTAAATACCATGGTACAAGAATATGGTAATCATTCAGTATTATGGTATATATCAATGTACACTGGTATTGCCATCTCAAACCATCACTGTACCATGATACAGTATTTTAGTGTGAGGGTGTAATGTAACATTAAGAAAATACAACTAAACAAAAGAAAGTAAATAGAATAGAATAATGTGGCACCTTCTGTGCAGCATCCAGCTGCTCTCTGAGGAATTCTGTTCCCTTCTCCTTGATCTCCAGAGAGGAACTTCGCAGACGGGACAGGTTGTATGTCTCTCGCCCCTGTCCTCCTGCTTCCTCCTCAGGCATCTTCTTCTCCTGCCCCCCATGACCCCCCAAACCGGGGCTTCGCTCTGGATCCAGATCTACCAACCTTCCGGAAACAAAGGGTGAGATTTCACCTGTGATTCTGTATTCCTGAACCCATATATGATATTTAACACCTGACTTTCCTTTGCAACTGGTTCTTGACACTCTTCCCAGTCAAATTATCCTGAAGAAATCTGTACAGGATTTCTATAGCATATCCTACTCTTATAACAATTTGTAAACAGATTATGAATACCGAAAGAATTCCTAATAGAATTCTTCATGGATTAAGAATGAATCCCTAATGGAATTCCTAATAGATTAAGAATGAATTCCTAATGGATTAAGAAAGAATTCCTAATGGATTAAGAAAGAGTTCCTAATTGAATCCTGTTGGGATTCCTAATGGGAATTTTCATATAGGATTTCAAAATAAGACAAAACTAGATCTGATAGAACACAGAGTTCCTTATGTAATTTTGACCACCAATAGGGGGAAAAGTATCCTGATAGGACATTGAAAGGAATTTGAAGAACATCTTTCAGCATTTACGGTCATTCCCAACAGTCCAGCAGCAAGACATTATTCCAAAACAAATATTCCAATTCAAGATCAACTCTAATACAAAAATCGAGACTAAGAATTTCAGTCAGTAGGATCTTTGATTTCACTTGAGAGAATTTTCATTTGATCCCATTAGGATTGGATCCAAACTGTGATATACATTTCTATAGGAATGCTGTACATAAACATATGCGATTAATGTAAACCCAACATAAGATTCATGCAGTCATGAAAACATGACGCCCACAAAACTCAGACAGGGATGTGGATGAATTCATCCACACATCTCTCCATACACTCTTCATAGTGAATCATAATCGGTCCTTTCTGAACTTCAGGGCGTTTTACGTAACTTTCTGCACTTCGCGGAACTCGCGGTATTTCCCGTGTGTGCTCCCCGCCCTTACCCTCACTCCGCTCGGCTACAGGACTCCCCACGACCCGCGATCACCGCGCCCGCATCCACTCTCGCGTCCCGCTGACGTCAACAGAAAGAATGTAACAATGTTCCAAAAGTTACAATGTTGCCGCTCCGCGTTCTGATATAAACAGTCACAAAGTATCCAACAGATCCAGATGAAGTCATCCGAATCCGACTGAGATCTCCGGTCTGTTCTGACCCAGAAAAAAAAACACCGGATCCGAATGAGAGTTTCGTGTTGTTTTGGATTTTGATCGGAAGAATTTGACAGACTTTCCTCCGAGATTGAGCATGAAAAATGTCCAGCTGTCAATTACACGTCACATGACCCGGCGGAGGCATCCTTGAGTCACGTGATGTGCCCCAAACAAATAGTTCAGTCTGTGTGCAACTATTCTGTTTTGTTCTGTTCTATTCTGTATTCGTAATCTATTATATTATATTATATTATATTATATTATATTATATTATATTATATTATTATGTTATTATATTATATTATATTATATTATTATGTTATTATATTATATTATATTATATATATATTATATTATATTATTATATTATTATGTTATTATATTATATTATATTATTATGTTATTATATTATATTATATTATTATATTATATTATATTATATTATATTATTATGTTATATTATATTATATTAAAGGTATATTCTATTATATTATTCTATTATATTATTATGTTATATTATATTATAATATATTATATTATATTATATTATATTATTATGTTATATTATATTATATTATATTATATTATATTATATTATTATGTTATATTATATTATATTATATTATATTACAGGTATATTATATTATATTATTATATTATATTATATTATATTACAGGTATATTATATTATATTATATTATATTATTATGTTATATTATATTATGTTGTTATATTATATTATATTATGTTATATTATATTATATTATATTATATTATATTATTATGTTATATTATATTATGTTGTTATATTATATTATATTATGTTATATTACATTATATTATATTACATTATATTATATTATATTATATTATTATGTTATATTATATTATATTATATTATTATATTATATTATATTACAGGTATATTATATTATATTAAAGGTATATTATATTATATTATTCTATTCTATTATTATGTTATATTATATTATATTATATTACAGGTATATTATATTATATTATATTATTATGTTATGTTATGTTATATTATATTATGTTATATTATATTATATTATATTATATTATATTATTATATTTCACTAAAACATTCCTAATTTTAAATAAACCTTAATTTTACAAACATGTAGTTTATGTGCTGAATGTACCATGGAACAGTTATGATATGAGATGGTACTTTTATATATACCATGGTTCTGAATGATTACCATATTTATAAACTATGATATTTAGATGGTACTCAAAGAATACCATGAAATATAAAACATGGTACTTTTTGTAATAGAAACCTTACCTCCCCACAGGGCATCTCTCTTCCTCTGTTGTGTGTTTATTGGTAAGGTCACCTTTACCAAAGAACGCAGACGATGAGTATACCGCTATCCCAGAATTCCCTGTCATCAGCACCTCATACCCTGGAGCAGATCTAGAGCATTCTGGAGGAGACGAGGAGATCTGAACATGATGGAGTCCTTCAAACGCGTCCATCACGGAGAGCAGATTTCAGTTCCAGCACACACTACCTCTGAGTGTGTTCACTTCAGTTGCAGTTTAGAAAGCCAGCCTGTTAAAATGTAGAGGGATTAGATTAAAGTTCAGGAATGTCTCCAAAAGTTTCCATTCAGTTTATCAAAGTGTAACTAAAGGATTGCACCATAACCCAACATCTGCAACAATGTAGTCAGCTGAATACACATCCATAATGCTCTCAAAGTGCTGTATGTGTTGTGTGTGTATGCATTAGTATGACACAAATGGCAACTAAACATAAAAAATAGAACAGATACACAAACTATAACATTTAATCTTTTTTTCTAATATCTGCATGTCTGTCTGTCTATCTACAGTTGTGCTCAAAAGTTTGCATACCCTTGGAGAATAGGTAATATATGTACCATTTTTAAAGAAAACATGAGTGAGCAGGCAAAACACATTTCTTTTATTTCTTATGGGATTCATATTCAACTGTAGGTTATAACAGAATGGCACAATCATAAAACAAAACATGGCAACAAAGAAAAAAATGAAATGACCCCTGTTCAAAACTCTGCATACTCTTAGTTCTTAATACTGTGTATTGCCCCCTTTAGCATCAATGACAGCGTGCAGTCTTTTGTAATAGTTGTCTATGAGGCCCCAAATTCTTGCAGGTGATATAGCTGCCCATTCGTCTTGGCAAAATGCCTCCAGGTCATGCAAAGACTTTGGTCATCTTGCATGAACCGCACGTTTGAGATCTCCCCAGAGTGGCTCGATGATATTAAGGTCAGGAGACTGTGATGGCCACTCCAGAACCTTCACCTTTTTCTGCTGTAACCACTGGAGGGTCAACTTGGCCTTGTGCTTAGGGTCATTGTCCTGCTGGAAAGTCCAAGACCGTCCCATGCGCAGCTTTCATGCAGAAGAATGCAAATTGTCTGCCAGTATTTTCTGATAACATGCGACATTCATCTTGCCATCAATTTTCACAAGATTCCCCGTGCCTTTAGAGCTCACACCCCCCCAAACATCAGTGTGCCACCACCATGCTTCACAGTGGGGATGGTATTCTTTTCACTATAGGCCTTGTGGACCCCTCTCCAAACATAG